>NC_058408.1:18064085-18123164 GCF_002201575.2 Neomonachus schauinslandi | reverse complement strand
TTTCTTTCTTTCTTTCTTTCTTTCTTTCTTTCTTTCTTTCTTTCTTTTCCTTTCTTCTTTCTTCTTTCTTTTTTGACAGAGAGAGAGAGAGAGCACAAGCAGGGGACATGGGGCTTGATCCCAGGACCCTGGGATCATGACCAGAGCTGAAGGCAGACACTTAACCAACTGAACCACCCAGCACCCATCTAAGATTTTCATTTTAATTTTTGTTTGCAAAAATCCTGCCATTTCAACTATTTTGTAATAATAAATTTAGAACTAATGTACACCACAAAAAAAAAGAATAATGACAAATAAAGACTAAGAAAATTATGTTTTTATTTTGGATGAATGATAATCAGGTATTTTTAATCAGATAGACAATTTTGTACTCACAAAACAGTTGTGTTCAATTCTGAGTTGAGCTGCAAAAAAAACACTAGTAAGAAAGAACTCCAGTCTTCTCTGGTTAGTAAACATAATAATTAAATCTCCTGCAGAATAGCTTATAAATTCACAGTTTCAGTGGCAAGAAAAAACTTATAAACATTAGGGAGAAAAAACTAGCCAAATTTGACAGTAACAAAAACAAAGATTATATTTACTTTATTTTAGTAGCAATTATAAACTTTATTTCTATCTTCTTCCTGGGATCTAGTGATATAATTAGAAAAATATATTTGCAAATGCATGCAGTATTTTTCGATGTCCATTTCTTTATTGATATTTAAACACAGTTATTCATAGAGCCAAATAAAATATTTTAGAAGTTTTATTTATCAATCAAAATGAAAATTAAGGAGAATGGTAAATGCCTAGAATAAATAACAGCTAAAATTTTATCTATAAATCATACCTAAGAAAGAAAAGAATGAATGCTCCTTGACCAAGATTTTTTTTATCCTTAATGAGTCCCTGTAGGGAATGTTGTAACATACATTTGATGGGGATTCTGAATTCTTTCTGTGAATAAATGAAATGTTTTATTTTCATAGACTTTCACCAGCAGAAATATATAAACATGAAATCACTAGCAAATAACCCAGCATAAATGAGGCTTGAAAAGTGTCTATATAAAATATAGAGAATATGAAATCAGGTAAAAGTTATTTAAATTTCTTCCTTCTCTTATTTCTTTTTCAGGTTCTTTAATAAATGGCCTTTGCACCTGTATATAGCTCTGCAGATGGAGGAGGACTGCATATTTCAGTCTTGTTGTATCCATTTAGAAGAAAATACAGTTCAGGGCGCCTGGGTGGCTCAGTTGGGTAAGTGACTGCCTTCGGCTCGGGTCATGATCCCGGGGTCCTGGGATCGAGTCCCGCATCCGGCTCCCTGCTCCGCGGGAAGCCTGCTTCTCCCTCTCCCACTCCCCCTGCTTGTGTTCCCTCTCTCGTTGTGTCTGTCAAATAAATAAATAAAACCTTAAAAAAAAATAGAAGAAAATAGAGTTGCATTGATACCATAAAATCAAATTCCTTTAATAATTGGGATCAAAAACCTCCTTTTGAAAAATAAATCATTACTGTGTTATCACTTTGTGCAATAAGCTAAAGTATTCCATACATTTCTTTTTTCAGTCACAAGAAAGCTATTTAACAAATATTTGGTGACATTGAGATAAAGAGCCTGAACTTCAACAGGATGCCAAAGAACAGCTTTGGGGAGCACCAAATATTATAATCTGCATCAATGCCTTTAAGTAGTCCTGACAAACTAAGAATCTAAGGGGGGGGAAAAGTTTTTATGTGCAAATGCACTAGATTGCTATTCCTAAACCATTTCTTTAAAATATTCGAGACCTCTAAAATTTCTTTAAAGTAGCATAAATATTGCTGGTGGACTGGTGGGAGCAGCAAAAAGAATGATCTTAAATGGACATAAATTTCAGGTATATTCAGTTGATTCAAAGTTATGAGAGGTTTTGAGGGAAAGGATAACTTTAAGAAGGCAGCCTTGGGGTAAAGTACCAATGGTTGTATATTCTGATATAAAATTTAACTCCTTCAACAGATCATTTTTTGATATGTTCTCTACAAGGCAAGATTATTTTGAAATTTATCATTCATGAAATAAAAAATACTAAAAATGACTGCAAAAGATATAGTAAAAGTATTTCATTTATTAAAATTTATATCTCTAAACAAGTCAATAAAAATGGACAAAAGCAATAGGCTAACATTTTTTAATTACATGAATGTAATTTTTCCTCCTTTTAAATAGAGTTTACTTTTTTAGAGCTGTTTAAAGTTCACAGCAAAATTGAGCAGAAAGTCCAGAGAATTCCCAATATGCCCTGCTTCCAACACCCAGACCCTCCTTCACTATCAATCCCACACTGGAGTGATATATTTGTTAGAAATGATAAACCTACATTGACACATCCTCATCACCCAAAGTCCACACTTTCCGTTAGGGTTTACTCTTGGTGTTGTATATCCTATAGGTTAGGACAGATATTCAATGACATGTCGGTAGTGTATGTGTCTGACAGCTAGCTTTTCTGATTATAATGTAAGTGACTAACATTAAGCTTTTGATTGCAAAGGCATTCATAAAACAACAACAATGACAACAACAACAACAAAACCGTGTATCTCAGATAAACATGTTGGTAGCCACACAACTGAATTAAGAGCCAGGCTGATTCACTCATGAATTTTCTTATTTATTTATTTATTTATTTATTTATTATTATTTTATTTTATTTTATTTTTTATTTTATTTTTTTTAAAGATTTTATTTATTTATTTGAGAGAGAATGAGATAGAGAGAGAGCATGAGAGGGGGGAGGGTCAGAGGAGAAGCAGACTCCCTGCTGAGCTGGAAGCCTGATGCGGGACTCGATCCCGGGACTCCAGGATCATGACCTGAGCTGAAGGCAGTCGCTTAACCAACTGAGCCACCCAGGCGCCCTATTATTTTATTTTTATTGAGAGAGAGAGCATGCAACGTGTGTGAGCACACACATAAGTTAGGGCAGCAGGTAAGGCAGAGGGAAAGGGCAGTGGGAAAGGAGAGAGATAATCTTAAGCAGACTCCACACCAAGCCCAGAGCCTAAGGCAGAGCTCAATCTCATGACCCTGAGAGAGATCACGACCTGAGCCAAAATCAAGACTCGGATGATGAGCCAGCTGAGCCACCCAGTAGCACCATGAATTTTCTCTTTTAGAAAGCCTTGGGTGACCTAATGAACTGACCATTTGAATGACCCTGCTTTTCCCTTTCCATACTCTTATGTTTAATTTTTTCTTGCTTTTCTGTTTTAAATTGACCAATAAGACTGAACTCAAGAAACCCTAGGTACCCTACCCTTGACCCCAGTAAAGGCAGAAGTTCATTCTCTCTCTCTTTCTGACCTTGCTTTGTATTCTCTAGTACTTGTGAGTAATAATTCTTGTGCTTCCAAAAATCCTGATTGTTGTTGCTGAGGGACATCTTGCAATCAAAATATGCCACATGTGCCAGGCCATCCACAACATTAACTCTAGAGAAATATCTATGGGGGTTCACTGGAAGTGGGTACAGGTCTAGGAGAGTGCTTCGTGCATTCCTAACAATAGCATCACTATACACAGGCTGAGACCAACAAAAACACATGTGCCCTTAATCGTAGTTTCATGCAGAGTATCTTCACTGTCCTAAAATCCTCAGTTCTCAGCCTATGTACACATCCCCAGCAACTACTGATCCTTTTACTATCTCCATAGTTTGTCTTTTTCAGAATGTCATATAGTTGGAATGATGCAGTATGAAGCCTTTTTAAAATTGTTTCCCTTTGTAATATGCATTTAGGTTTCCTCCATGTCTTTTCATGACTTATACTTCATTATTTTTTAAGCACTGAGTAATATGCCATTGCCTAATGTACTAAAAGTACATTATCCATTCTCCTACTGATGTACATCTTGTTTTGGCAATTTCTTGGACATTTATGAATATATTTGCTATAAACATCCACGTGCAGGTTTTTGTGTTAATAAGTTTTCAATCCCACTGGGTAAAAACCAAGGAGAGTGATTGCTGTATCATACAGTAAAAGTATGCTTAGTTTTGTAAGAAACTGCTAAACTGTCTTTCAAAGTGGTTGTCCTATTTTGCATTCTTATAAGCAATGAATAAAAGTTCCTGTTCCTTTACCTCTCTTTCCAGTATTTGGTATTAATAGTGTTCTGGGTATTAGACATTCTAACAGGTGTTCAAGTGCATCTCATTGTTTTAATTTGCCTTTCCCTGATGACATATGATGTGGAGATTCTTTCCATGTGTTTATTTTTCATCTGTATTTTCTTGATGAGGTGTTAAGATTTTTGGTCCATTTTACTCAGAGAAACAAACTGAGGGTTCTGGGGGGGGGTGGGGGGATGGGTTAGCCTGGTGATGGGTATTAAAGAGGGCACGTACTGAATGGAGCACTGGGTGTTATATGCAAACAATGAATCATGGGATACTACATCAAAAACTAATGATGTAATGTATGGTGATTAACATAACATAATAAAAAATGCGCATGCCAAAAAAAAGATTTTTGGTCTATTTTTTAATTGAATTATTTTCATATTGTTAAATCTTAAGAGTTCTTTGTATATTTTGAATAAGAATTCTTTATCAGATGTGTCTTTTGCATTAATGCAATTTTTTGAAAAACAGAAAATACACCAGAGGAAATGCTCCTGATAAAAATTCTTCTGCCAAGTTTAGGGAATAATTTACAAATAGAGTGACAACAGATGTAACTAATTTTGTTTCTGCCTGTTTACAATCACTGTGTTCTTGTGGTTAATCTTAAATCTATTGTTAAATGTAGGAATATATAATTATATGGTGGTTGTAGACAAGACTATCACCAAAATCAGTTTGATTAATTCTGAACCACTAAAAACTTAACTTTTGAAACTTGGCTGAATTGCTTGAGTAGAGTTTAACCATGTAACTGAGAGTTCTCAGAATTAATTTTTATATAGAATACATAGATTATTAAAAAAAGTAATAAAAGTGAGCTAATTAAGAAATTGAATTTTTAGCATATTATTAAAAGAATGATAACTACATGAGTTATCTTGATTTTATACCAAACAAAACCAAATACAAAACCAAAAACAAAACTTCACAGGGAAATATTGTGTCATTGGCATTACTTAGAATTTTTCTAGTGCATGTAGATAATGAAAGAAGTGACTGATTACAGGTAGTTTTATTCTTATTTTAAAATTTTCTACCAAGAAAGTCTTATTCTTCTTCTTGTCTACACCCAATGCATATTGTTACTTCCCCTGTACTGTTTAGTAAATTTATTCATCAGAGAGTTATACACAAACACCTTTCTATAGTGAGAATTCATACTAACAATAACCCATTGGAAATGAGCCGTTTGAATAGATACCCTAAATATCTATCTATCTATCATCTATCTATCTATCTATCTATCTATCTATCTATCTATCTATCATCTATCTATTATCTATCATCTATCTATCTATCATCTATCATCTATCTATATTTAGAAATGTATATTTTATGCAATTTCAAGATTTTCTTTAGATATCTTGCATTCCCTTTCATTTTCTTTATCTATCAATGTTCAGTGAGGTTGATAGCAGACAAACATAGAGATTTGTTCTGTAAGGTGTTATCAACTAAATGTTTGCATCCTCCCAAATTCATATGTTGAATCCTAACTCCCAAGGTGTTAGGATTAGGAGGTGGGGACTCTGTGAGGTTATTAGGTCATGAGTGTGGCTCCCTCATGAATGGAATTAACACCTTTATAAAAGGGATCCAAGAGAGCTCTGTCACTCATTCCTCCAAGTAGACACACAGTGACAAAATTGCTGTCTGTGAACCAGGAAGCAATTCCTCACCAGACACCATATCTGTGGGTGCTCGAATCTTGGACTTTTCAGCTCCAGAACTGTGAGAAATAAATTGTTCAAGCCACCCAGGCTATGCTTTTTTGTTATAACCATAGAGGTCTGGGTGGACGAAGACAGCTTTGTGTGTGTGTGTGTGTGTTGGGGGTGGGGGGAGGGTGGAAAAAAATCACTTTCTTTATAAAACACTCTAATCTGGTGAAATAAAACTATGTGTGATTATTTGGAGTGCCCAAACCCAGTTTCACCAAGAAATTAAGCTCATTCATTTTTTCCCCTGGTTGAAGACCTATGGGTTCACCTGAGAAGAGACACTAAGTTTTCACTTGTTTGGCTTTAGGCAACTGCATAAACAAACAGATTCTCCAAGAACTATTTCATATTTTTTTAAATTATCCTCTCTAATTTATCACCAAATATAGTTCAGGGTCAATGTTATTGAATCATTTATGAATTTTTACTTTTCATTACTTTCCTGCAACTTTTCTTAAAATTTTATTATAAATAGTTATTGTTATAATTTACCCAAGTTGACTTAACTATTATCTTTATCATGAACAGTTGTTGTGGGAAAATACAGTTTTATACAAAGGCAGGCATTGGCTGCATTACCTATAAGGGTAGGTTCTAGACCCTGAAAGAAATACCTGGATTTAGTTCCTTCTCATAACAGTTACATGACCTTGGATAAATTATTCTACTTCACTGTGCTTCAGTATACTCATCCAAAAAAAAAAAAAAGGGATAAAAATAATACCAACTTCACATGCTTATAGTGAGAATTAACCTAATTAAAGTTCAGGAAATGACCTGGCACATAGTAAATGTTCAATATAATCTTAGCCCTTCTTATGCCCAATCTACTGTATTTAGACTTTCAGCTTCATCACAGAACTCAGAATTGCTAAAGGAAATGAATATTCATCAGTTGTTATATGGTCTTTAAGCTATTTTTGAAAATGCTGAATACTTTTCTTTTTTGAACTACTTTTCCCCTTGACTTTCATAACATAGCTTTTCATAATACAGGTCTCTGGTGTCTTTCTTTTTTATAAGGACACCAGTTCTATCAGATTAGGTCAAATTTTATTTAACCTCATTATTTCCTTGAAGGTCCTATCTCCAAAGCAGTCACATTGGGGGTAAGGGCTTCAATATATGAATTTTAGGGGTCAAAACTTAGTCCATGACAAGGACAGAACACAAATATTTTTTCAAGATTCGTGTATTTATACAGTATGTCATCTCTCTTAAGATTGTGTAGAACTAAAATTCTATATCTTATATAAATAATACAGAATTAGAATCTCTAAATCATCTAGTGCAGGGTTAGCAAGCTATGTGCTGTGACCCAAATCCAAATTTATTTGGTAAATAAAGTTTTATTGAAATGCAGCCTGCCCATTCCTTTGTGTATCATTTATATCTGCTTTTGTGCTACAACAGAGTTGAGTAGTTGCAACAAGTACTGTATGGCCCACAAATCTTAAAATATTTACTAGTTAACTTTTTACAGAAAGTTTACTGATCTCTAATTTAGTTCATATGACTCAGGTCACAGAAAAAGAAAATGAAGTTTAGAAATGTTCATTAAATTTCTTAACATTTATGATACCACCTTCAAGATGGCCTTAAATGGTTCTCACCTTCTGACATTCTTGCTGTTGTGTAGATTTATTCCACACTGAATCAGGGCTGGCCCGAGTGAACCACAGATTATCGTAGAAGGGAGAGTATATGAATTTGAGGTTAACCTATTAAAGGTATTCAATCTTCTCGCTCTTGATTTGATTCTGGGAGAAGGCAGATGACATGCAATTAGGACACTCAAGTAATTCTGTGGAGTGGCCCATGTGGAGGAAAACTGAGGCTCTCATCAATAGCAAGCACCAAATTGCTAGCTGTATAAGTTAATCATCTTAGAAATGCCCCTTCCATCCCACTAAACCATCAGATGACCACAGTCCCAGATGACAATGGACTGCAAAGTTATGCAACACTTAAACCAAAACTGTATAGCCAAGTTGCTCTAGAATTCATGATCCATAGAAGTTGTGAAAGATCTCAATGATTATTGATTTTTATAAGCACTTTGGTTATGGAGTGATTGGTTACACATTAGATGGCTGATACAGTATCAGAAAACCTGTGTTCTAACATATATTCATAAAGTAGAAGAAAAAAATCAGAAGATTTTATTGTATTTGATATTTGTCCTTATAATTTAAACTAAATGTTTACAAACAACATAATTAAGGTCAAAATCTGCCTTCAGATTTAACTTAAACATGTTGAAATTTTTAGTTTTAGTGTTTCTTTACTTATCTTGAAAACTGAGACATGAAAAAAATTTTTATTAATCAATAATCATTAATTAATAATTTATTTGGTAACATGAGATAATTGAAGGAGAGCATAACATGGTTCTTCAAGCAAGGGATTTGTGTTGTACTAAAAATATACTTGGGAAATTAATAAGGATGGACTTTAATTCGTATCCCTACTACCAATTTCCAATAGATTTCAAAGGAAAACAAAATTTAGCTAAAGGAGCTTAATTGCAAGGAATCAAAGATTTTAACATTAAGACTTGACACCATAAAACTCCTTGTAGAAAACATAGGTGTTATGTTCTTTGAGATCAGTCTTGGCAATGATTTATTTTTTAATTGACAGCAAAAACAAAGGCAACCAAAGCACAAAAACAAGTGGGACTACATTAAATCAAAAAGCTTCTGCACATCAGAATAATGAAAATGCAACCTACTGAACAGGAGAAAATATTCACAAATCATATATCTGACATGGGATTAATATCCAAAATATATAAAGAACTCCTAAAACTCAATAGCGATAAACAACAACAAAACAAACAACTCAATTAAAAATGGACAGAGGTTCTGATTAGGCATTTTTTTCCAAAAAAAGACATACAGATGACCAACGTATAAATGAAAGATGTTCAACATCACTAATCATCAGACAAGTCAAAACCACAATGAGATATTACCTCACACCAGTTAGAATAACTATTATCAAAAAGACTAGAAATAACAAATTTGGAGAGGATGTAGAGAAAAGGGAACCCTTATGACTGTTCATGGGAATGTAAACTGGTGTATCCACCATGGAAAGCAGTATGAAAGTTCCTCAAAAAATTAAAAACAGAAGTACCAAATGTCCCAGCTCCAAGTATAGGTACTTATTTGAAGAAAATGAAAACACGAAGTTGAAAAGATCGATGCACCCCATGTTCATTGCAACATTATTTACAATAGCCAAGATATGGATGCAATTTAAACATCCACCAATGGATGAATGGATAAAGAAAATGTGATACACACACACACACACAAAAACACACACTGGAATATTATTCAGCCATGAAAAAGAAAGAAATCTTTCTTTTACACCAACATGCATGGACCTTGAAGGCATTATGCTATGTGAAATAAGTCAGATAGGGAAAGGCAAATACTGTGTGTTCTCACTTATATGTAGTATCTAAAAACAAAAGGCAAAACAAAACAAAAACAAATAAACAAAAATGACCTAATGGATACGGAGAACAGATAGGTGGTTGCCAGAGGTAGCAGAGTACGGGATGGAAAAAATGGGTGATAGAGGTTAAAAAGTACAAACTTTCAGCTATGAAGTATATAATTCACGGGGATGAGATGTACAGTATGGAGATTGTAGTTAATACTGTATTCTATATGTGAAAGTTGATAAGAGAATAAATCTTAAAAGTTCTCATCATAGGAAAAAATGTTTATAACTATGCATTTTGATAAATATTAACTAGACTAATTATGGTGGTTATTTCTCAATATATATTAATATTGAATAATTATGTTGTACACTTGAAACTAATATAAAAACATACATCAATTATTAAAAAGATAAATAAAAATAAAACCTGAATAATGCTGAAATTTAGAAAAAAAAACTAATTGCAAAACAACCTTAAATTTAGTCTCTTAACCCCCTTAACAGCTTGGCTAAAATTTAGAATGTCTTCTCTATTTTTAATTACCTGTAGAGAGACAAAATTTATTTATATTGCCTGGTGCCTAATTGTTGCTCAGTGAAAGTTTATTCTGGGAATGAGAGAATGAGTAAGTAAACCCATGCAAAAACACCCAAACTATACATATTCTATTAATTTTCTGTTCTTTTGATTTGGAGAGGAGGGATGAGAGTGGCAAATAGAAATTTAAAAATAAAAAAAGCATTTTCTCCAAGCACTTATATGTACTTATTAAACTATTCCATGATTTTTTTTTCCTGTGTTTGTTTTGCAAACTCAAAATTACTTCAAAATTCTGGAGTTAAGGAAATTATGAATCAAATATTTTTATAGTGTATAAGAGATGAGATGGAGAAACAGATGCATTTTGCTTTTGTAACTATTTTCATAGGTTTCCAAAATACCTTGGGTCTCTAATTCTCTTAGTTTGGACTATATATATTAAGCATAATTTATTAATGCCATCTTCCCCTTCAAAATAAAATTACAAAGCTCTTACTCTGTATAAGACATTGCATTATGCTCTATGGGTGATTCAATCATAAGTAAATTATTCTGGATCTCAAATATGTGTCTATTGGGGGAAGTAAAACATGAACATAAATAACTCAAAGACAGTAAAAAGTGTTTAGAGCCTTTAGGGAGCTATAAATTAAGTGCTATCAGAACACAGAGGAAGAGAGTAATTCTAGTTAGCTAGGGAAAACTCATAGAGGGAGTGTATCATTTCCTTTTTAGAATATACAGGATTTGAAAAGGTGGAGTTAAGGAGATAAAGAAATATGCCATCAATGAATGCTTTGGAGAAAAGTATAAGCAATTTTAAGCATAACCAGAGGTTAGTAGGCAATTTTGCTTGGCCTCATAAATGTAGAAGGGTCAGTTACATTAAATGTGGACAAATATCAAGCATGTAACTATTAGG
Organism: Neomonachus schauinslandi; assembly: GCF_002201575.2. Classification (NCBI taxonomy): domain Eukaryota; kingdom Metazoa; phylum Chordata; class Mammalia; order Carnivora; family Phocidae; genus Neomonachus; species Neomonachus schauinslandi. The sequence goes on along the minus strand of NC_058408.1, from coordinate 18,112,356 downwards.
CCAAAGAGTTTTATCTCCTTCTAAAGTATAGTGGAATCTTGCCATTGTTTGATCTGAGTTTCAAGAAGTTTACTAGTCCTTACAGTAAGGAAATATACACAATATGGAAAATAGGTAAAATCACTATGATGACAATTCAGACAAGAAGAAACAAATGTGAACTAAGAGTTTACAACTGAAATGGACAGAAGGGGGGCAGATTCCAGAGATAATTATCTTTGTTACAGTATTTATTTTTAATGACTAAGTTGTTACAGATATGGATGCAATACATAAAATAACTCACATTTTTATATAAAAAAGTTGGCTGATAAACAGGTTTTGCACTTTAGTAAGTTTTGGCTTATGTAAATAAAAGAAATTTCCAAGCACATTATAATAGGATTCATGTATAATATAAAAAAGGTAAAATGGATATCTTACAAGGAATTCTCAATGTGAATGTGGATGGGCATGAGAAGAGAGTACAGTCATATCCGCCAGGAGGATGGAGCTTTTTCAAACCATGGGTAGCTAATCAGAACATCTCATCCAGGTAGAATCTAAGAGTAAATCATCACAGCACAGGTCAGCTGAGATTACTGGAGGAAGTGGGTGCAGCAGGTTTTCAAGGAAATATTTTTAAGCATTTCCTTTTGCTGTTCTTGCAGCTGGAGATGATGAGTTCTTTTCCTTTAAGTACGTTTTTTATAAATTCAAACTAAAAAAAGTCCTGATTAGTCATTTCTAATATGCATGTCAGATTGATGCAAAATTTGTTTCAATTTATTAAAACAAAGTAGGATGGTCATGAATAAGACAATTTAGAAAATAGTATTCAAGATGCTTTGTCTTTGGATTCTCTGACTTGCCCTTGGATGCAGAAGAATTGTAGATTTTGAAAATCTAACATAATATTTAAAACAATTTATAATAAAACCTTTAAAATATGCAAATGCAGCGGGAATTTGTCCAATGGCTCCTTTATTTCCCTCTGTTAAACATGTCCCTTTTGATTAAAATAATCAAAAACACATTATTAACTCTTTACCTTTGTGGAAAGCAATGTCTTCATCAAACTAAAGAAAGGAGGACAGGAGAGTAAGGAAGAGAGAGGGAATGAATGGAGGGAGGGAAGAGAGAGAGAAGGAGAGAGAGAATAGAGAGAAGAATTTTTTTTTTTTTTCCCTTCCAAGACCCTTTTCTGAAAGTTGCTAGTGGATGACTAAACCAAGGCCAAGTAAATGTAAATAACTAGATATCTTCAAGGCACTTGGATAATTCACTGAATTATTCATTTTTATCTTTTATGTTTTGCATTTCAAAGATAAAACTGAAATGTATTAAGTTCTTCCTACCAAGCTCTCCTGATGAAGGTTTTTTTTTTTTTTTTTTTTTTTTAGTTCAGGAAAAAGAGTAAAAAGAAAGATAAGATGAACAAGGACGTTAATTAAAAAGAAAAAAAATCTACCTCTAACATTTGTAATCCAACTTCGCAAAACTGACAATCTAATGTATTTTAAAATTAATGTGGAAAGGACAACATAATTTATAAACTGTTTAAAATTTAGAGTAAGATTATGTGAGGACAAATAAAATATCTTGTGCTTTCAAGTTTAATGTCATCTTTCATGTGGGCTAAACAAGTATCAGCCAAGAGACAATTCCAAAATTTGAATTAAGATTGTTTTTTTAAAAGCCTATACTCAATCACCTGTGATCTTTCTTTTAAAGTAATACGTATTTTCTAGGCTCTAACATTGATACTATTTGAAACACATTACATATATTTACACACATATACTTTATATTCTGCAGCTGTTACTTTACACAAAATGTGAAAAGTAAACAAGGCAAATAAATGTTTAATTTTAAGAAGTTATGGATAAAAATAAAAGTAAAAATCCCCCATTTTTTTCATGTTAATACAGTCAGCCAACTGGGACCTATTTCCCCAGAATTATCCTACTACTAAGACAAATATTAATTTTTCCCTCATAAGTATTTAGGTATTTCTAAGTATAATCTAAGTTTGAAGATTTTTACTTCTGCATAGTTGAGTTGCAAAAACTTTCTCTTTACTTGAAATTTCTGTAAATGCTTTATCTCTAGAAGAATTATATTTCTACAGAAATAATAAATTAAAAATGTGTCTGTTCAAATTCCATATGATTTCACTTATATTGGAATTTAAGAAACAGAACAGATGTACATAGGCGGAGGGAAGGAAAAATAAAATAAGATGCAAATTGAGAGCGAGGCAAACCGTAAGAGATGCTGAACTCTAAGAAACAAACTGAGGTTTGCTGAGGGGAAGTGGGTGGGGGAAGGGGTAACTGGGTGATGGGTATTAAGGCAGGCAAGTCATGGAATGAGCACTGGGTGTTGTATACAACTGATGAATCACTAAATTCTACTTCTGAAACAAATTTAAAAAAGGAAAAAATTATAGCCATCCTAAAAAAAAAAAAGGTGTCAAATTGTGTCACACATTTTATGTAACATTCATGAAATAGATTTTTCAGAAAGCTGGTGGTGGTCTACTAATAGCATTGTAGTCAAAGTCATGGATTTAAAAATTCAAACTGTTTAACTTCAAATTCTGAATGTGCCCTGACTCTTTGATGTTGGGCGAGTTGCTTCATCTCCCTCTGAGTTAATTCCTTCAGTCTAACATCAGGATAAGGCTGGTCTCAACCTCATAGGGTAATCTTGAGGATGAAATGAGAGGACACGAAAAGCACACACCACTGTGCAGCACACGTTATTTTGTCTTCAGTAAATCTTAGCTATTGCTATTTTCAGCTTAGGCCAAGGAGTTAGGAAAGGATTTAGGGAATTTTTAAATTTTAAATCTTAAAAGTTAAAATTGTAACTAGTCTCAAGTATGGAATAATCATCCACTTTGTTGTTAGACAACTTTAGAGAGACAGTAAGAAACATTTACTTCATAGTTGAAATTTATTTACTTATTGGGAATAAAACAGTAATACGTTTTTCCAAAGAACAAAGTTTTAAAGATATATTCTCAAAATCCAAGATACAAAAAGATACAAGTAATTTATGTAATTAATCTTACATGTGGGCAAGCACCATAAGAAAAGCAAATAGAAATTGCTGGTGGGAGTGTTGTTTTAAGATAGAAGAACCAGGAAAATTCTTCAATAGAGGCCAAATTTTGTAGCCTGGACAGGCAGATCTCTGGACTGTGATCTGAGAGGAAACGAGCAATATAACTTTGAAGCATATATATCCTTTCACATATGCCCCCCCACCCCAAAGGAAAAAAAATGGAAAAGAAAAAGAAAAGACAGGAAGTGTTTGAAACATTCTGTTCCTAGAAAGTTTTAGAGATAACAAGTCAGAAGAATGAGACTATCAATATATGAGTTAATGCTAAAAGACCAAAGTGACAGCTTTCTTTTGGCCAAGTTGTAATAATTTGAGCATCAAAATAATAATATAATATGTTGATTCCATCAAAAGACACAACTACCTCATAATACAAATATATGGAAAATACAATATATGATTTATAGTGTATAAAATATATGTACGAAAGTATATTATATATATAACATATATATTATGTAATATCACACACTAGATAAAATACAACATGATATATAATATGTTTTATATTTTCTTTCAAGGTGAATTCTGGTAAAAGTGGGAAACAGGACCAAAACAGGAAGAACTAGCAAGTATATCGGTGGTCATAACAGTCTTAGTGTCCATTGACACCAATGTCATTGTATACATTATCTATTGCCGTGTAAAAATTACCCCCAAACTCAGCAGTTTAACAATGGACATTTATTAGTTCAGTTTCAAAGGAGCCAGAATCTAGGAGTGGCTTATCAGAGTAGTTCTGTTCATCCGCAGTCTATAGTCATCTCAAGATTTGACTCTCACTGAGGACCTGCTTCTAAGTTAATTCACATGATTGCTGGCTGGCTTCAATTCCAGAGGGTTGTTAGACTGAAGACCTTCTCAGTGGCTCCTGGTTCTTGGTTTTCCCCAAAGTGAGCTTTGTTCAAAAGAGAGCAAGAGATAGAGCTATCAAGATCGAAGCCACAGTGCATATTTATAACCTAGTCTCCAAAGGGACACACTATCACTTCTACTATATTCTAATTGTTAGAAGCAAGTCTTTAAAACCTGCCATACTTAAGAGAAGGAGAATTAGGGTCCGTCTGTTAAGGATGAAGGTAGTAAATAATTTGTGGACATATTTTTTAAATCTGTGAGTTATTAACTCTGTAACAAGAATTTAAAAAAATTTGTGTTTTCCAGAAATTATGGATTAACAAAATGCTGTAGATGGAGAAGCTGGTTCTGCAGACATAATGCATCGTGATCTAGGAACTAAAATTTAATAATTATGCTGTTAATTGGAATGAGCTACTTAAAAAGGTACACTTTATCAATAGTACTAACTACCAAGTCGGTATGAAAAAAGTGGCAGGCCAATTGACCAGGTAATGTCTAAAAAACAAAGCTAAAAGGAGAAAATAAAAAACAACAAGCTCGGGCGCCTGGGTGGCTCAGTTGGTTAAGCGACTGCCTTTGGCTCAGGTCATGATCGCGGAGTTCCAGGATCGAGTCCCGCATCGGGCTACCTGCTCAGCAGGGAGTCTGCTTCTCCCTCTCCCGCTCCCCCCTCTTGTGCTCTTTCTCTCTCTCGCTCTGTCTCTCAAATAAATAAATAAAATCTTAAAAAAAAAAAAAAGAATTTTAAAAAAACAACAAGCTCTCAGGAAATTACACTTTTGTAAAATCTATGAGCTTGAAAAAAACCCATGGATATAAACATAGAATTTAACTTTAGCCCACTGGTCTGCTGGCAGCTATCAGCTGAGGTTTGCCAGCACGTTTCAAGTCTTCCCCAAGAATCAATTTGTTAGTAACCCATAACTTAAAACCTGGGCTTGGATGAACTAGTAGGAGTTGGGTGTCTTTTTTGTTTGCTTGTTTGTTTTACTTGGGTCTGAAAATATTAATATAATCCAGAAAATATAGAAATAAGTATGTGTTAATGTAATAAATTCTGAGGGCGTATTAGAACATAGAGAGATAATGAAGAAATTACATCGGATATTATTTTCATATGTTATAATGAGTACTGTGAGATACTTTTTATCCTTTATCTGCTATTTAATATATGTGAAATGTTCTAAAAAAAAAAAGCCAGGTTAACTCTAGTTGGTATTGCTGGTCTTTTCTTGCCATTTTACTTTTACTTTTTTTCCTACAGCTGCAGCATGGGGCTCTTTCCCATTGGAAGGCTTAGGAATGCCAAGAAAGCATAAGCTTCCTCAGGAATATTTGTGCACTTTCTCTTCCCAATTTAATGAACTGATTCATTTTTTTTTTTCATGTTTCTCCTAGATTTAATGGTGCAGATAAAATGAAATAAGTAAACTCATATCTTGAAATTTAATATAATGATCATATTTTGTTCTAAAGACTATTCAATGCTTAGGTTTTTTCCCTTTTAGTCTTAATGAGTTCAATCATTCGACATGCCCTATGCATAGCTCAACAACCTAGTACATTTCTAAAAGCTGCATAATTTGAAAATAATGATGTATTTATTATGATACAAAGAAACTACTGACAATTGATACTAAAATAAGACTTTCTAAGAAAAATATCTCTAGTAGAATATAACAAGCTAGTAAGAGAGAATAAATAAACTTAATTCAGTAATGGATAAAAATTCCCTATTGCTAAGGAAATAGAAGGTTGCCACTTAAGGTCTATTAAGAGCTAAAAAAGTAGTTTGACTATTTGTTTTTTTTTTTGTTTTTTTTTTTTTTTTTTTTTAAAGATTTTATTTATTTATTTGACAGAGACAGAGACAGCGAGAGCAGGAACACAAGCAGGGGGAGTGGGAGAGGGAGAAGCAGGCTTCCTGCTGAGCTGGGAGCCCGATGTGGGACTCGATCCCAGGACCCTGGGATCATGACCTGAGCCGAAGGCAGTCGCTTAACCAACTGAGCCACCCAGGCGCCCTGACTATTTGTTTTTTAAGCAGAAGTCTGCAACAATGTTTAAGCTTTTTATAACATAAATTGAAAGAGTGCATTTATTTATTTTTTTTTAAGATTTTATTTATTTATTTGAGAGAGAGAGAATGAGAGAGAACACATGAGAGAGGGGAGGGTCAGAGGGAGAAGCAGACTCCCTGCCGAGCAGGGAGCCCGATGCGGGACTCGATCCAGGGACTCCGGGATCATGACCTGAGCCGAAGGCAGTCGCTTAACCAACTGAGCCACCCAGGCGCCCTGAAACAGTGCATTTAATATACTGAACAAAATGTATGACTATAGTATGCATTCAAAAATGTTTGTGTGTTTCGGGCGCCTGGGTGGCTCAGTCGTTGAGCGTCTGCCTTTGGCTCGGGTTATGATCCCGGAGTCCTGGGATCGAGTCCCACATGGGGCTCCCTGCTTGGTGGGAGGCCTGCTTCTCCCTCTCCCACTCCCCCTGCTTGTGTTCCTGCTCTCGCTGTCTCTGTCAAATAAATAAATAAAATCTTAAAAAAAAATCTTTAAAAAAAAAAAGTGTGTTTCATCATATTTTTTAAGTACATTATGAATCATGATTAATTAAAGACTGTCATTTTAATTGAGCTAACAAGTCAATTAATTATGGACTGGGGTGAAGAGCTGTCCATTGGATAAATGCTAGATGGAATAGAGGCTAAATGATGAGTAGGAGGACACTGCCTTGGAGGGAAGGCCAGCAATGGCATAGTAAAACTATGATGTTTAATTTCACTTTTGCCACCATCTAAGAACCCCATCTTGAAGCACAAGGAATTAGGCATACATTAAATGCATACAACAGAGAAAATTTGTAAAGGAATTGAAAAACACAGGTGGAAGATAGCATTTGCTGAGTTTGTGTTGTTCACTAAGCTATCAATTCTTTTTCATGACTTTCATGACAAATTAGATTCAGTAGTCCAGAGGGCCAATTTAGTGCAGGAAATTGGGACTGCTGCATGACTGTTGTTGGAAAACTCTTAGGCAATATTAGAACTAATACTAAAGTTCAGGAAGATCATGAAGTATACTACCAACTTACACAATTAATGATGTCTTTCTATAATGGTATTTGCCAATTAAAAAACATAATAGGAAATAAGACTTAAAGCAACAAAAACTGTGTCTCTGGGAAATAACCTATCCCAAATGCAAAAGAATAAAAATCTAAAGTAGAATAAAGGCAGGCACAAAATTTGTCCATGTGAAATTGTCATTTTACTCAAATGATCTATAAAATCACTGCAATGTCAATGCAAATTTCAGCAAGTTGTTCAAAGAACAAAGATTTTATGGAAGATTAAAGGTCAAATACCTAAATACATTTTATTTTTAAAGGAGGGCTTATTAGGACAGATTTTAAGAAATGCACTAAACTATAGTAATGAACATTGTGTTGTTCTGTCCCCAGAAAAAATGGAATAAAATACAGTGTTCAGAAACAGACCCATTTTGATATTTTATAGATGAAACTAAATGTTAGTAGGAGAAAGATGAATAGGTTAGTGGATGTTATTCATAAACAGGTGCATTAAATGGACAAAAATAAAGAATAGTTGACTCATAATAAATATAAAGTGAATCCAAACATGTGCTAAATAAAAAACATAAAGATGAAAAGTTATCCATGAAAAGTTTTCTGAAACCAGACCCAAAAGAACAAAAAATTGGGAACAAAATACCTTTTATTTGATTATATTAAAATTATTTTTAGTTAACATAAGACATATATAACTAAGTTTGTTGGTGATACACTGTAAGAACATATTTGAAATAGTTTAGAGTAATAAAGCTTAAATAATCCATAGGAAAAATATTCCCTCACAGCAATGAAATGAAAGACACAAAATCCAACAGAAAAAAAAAAATTGAACGAAATGTATAAATAGGCAGTTTATACATGGGATGTAGTATAATTAGTAAAGTCATTCTGAAGATAAATCTGGAAGTACTTAGTGAAATTAAATATGAGTATACCTTGTGACCTGAAATCCAAATCCTGAATATGTCCCAGAAATTCTTGTAATGTTTCATGAGAAACATGTACAGAAATGATCTTTACAGCAACATGATTTTTAGCACTTACCTATGAAGGCAATTTAGATGGCTATCTGTGGGAAACATGCAGCAAAATGTGGAGGAAACCTGCAGCGCAATATTATGGAACATTCTGAAACAGTCAAATATATACTCATATAAAACTGATATTTTTAAGAAAAATATATTGCCTCATAAAGCACCTCATTTGGATATGTCTAGAGTCTTGGAAGTTTGACTACCCCACGTTCCCCAACAAATGGACCTTGAGAGCTTGTGGGGAGCTTCTAGCAGGGGACCCAGCTTGCACATACACTCTTGACTGAAGAACAGCCCTCCTCTATCTGGGAAGATCATATTCTTCTACTGAGCATGCAGCTTTGATAGGCACACATGGAGTGGTGAGGGATGCCTTCCTAGGCATCCAGATCAGCCGAATTAACCTTGGCAATCAATGGGCTGATTGATGACGCAGCCAGATCACCCTCACATTCAAAAGAAATTTTTAAGCATCAACAAAGAATGTTAGCCTTACAACACAATGTCATTTTAACATAAATAAACAGGTTTCCATATGACTACAAAAACATTTCTCAGCTTACTAAGATGTGTGTGTTGTGTGTGTGCACGCATGCACGCATGTAACTATGAAAGGAGCTGGTAGGGGTTATAAATGAAGAGTAAGGATAATTGTAATAATAATAATAATAATAATAATTTAAATGAAACAAAGATCTTGTAAAACTGTTAACGATGATGTGCCACACATTGAGGGGTGGGGTGAATTCTCTTAAATGTCCCTAAAGTCCAAAAAGAAAGGATGGGGAGGAGGTTGGGAGAACAAGAGGGAAGAAGTAAGACAGAGGGGAGGAAAGGAAGAAGAAAGGAAGAGGTTTCCACAATTTAGGTCTGAAGGTAGAAATTATTTTTTAAATTTTAATTCCAGTGTAGTTAACATATAGTGCTGTATTAGTTTCAGGTGCACAATGTAGTGATCCAACAGTTTCATACATTACTCAGTGCTCATCACAAGCGCACTCCAAATTCTTCACCTATTTCACCCATCCTCCCTCCCATCTCCCCTCTGGTAACCATCAGTTTGTTCTCTATAATTAAGAGTGATTTTTGGTTTGTCTCTTTTCTTTTTTTCTTTTGTCCATTTATTTCTTTTTTCTTTTTTTTTTGTTTGTTTTATTTCTTAAATTCCACATATGAGTGAAATCATATGGTATTTGTCTTTCTCTCACTGATTTATTTCACTTAATATTGTACTCTCTAGATCCATCCATGTTGTTGTAAATGGCAGTTTCATTCTTTTTATGGCTGAATAATATTTCATTATATATAATATTTCATTATATATAAATAATATTTCATTATATATGTGTATATATAATGTGTATGTATAAATATGTGTATGTATAAATACATACACACATATATATAGACTGCATCTTCTTTATCCATTCATCAGTCAATAGACACTTGGGTTCCTCTATAATTTGGCTACTGTAGATAATGCTGTTATAAACATCTGTACTTCAGATCCATTTGGGCTTCTTTTATAGACTCTACATAAGAGATGTTACAGCTGGACATTTCTGACAGTTCTACTTGTCTGACTGATCCTCTAATAACCTCTCAGATCAGCTTAGAGAAAAATGCCTTAAATTTTGAAATTCTTTACAAATCTTGGTTTATATAATTACATATCCTCTATTCTACTTCTGTTCAACTGTTTGCAAATTTTAGTTCTAATTTCTAAACTCATTGCTTTGGAACCTTGTCAACAAATTAGAAAGTTGGGCTTAAATTTTCATGTTTCCAGCTTTTCCCTTGCCTAACTCAATGTCTTGGTCAATGTCTTCCATTCATGCTAAGCTGTTATAGATTTTGACACAGATATGGATGACTGAGTTCATTCCATAAGAGGCTGAATGAGAAGGGTAGGACTCTGAACTAGTATTGACTGTTCAGTTGGAGCATGGCCAGGGGTGGTAAGACGTGAAGGCTAGCAGGCATTCACTGGTCTTGGCAAAAGTACAAAGCAGTTATATCATGAAGTAATAGGTGTTCTTATAGCGGATTACTAAAAATAATACAGTAGCAGGAGAAATCTGCAGCTCTATCAAGGTGAGTAAACAGAGGTTGGCAATGTTGAACTGCAAGTGGCTTAACCTTATTCTCCACAGTGTGACTACAGAAAGGATTCCTATTCCTAAGAAAATGAAGGAAAACAGCAACGTTAGTACTTGAGCAACTGAGCTGCTAAGTATTTTGTCCCAAGCAGGATTCAGAAGCAGAAGCTACTAGTGTGAGCTAGTTAGGAGAACCTGGCCACCTGTTAGGGATTGGCTCCTGGGTAAAAGGCAAAAAGCTCAGCTAGTGTAGGCACTGTGCAGATTTAGCCTCAGATGAGAGAGTACTAAATACTAAATGCCAGAGAGTGGGCCCAAGTTAGAATTCCTTGTTTCTCTGACTCATGCTGGGTTATGGAGGAGGTCATCAAGAAGGAGACATGTGGGCTGGACCCAGGCAGCTCCTCACTCGCTCCCCCATCCTTGGAATGCAGGTTCTGTTTGACTTCTCCACTCTCTGAAGCTGCCTCGAGGATACAGCCTTGAGACAGGGATGGGGTGCCGCGGCTATTTGGGCTGGAGACACAACTGAATTCAGTTAAGGCCTCCTGTGTAGGTAACTGAACCCAGCTAAGGCCTCTATATAAACGTAAAGATTCTAGTGGGTGGGTGCAGACATCTACTTGTCTTATGCCCGCCCACGACAAACCTCAGCATGTGAGTTCCCTTGCTTATCACACGATCCACTTACCGGTCTCCAGCGGTCTGTCTCCTTCTTCAGTCTTTCTTTGCCCTCTGTGTATAGCAGCCAGTTTCAGATTTCACCCATGAAGCTCCTCAGGTTGCAAATTAACACAGGCATAATTCTAGGGCTTCCAGTGCAGCTAAAATAGGCACTGGCTGGCAAGTGATATCAAGCATGGTAAAGGCAGGGATTTTTATTGTTTTATTCACTGCCATATCGCTCTCCCTGTGTTTGGCTTAGAATAAGGACTCAATAAATATGTACTTAATGTTGATTGGCTAAATAAAGGAGTGGGAAGAGGTGTTTATAGAAACTGCAGAATTCAGCAGGTCCTGACACAAGTGAAGATGAAAAATTTCTAATAATAAATGGTGTCAAAGCAGTTCCATTGCACATAATAGCATATAATAACAGGCCAAAAGGCCAAATTATGTGTTTGATATAATGAATATCATTTTTGTATCTACAACTTGATAGTGCAAAACTATTCAAGTGTTCTAAACTACCGAATATATATTTTAAAACATTTATACTAACTTTGTATAGTATTAATCAATGCTGTGTATATATTTTTTGGTTTAATAGGAGTATCATTAGGAAAAAATAATTAGAAATTATGATAATTGGAAATTAAATCATTACTGTCATTCAGTTAAGTTTCTTCGACACTATAAATCTCTTTTTAGCAAGTCACCTAAACACATAAGTGAAATAACTCTTTAGATTTTAGGAGCAATGTCTTGACTGAAAGAATCATTATTTAGGTTATTAAACATCGAGAAAAATGTTTTTCTCATGAAAAAAATAATTACTCTTAGGAAATCTCTCACTTAGACACAATGATTTTTTTTTTCTAAAACAAAATTTTATTTTTTCACTAACATATCCAGTATTCCATCATCAATTTTTATTTTTAAAGAGAAAATAAACAAGAAATGAGTGCAGATCATTTTCTATTCTTACTTATTACTTACTTGACTGACATCAAGCAATATCAAGGCAGGAATAAATTTTAACAAAAGTAATCACTTTCCAGTTACAGAATAATAATCAACTCAGTCAATTTGGTGCAAAAAGTCTATTAGGTTGGTTGATATTCTACAGACAAAATAAAGTAGTGAGTGGGATGACTAATTTTTTTTAGTTTTAATGCTTTTATTTTTCATGACATTGGCCCTACAAGACCCAACAAGTCAAGTACAAATCTTACTCCTACTTATGTCTGTAAAAGGGAACAGAGAAAAACATGATCTTTTCTGTTTGTTTCAATTGCTCCTCTGACTGAAAATGCTGTAATAAGGAACCTGTTTATTTTCTAACATAAAAACAAACTTACGGTTTTAGGAGAATTAATATTTTAATTATCGGCCTATTCCAAATGGCAGCTGCCGATCACTATGGTAAGTATGCCACCAGTTAAGTAAGTAAACTAAAAGACTGACGGGAAGTGTGGGGGGGGGATGCGGGAAAGTGTGTAGAAAGTTTGTAGTTTGATAAACTTGATTTTTAACTGTCATGTAATCGCAGTATAACTTTGAATATATTACATAGATCTTTTTAAAATCTTTTTTTAAAGAATTTATTCATTTATTTGTCAGAGAGGGAGAGAGCACAAGCAGGGGAAGCGGCAGGCAGAGGGAGAAGCAGGCTCTCTGCGGAGCAAAGAGCCCCATGCGGGGCTCTATCCCGGGACCCTGAGATCATGACCTGGGCCAAAGGCAGATGCTTAACCGACTGAGCCACCCAGGCGTCCCTGTATTACATAGATCTTTGAGCCTCAAATGATAACACTTTTTTTTTTTTCCAGAATTTACGATTACATACTGTAAAGAGAAACGACTACTATTGTAATTTTTACTCTAGCGGATATTATGCTATAATAATTGTTAGACTACTTCTATGTTCGCATCATTTTCTTTTTTTTTTTAAAGATCTAATTTATTTATTAGAGATAGAGCACGTGTGAGAGAGCATGAGTAGGGGGGAGGGCAGAGGCAGAGAGACATGCAGGCTCCCTGCTCAGCAAAGAGCAGAGAAGGGGCTTGATTCCAGGACCCTAGGATTATGACCTGAGCGGAAGGCAGACACTTAACCGACTGAGCTGCCCAGGCACCCCCATCATTTTCTTTCAAAAACATCTTTCTCACTAATTTCTTAGTCTGTTATTTGCCTACAATCCTTGCAGTTATCTAGGCTCAGATGTTCAGATTCATCTTTAATTCCTCCTTTGCTTTCCATGAATGAGTTGGCTGATAAATCATTTAAATCTACATCAACCCATGTTAGCTCTCTTATCTTTCTCATTTTCCAGTGCAGGGTCACTACTCTGTTTCAAGTCACAGTTCAGTATTGTCACTATTTATTTGTTCTTTCCTTGACTCCTGGCATTTTGCTCACATTATTAAAATCCTCTGTATGTAGCAGGATGTTTTAATTTTTCTAAAATGTGTATTGCTGATCATCTGATTCTTCTAGTCCTAAAATTTCAATAGCTTGACATTATTTAATCAAGTACAAAATACTACTTCTGCATTTGAAATCTTATAAGAGATAATCCAAGCTACATTCCCAGTATATCCCAGCAGTCATGAAATTTATTGTACAGACCCAAATCAGTTTAGTTCTTAAATTTCATCTTGAATGTCACTCAGGACTATACTTCTAAGCTGAAGCCTCTAAGTTGATAATATTCTCATTATCGTTAGCTTTGAAAGAGCTCAGACATGATGGATTATTCTGTTTTGGTTTATAGAGAATCTCATAGATATCAAATTTGCTAAATTTTAAGCTCCTTGAAGTCAAAGTATATGTGAAAATCACTTATATTTTTTAGTAAAAGTTCTTTTTTTGTAGGTATCAGGCATTCTAAATTTTCATTTAATTCCAACAGAATAGTTTTATTTTGCAAGAAAGTTTTATTTGCATAATCACTTTGTCTTCTGTTTACTATATTGAAGAGTAGCCATAATAATATTTTATGAAAGGAAAGAGAATACTACTTAGGATGATATATCCAGTCCAGTTCATAAACATTTTTGTGTCGAGGCTGCCATGGGGATTGGGAATAAGAAAATCTTCTGAAACATACTCTGCCCTTAAGTATTTAGCCTGATGAAAAGAAGCAGACACAGTAGCAAATCAAAGCTAAAATGTCATATATTTAATGTAATAATATGTACAAAGAAAACTAAAGGTTCACATGAGGAAAAAGTAAATGTTATCTGCATGGTCAGGAAAGTTTTATCAAGAAGGTACTGCATGAGCTGAGCATAAAAGGGGCATACATATTAGTGATATGACTAGAGTCATTTGCCAAATGCACTGAGATTTTCCAGTATCTATCTGCTGGCATCTTTGAGAATAGCTCAAAGGTTAAGTAAAGTCTAAAGCAGTTGCAGGCTGGCAAATGATGAGGCTGGAGAGATAGATGCACCAGGATCACCTCATCGGGCATACTGATGGAGATCTGCAGAGTCTGGAAGGTGTCCTATAGGTAATGGGGGGGGGGGGTGGTCTCTGTTTAGATACATGCTAGAGTGGAACAGGTGTTGACTGGGTTCACATTTTAGGAAAAGCCTTGGTCAATCCATCAAAGCTTTGCTATGTTGGTTAATATATTTATTTTGCATTTTAAGAAACGGCCTAAATCGTAGAAATATTTTGCAGTCATTTTTATACTTTTCAAAGTGACTCTCTGCTTATCTTCTCATTTAGAGACTCATAATGTGAGGGCTAGAAGCCAGCCTTTCTAATGTCTCATTTCCTTCTACAGAGTGGGGGGAAGGGTGGGTGTATTAGGAAAATTACAAAATTAACATTATTTTTTCAACATCCAGAGCACAGTTAACACCTTCCGGGAGGTAATTAACACACTTCAATAACATCAGCCTTATACTGGCCTTGTTAGTATTTTGGCATTGATATTTTCTCCCACTTTAATGTGAGTACATCTAATAGAGAACAAAATGAGAGCTGGCTTTGATTTGATCATTTGCTCGGTTTCATTCTGCTCCGCACATTTTGCACTGCTATATTTATGGGCTTGCCTATATCTTGTCCCTGCTTGATCCATATCTCAAACCTGGGTTAAAAAAGTCAGAAATGATTTTTTAAAGTTCATGGGTCAGACAAATATGTGCTCGATAAGTTTTCACAATGAGTCAAGGAACACACATCTTAGGAAGCTGTCAGATACCCTCTGAGGAAAAAATATGGTGAAGAATAATGAAAACTGATACAGTGGGCTACTTAAAAAAGTAAATTTTTTTCTCTTCAGTGAGGATATTGAAATATGAGATAATTCAATAATTAGAAAGTTATTGATACTAGTGTCCTCATTTCCCTTTTGTATATCCACAGATTATATTTATTTAAAATCTTAGCACATATGATTCTCTGTCATCTCATTAAAATTTTAAGATAAATTTAGGCTTTTATATATGTTTATACAGACATTAATATAAGTTCATTGAAACACAAGAAATATACTATACAAAAGAAAGTAAGGTCTAGGGATTGTCTGTTGGTCCTTGGCATATTACAGAAGGGGTCAGAGCAGAATACCACCTTTCCAATCACAGACGGTATAAATTAATACATTACCACATCCGCTTTGCAAGCATTGGAAAGTGGATTTGGGGGGCGAATGAGTACTGAATGCTTATCAACTGTCTGTAAAAGAAGAAAATACTCTAGTGCCAGGGAACATAATTGTTGAGAACTTTCTAGAGAGCCCATGCAAGCAGTTCTGACGTTTTATTTTAAAATAAATAAATTATTGCTGTAATCTGTCACTTTGCTCTGTGCATGTTCACCCGAGCCCAGTTACATTTGAGTTCTAGACACTCTTTAAACCTGTCTGACCTGTCACATCACTTCAGTGGCTTAATTTGTGAGGTCATGCCTGAATACTTTTTTGGCCAGATCATGTGCCCATATTCCATAATACTTTAATTCGGTTTCTCATGCTAATCCAATGTTTGAGATACAAAGCACAGCAGGGTTACTCTCCCTAGGTCAGCTTTTATAAAAATAATTGTGAGCTGACTAGTCATGACCTTGGTTTTATCTATGCTCAATTTTTGATCTAAAACTTCAGTGAACATCAATTTTGAAACCATTTCCAAGTACCCTGAGAAATAGCATTTGAAGCTTGGGACCATAAATTCTCCTTTAGATATTTCCCTGTTCAGGGTAGATTGAGTAGGATTAAAGGGAGCAGTCATGCACTCAGGGTTAAATAAAAAAGGTATTACACTTGAATGGTAATTTAGGTAGGACGGATGTTTTTCCTATTACAGACACAGGGGTAAAGCATGACAGGAAACTATTCAGCGGGGAAGATAAAGGGAAATGATGCTTTAAGCCTCCCTGACCTACAAACAGAAAGAAAAGCCATTATTAACTGAAACCAGGAGCAAGTGTAAGACAGGGGACGAATAATCAGGCTGTGAATTACCTAGGTAAGTTCCTTGCAGTTTGCTTTCACCAGGTAAAAAAGTTACATGATGATAAACATGATAACCAAGTTTTACCTAAGTGATTAACGAAGAATATTAAGCTGGGTTTTAAAATAATATCTACTGCAGAAGCAGTTAATTAAGGAAATGTAAACTAAAACCAGTAAGTTATATATTTTGCACACATCAGACTAAAAAACAAAATAAATTGAAAACAACAAAGTCCGGGGGTGTCTGGGTGGCTCAGTCGGTTAGTGTCCGACTCTTGATTTAGGCTAAGATCATGCTCTTGGGTGGTGAGATGGAGCACCACATCAGGCTCCATGCTTAGCGCAGAGTCTGCTTGTCCCTCTCCCTCTGCTCCTGCCCGCACTCACTCTCTGTCTCTTTTTTTCTCTAAAGTCTGTAAGTAAGTAAGTAAATAAATAAATAAAATCTTAAAAAAAGAAAACAACAAAGTCAGAGTCTATATTGGCAAAATATTTTAGAAATTAGGTTGGCATTATATAGGAAAGATATCTAATGTTATTTGGTTTGAAATTTATATAAATTGTACTATACTATGTAGACATGTATATTAGCAGATATTTTTATGAACATTTATGGTAATATGATTTATGATATAAAAAAGTTCCCCAAATATTCATGGAGAATGTAAACTAAACAGGGTTATATTTCATATATTAACATTTAGCAGAGAAAATAAACCATCTACCATGGCATATATCAATACTTTTAATCTTAGATATGTGAATCTGAGGGGGGTAAACTTCAAAAACAAGAAAAATTTATAATATAAGGGTTAGTGATAAAATTATAGATAAATTCAAGAAATGGTAAATACAATATTCCAGATAAGAGCTACTGGAGGGATAATGTAGGTTGAGGCAGGGCACCTACTTTTTGAGTGGGGCATAGGAATTATGAATACTTCATAATTTGGGCAGTCTTAAGAATGGTGTGTTTGTCTTTTTTAACATTTTGTTTTTTAATTTATACATCATTTGTTACATCAAAATTTTATGATTAAAAAAGTCTTTACGGCAACAAATCCAATAAAAAGGGGAATTGTTCTCTTACTGGAAAAAATTGAGAGGAGAAAAAATTTCAATTCTATTTTCTTCTACTTATTATACTAAAATGAATGATCCTAAAATTTACAAATGTAGAAATAAACATCAATTTTTAGAAAATTGTAAAGGAAGTTAGATACATGGGTCAAAATTACAAGGCCAGGTGGGGTAAGATTGTTTCTGAAAATATTGTAAATGATTTGTGTATGGATTGTTCTAACTAAGGCACTGGAGACTGAGAAAGGTGGAAGATACCATTGTCCTGCTCACCTTGGCTGGCTGTGTCAGAGTCTTGCATCTGGTTAGAATCCAAGCAATGCGGGGCGCCTGGGTGGTTCAGTTGGTTAAGCGACTGCCTTCGGCTCAGGTCATTATCCTGGAGTCCCGGGATCGAGTCCCGCATCGGGCTCCCTGCTCGGCAGGGAGTCTGCTTCTCCCTCTGACCCTCCTCCCTCTCATTCTCTCTGTCTCAAATAAATAAATAAAATCTTTAAAAAAAAAGAATCCAAGCAATGCGAAGGGTGAGGAGTATCACTTTCCAGTTTTCCTCTGAGAGTCCATTTCTGACAACTACATTTAAAAAATATAAAACCGTATCTTACAGTATCACTATAATATTTCAGTATCTGGCTCAGTGTTTTAGGAACCAATTGAGTTGTGATTCTGGTTAAGAAGTGAACTTAGAGGGAAAAAAAAGTGAAGGCTAGAGTCAAACATAGCTGGAAATCTAAGAATAAAAATATCCAGAATGTCTTCAAGTTAAACTTGATTGGGTCTTTTTGAGGAAAAATTAAAAAAAGTAAAATTCAGACATTCTGTGTTTTCCCTTTCACACTTGACTATTTCAGAAACTGTCCATCAAATATGGAGAAAATGTGATTAAAAGAAAATACAAAATAATACGTGTGTGACATAAATTTTTGAGGTGGGAAAAATGTTGACTGTCTCTCTTTCAGTTTACTTTATCAACTTTTTAATGGATCAATTTTAACAACATATATGCTTTACTTCTAAAAATGTTTCCAAAGCCCTGGATTGGTCTGGGAAATTTTACAGGAGATTTTTCTCTTCATGCTTACCCTCTATAAATTGATTATCTATTTTAAAGAATTTCACTTCACGGGATGCCTGGCTGGCTCAGTTGGTAGAGCATGCAACTTTTGATCTTGGGGTTGTGAGTTCAAGCCTCACTTTGGGGGTAGAGATTACTCTAAAAAAAAAAAGTTAAAAAATAAAAGTCTTAAAAAAAAAAAGAATTTCACTTCAAATTCAATTGTTTATTTACAATTGACTATAAATAGATCCCATATATTTTGAAATCATTGATTTAACAATATATAGAGATTCTGAATAGTGAAATAATTCATATTATTTTGAACTCTAATTTGGCAGATTAAAAGATTAGATAAATATCAATAGCTTTGTTTCTCTGTGATATGAAATAACAATATACCATTGCAGTTTTTAGAATCAGGTATATTTACTTATATATGAATTTACTAAATCTAGTAATTGCACATAAAACAATATTTTATGAAAAATATGTATTTTTCTAATTATTTATTCAACATAACCATGCAGTTCTATACTTTCAAAGACGGGTTGATAATTTTTTTCTGAATCACCTGATTGTAAATTCAAACTTTTAATATTTCTGTGGATTGTTTATTACTTAGATCAGGAATATACAATTGACCCTTGAACAACATGGGTTTGAACTTCAAAGGTCCACTTATATGTGGATTTTTTCCAATAAATAGTACTGTAAATGTATTTTCTCTTTCTTGTAATCTTCTTAATAATATTGTCTTTTCTCTAGCTTACTTTATTGCAAGAATACAGTATGTAATACATATAGCAAAATATGTGTTGATCCACTGATTATGTTATTCATAAGGCTTCTGGTCAACAGTAGGTCATTAGTGGTTAAGTTTGGGGGGAGTCAAAATTATACATGAATGTTCAATTGTGCAAGGTAGTCAGTACAACTTAACCCTCACTTTGTTCAAGGATCAACTGTAATTTAATTTACTTCTCAAATTTGTGAATTTTTAAATTTTATTTATTATCAAATTATTTATATTAATAGTCTTTACTTTTATCTCTATTCTAGTAAAGGTCACTGTTGTCTTAATTTAGATTCTGCAAAGATATTCCTGAGAACAGAACTGACAAGAAGTAGTTTATTTGGGAAGTACAAGGAACAATAAGATGAGCGTGGCGAAGTGAGAGGGAAGGAATGTCAGCAGTAATGGAAACTCTAGTATGTCTATGACTTCTTTGGCTCCCAGGGCTTACTCTAAAATTGTGGGAAATAGTATAAAATGTATGTTTCTGTTTTACCTGGCCCCAAAGGTGAGGGGGGTGATGAAGCTGAGATATTTTTGCATCACTCTCTTTTACTTGTCTAATTGCTCTGGCTAAGATTTTCCAGTGCTATGTTGAATAAAAGCAAGGAAAGGATTTCTGATCAAAATGTAAAATAATAATAAATTTAGTAAATTCTTTGACAGCTTATCATAAATTTAAAAATATACTTTTTAAAAATACACTTTTCAAAGCAATTTCATCATAGTATCAAACTAGAAATAACCTGAGTGTCTATCATCAGGAACATGGTTAAATAATTTTTCATCTGTGAAATATTAGAATGTACTCAGCAATAAACAGAAATGAACTAAAGACATACACAATAACATGAATAAATCTTCCAAACATGCTGTGCAAAAGAAGCCTAACAAATTATTTATTTTATGATTCAATAATATATAATTCTAGACAATGTCATGCCAAGACAGAGAAACCTTGGTGAAAGTTGTCCTTTCCGCCCAGAGGAGTATTTTAATAATAGCTTTTTTTGAGAATCACCAGTTATGGTGATGATAAAGAGCAGACCAAATTTTAGTTGGTTTTATTATTGTTTTAAATTCTCTGCTAATATTGCATCACTCATTGCCTGCCCGCCGGAGAAATTTCCTCCAACTTTCTTCTTCTTTGGAACGCTATTGTTCTAGAACAAACATTGACATTTTCCTTAACAAATTGTAGTTCCTTTCAATGGGGAATAGAGTTTCAAGTTCACAGTTTTGATGGTATGGGTATCACTAGATCCTGAATTGGTCCTTCTTCTTAGACATTCTTGGAGGATAGAGACAAAGAAAGCGTATATTAAAAAAAACAAAAAAAACACAAAAAAAACAATGCATCATGAACGCATACAAATATATCTAATTCTGTTTTTAAGTTATATGATTTTTTTATGAATCTTACATACATAGCTCCTTTCCACACCTCAAAATCCCAGTTCTCAATGATATATATCTCATTTGCTTTATTGCAAACTACACACATAACAGTTTTGGAATAATAGTAATAAAACATACCTCAATGCTATCACTATATAATGACCAAATATATTTTAAGAATTACATATATATTTAATTAATATATAAATAATATATAAATAACATTTTATTTATGTAAATTATATATTTAAATGTAATATTAACTTATATAATATGTAAGCCTATATTATATATAAGTATATAATTAATATATATTGTCTATAGGAATATGTAATCCAATTTTGTGTTTAAAATCATCTAAAATAGGGACCTAACAAAGTTGCACTTATTTCAGGTTGCCTCTGACTTTTATGGATTAATTTTTAAAAATTCAATTTAGATTTATAATTCCGTAAATATTTACAAATTTCAAAATCAAATCTATAAGAAAAAAAGATATATTTAGAGAAGTTTAATTCTTTTTTTTTTTTGACCACTTCTACTTTGTCTTCTCTCTCCTCTCTATATATAAACTTTTTTTTTTTTTTTGAGAAGAATCAAATGCCACTGCTAACAGACCTTTTGGAGGTCAACAGCTACTGTGCCTCTGCATTGGCAGGGCCACACAATATCCATCACCCAGAACGACTGGAAGTGCCTAGACACAACCTCTGAGTCTGGAGATCCAGTGGCTAAATGAGTCCATGAAAATCAGCACTTTATGTGACAACTCAACCATCACTTCTGTGTGTTAGCAATTGATGGTAATGAATCACTGTAAAATGTTATGATTTAAACCATAGCCACTTATTATTTCTCATCAGTGTGTGTGTTGGATGAACAGCACTACTCATCTGGGTTGGGTTTGCTCACACATCTCAGTTGATGGGTTAGCTGGGACTGCTGGTTTTCCAAAGGCCACAGGTGGATGATGCCCCTTTCCCCACTTGCCTCTCACATCCTTCCAGCAGGCCAACATGTCTTCATAGCAGTGTTAATGTTCCAAGAGAGGAGATATAAGCGCAAAAGCATCGCTTGAAGCCTCTGTTTGGGCCAAGTTTGCTACAGCTGCACTGACACAAAGTCAAGTGCAGAGTCAGTGTGGGAGGGCACTGTCCACAGGTATAGATGTGAAAAAGATGGTGTGAAAAAATGGGTCATTCATGCAATCAACCTACCCCAACTTCCTTTTTCCAGGATCTGTTCTAGCCATCTGTGGTGTGAGGTTAAGGATGGAATCTGAGGTGTTGGATGGTAGATGAGGGACCATACAAAAGAGTGATTGGCTGACAAGTCATCTGGGACTGCTGGTAGAGGACAGCCTCTGATTGGACCGACCCTTTTTGTCTAAGTGTCTAATCGACTTCCTCTTCCTCCTCTTCTCCTTTTTCTTCTCCTCCTTCTTCTTTTCTTCTTCTCCTTCTTCTTCTTCATGCTCTCTCTCTCTCACACACACATTAACAATCACCATGTCATCATATTACCTAAAATAATCAGAGCATGTACTCAGAGAAACTGATCATGCCTCTACTCATCCCTAACTATATTTTTATACTTTATCTCTTATAGATGGAAAGAAAGATTTTAAAAGGTAAATGTTTGTAAAAAACACCGACGGAGTATTTTTTAGAGTGGTAGAAGTGATTTTTAGAGGAATATTTTTGTTGTACTCTGCAATATAATTACCTCACAGTGTTTATAATGTGCAAAAATACCTGAAAAAATTAATATAAGTAAAAGGGAAGAAATGAATAAATTACCAAATAACTAAATCTCTAATATTCTAATTCTATCCTCTTTACAATTACTAATATTTATTAAATTTTATTATGTGAAAAGGACGGAAAATATATATATATATTTGTAGTGACTACACATATACGTATATACATATACATAGATGTATACATATGTATATGACTATATATACACACACACACACATAATATATGTGTATTCACCATTACCTGTCTATATTTCAGTTTTATGCCTCAGGATATTTTTTTCCTACATTTTAATTAAAGAAAGCAATTAATTTTAATTAATTATTATATCTGAAATTTATTTTGATGCATGGGAGCCTGTGTGGAATTAAGTATACTTACTTCCCTCTCCCTAGCCAGTTTTCAACAAGTAGGATTTCAAAAAGAATAGATAATGGAGAAAAGATTTCAGAGATAAATACTATTCAATTAAAGACCTTGAACTGAGAAAATGTTCCTACCAGTAAAGACATAATATGGTTGATTATATAAAGTTTCCATAAAGGCTATTAAGTGGGTAGGCAAAAAAAAAAAAAAAAGTCACACGCTTACTGTATTTTTTTGATGTACTGTATTAAATATCAAAATGTATAATCCATATAAATAAAAGATGATAGGGCACCTGGGTGGCTCAGTCAGTTAAGCATCTACTTTCCCCTCAGGTCATAATCCCAGGGTCCTGGGATCCAGCCCTACATTGGGATCCCTACCCAGTGGGGCGTCTGCTTCTCTCTCTCTCTCTCCCTCTGCCCTTCCCCCACTCATGCTCTATCTCTATCTCACATAAATAAATAAAATCTTTACAATAAATAAATAAATAAATAAATAATGATGAGTTACTGAAGGTATTTCAAACTGAGTGTGATATGTTTCAAACTGTTTTGGGTAAATCATTTATCCAGGTTGTACGGACTATTTTGGGACAGCTATAGACCATGCAAACAAAAAGATCAATGCAGGTGTACCTGTGTTTGTCTTACCAGATGAAAAACACATTAATAATTTAAATAAATAAAAACTTTCATATGCTTTAACAGTGGGTAAGCAATATTAAAGTATCTTTAATAAAGTATCTTCTAATATTTATAAAATTATTGTTATATAATGGTTTTGCTAAGTAATAAATATGACAAAAACTGTGTTCTTTGATATAATATCACTAATCTCTTATTCACAAAACCTGAATCTGGATGCCATCTTTGACTCCTTTCCCTTGCCCTCTCCAGTGTTCCTTGAACTCCAGTGTTCTTATAACTATGCCTTGATTATCATTCCCAAAAGCCACTCCCCAAATTTAGATCCTTATTGTTTTTCACAAAGACTCTAATAATAAGGTCAGCAGAGGTCTAATGGGGAACATGAATTTCACCCTGCCTGGCATCCTTTGGGATGTCAAGGAGCCAAGTGAGCAACCTCAACTTGTACTCCAACATGCAGTAATGAGACATTGCCTCCTTCCCCTACAGGCATGGTGTTACAGGAGACCTGATAAAACAGAAGATTTCAATGAAATACAGTGTCTCATAACATAATATTCAAAATGCCTAGGATACAAAAGAAATAATTTGTCATACCAAGAACCAGGAAAATACCACCACTAGTAAAATTCACCAATGCCAAGATAACACAGAGATGAAGACAAGAGGGAGTTTCTACTTCTGAGATGAAGTGACATTCAAGAACAGTATTAATAGGACACCACAATCTGCTATGACTTTGAAATTCAAAATTTTACTCCTCTTAGGATATTTGGCTTTTAAGATCAAACTCTGGTAATAATTTTAATTTTGTTCCAATAATATATTCTGGGTCAACACTATGAATATAGAGAAGATATAAGCACATGGAGTTAATTTGCTCAGTATTCAGAAGCTTCTTTTTTCCAAAATAATTTTTCTCTGATTAATGTCAGAGGATTAAATACATACATTTGAATTGAGGAAAGGGGTTGCTGAGAGGTCTACTATGTACCATAGTCCTGTCAACATTTTTACATCTAGGAACATCGAGAAGGTAATGAATTCTTGTGAGCACTGCGGCCAGTGAAGAATAATATAAACTTGTATGTGTCATTTTGACCTACTTTCATATTTTAAAAATGTTTTTTATTATCACATTTGCTTTATACATCATCCTCACAGGAGGTAAGAGTACATATGGTGTACAAACTACAAATACCTGTTTTAGAATTTTATATATCATCATTTGTCTTTTTGTTCTGACAGATTATATATATATTTTAAGGCTATGAATACGTGATAGGAGTTTTCTTAAATATGTAACAGTGAACACCATAAAGTGATGTAGAGGAATGGTTAATTTTCTTAATATTTTGATTACATTTAACAAATACACAGATGTTGAGAAAATAGTTTGAATCACATGGATCCTTTCCACAGGTCTTCTCCCTTAAGGTATAAAGAAGAATAAAACTTTCAGGTCCACCTCTAATAATTAGTATACATAGTATAGTGTAATATACAACTCTTAAGGAGACTCTATCAAACATGGTAAGCCAAACACATGATTATAAAATCACATTATTAGATTTTAGATATAGAAGTTTCACATAAAGATGAATAAGCCAGTGTGAACCAGGCAAAGTAAAAATCATTCTTCTCCTTCAGCAAATCCACTTTAGATATATACACAGTCTTAATCTTCAGGCCAATTTAGGCGTTAACTACATAGTTTTGTTTGCTAAATATTTTTAAAATATAAAACAAGATACCTTCACTTATCAGGTTAAAAAAACTATTAACATAGAAATGGTTATTTTTTAAGAATTCAATATAGGCTATTTAATAGTTATCTTAAAACTTTTAAAGTGAAAGGCTCTCGGGAGTTAATTCCAATAAGGTTATCCTAACTGGTAAAATCTCAAAAGTGTGATTGTGTACTTGATATGAATGACCCCATGAACTCTTTGAAATGAATGGAAGACTATAGATAATTACATTTTACACTCACAACTATAACCTGCATTGCGTACAATCTACTTAGAATTGCTGTAATATTACATTACAGTCTATTTTATGCTTAATGTTTTCATTCTAACATTTCTAAATTTCTCTGCTTAACAATTTTAAATTGAACTGTAAGGTAACAACATAATTTAGGTTACTGAAAGTCAATTAACTCTGCATGATACTTGAGAAAAAATTGGCTTATACAATTGTAATTTCAGAAAATAAAAAGCTTCATTTTTGTTTGTAAAGAGTAGCTCACATCAAGGACTATTATTCTACTGTAATATATTTTTGGCTCCAACCTAGCAGAAAATAAACTTTTTTCTCTTTTACATTGTTGACTCCCCAGTATCCCCTTAGTTGAAGAATTTCCTCTCAATATTTTAACATATTCGTGCTTTGGGTTGCTTTAGGGAATACTGCTTTAAAAAAGATTAAACCACTGATGACTTTCGCTTTTAACCTCAGTCATAAATACAAGTACTCTACTATATCCTCACAATTTAAATGCAAATAATCTTTAAACAAAACTAATCTTGAGGGCTTTTGTATAGTGAATGATAAATGGAAGGGAATTTTATAAAGTGTGATAGTGAGCAACTCTGGTTTCTTTTTCACATCAATCATCTCTCCACATGGATCAACAATTAAAATAGTTCAGTGCTTTTGAGGGAGTCTGGGAAAACAAGTTCATCATTTAACTGCCCCCGGCATTACCTTGGGGAGAAGCAAGCTGATCCAAAGGGTAAGTGTTAATTGAAAAACGTGTCAAGGAAACTGAAGATCCTTCCCCTAGGTTTGCTTACCTGGAGAACCAAATCTAAGTTGTGCCTAGAAAGCCTAACAATCTTGTATAAAATAACATATGCTTAATACAAAGAGAGTATACAATTATTATAGTTGAGCCCTTTTATATTGAAGAAACTAACTTATATTTTCAAACCACTGCTTTCAGCAGAGTATGTGACAATGAAAGTGATATTTTACATATATCCAACAGAAAGAAAACTTACCTTTGGTTATTCTAATTGTTCATGATCTTACCTTTTATACATTATAAATTTAAAAAAACAAAATTTGGGGCGCCTGGGTGGCTCAGTTGGTTAAGCGACTGCCTTCGGCTCAGGTCATGATCCTGGAGTCCCGGGATCGAGTCCCGCATCTGGCTCCTTGCTCAGCAGGGAGTCTGCTTCTCCCAGTGACCCTCCCCCCTCTCATGCTCTCTCTCTCTATCTCATTCTCTCTCAAATAAATAAATAAAATCTTTAAAAAAAATACAAAATTTGTGTTCAACATTTTCTTTTACTTCCAATGATTATTTTTTGAGACCTAGAAAATGACAGCACATAAGTAAAAATTTAAAAATAAAAAGATAATATATATTCTTTATTAAAAGGATCTGGTTTTTTAATAAAGAAGTTGGTTTCAGGTCTGGGGCAGAGGAAGTACATATTGATCCTGGATTATTTTATATCACCTAAGGTAAGAAAGGGTTCAAAAGCTGATTGGAAAAATGTAAAGAACAAAGGAACAAGTTTGAAGGGGCAACAAATGCCCAGATATTAATGGGTAATAATCTGAATTCATTATGACATAAATGAATGAAGGAATAAAGGAAGGGAGGAAGGAAGAGAGAAAGGATGACAGGAAGGAAGGAAGGAAGGAAGGAAGGAAGGGAGAAAATAAGGAAGGAAGGAAAGAAGGAATGAAAGGAATAAAAATCTTACAGAAGATCATCTAAAATAATAAGAAGAATTACAGTCAAAAAGAGAATCAATAGATGATAAACCTAGCAGGTCAAAGTTTGGTAAATAAAATTAGTTATTAATTACAAAAAATAATTTTATAGTAAGGATACCTGATAGATTCCTTAAACAAGTCATGAAATTTTATTGTTCCTGTATCAGACAAATTGACATCATGTGCTTCCTGAGAACAATCATCACTTGTGTAGTATTCTCACCAAAATAAATGCAAAACCCAAACAGAAGGATATCTAAAAAAGAATTCACCTGTGCTCTTCAAAAATGCCAAAGTCAAAGCAGACAAAGAAAATTTAAGGAAATGTTCTGGATCAAAATACACGAGACAATGAAATGTAATTTGATACTGGACTGGATTCCAAACCAGGAAAAAATAGTTACAAAGAATATTATTGGATTAGATGATTAGATGGATTAGATGACAGTATTGCATGTATATTAAATTTTCTGATTTTGAAATTTGTACTAGAGTATGCCCTTTTCTTTAGGAAACATATAATGAAATGTTTAGATCTAAGAAACATAGTTCTCTTTCTTTCAACTGATTCAGAAAAATTAATATATTTATATACATCTCAACAAATGGGGGTAATAAATAAGCAGATTGGGCTAAACAGAAATACTTGGTCAAACTGCATAAAGATTCTGTGGGAGTTCTTTGAACTATCATGGCAATATTTTTTATGTTATGTTGAGATTATATCAAAAAAACTTATGAAGGTATAAATGAGGATGTTACTACTCAACTGAATTGATAGAGATGAGAATTTGCTCTTATCCTAGAATTGAAGGCATCATTTTATCCCTATGTCACAAAGAACACTAGAAATGAATACAACTGTTACAGAAATCAGTTTGAATCTAAAATAGACAGAAGCAATTAGAACTGTTTTGATATTTGAAATAATATTGAATTGAATGAACAGACTAAACATTTAAAATACTTCATCTGTGATTATTTTTGTTAATTTTTAAATACTGTTGTAGTAACAACTTGTAGAGCATACAAACAGAAATTAGTCTTATTAGAGCCTCATTCAGTAGGTGGCATTTCTTTTCTTATGGAGTCCGCTATTTGGCATCAGTATTTGATTATAATAGTGTGCATGATATTAGTCTAGAGAGCTATGTAGAAAAAGTTGCTAGGAGTTCTTTATCTCAGGACTTGGAGATAAAGAAAGAAAATAATGAGCATAACAGAATGAACAAACTGGAAGGAAAACTAGTTACATCTTTACCACTCATTTAATGAGATTATAAATATATGAAGGATTTACAGCTGGGTGCAAATATCAATCTCTAATTTCTCTTCACAAAGAACTAAAAAAATTCCTTAGCTAAGTTTAACAGAGAGCATAGTGTATTTTTTGGTATAGTCTGGAATTCCTTTACTTCCAAGTTTTAATTAAATTTTTTATACCATTATTTCCCCTTCCTTTTCTATATTTCATTCAGTAAATTGTTCAACATACAATTACTAGAACCTTAACTGTTCCACAGGAGCAATGAAATAAATAATAATACAATTTCTGTCCTGAGAGTTCACAGTATAGCAAGAGAGGAGGAGGAGAGAGAGAAATAGAGACATGGAGTAATTTGTGTTATGGTGTAGTTTTGATTTTGTCAGGGTTTTAGTGCTGTTTGCAAGGTATTCATAACCTGTGGGTAGTTGTTTCAAGTGAACTTTAAATACAGTGTCACCACTTTGCTGTTAATGAGAGTTGTTTCTTCCAATAAGCTCTTTGAATATTGCTTCTGCTTTTTAACCTGTGAATCACTTACCTAGGTTTACATTTTGTTCCTCTAATTTGAGAACTTTCTGCTTTTTGCTTGTAATGTTGTCAATTTGCAGTAATAGGGAGAGTTATATTCTGCCTCGTTTTTTTGGAAAAGCATCCTTCATTAGGCAGAGGCATAGATATTCAAAAGCTGAAACTATTAAATATCTCTGTTTGTGTTACCTTCTACCCCGCCAGAGAAGTTCAGGTTTTCTCTTTTAACCATTTCCTTTCTAACACTATGCAAGCCTTACTGCACCATTTCTTATATGGCCCAGATAAGCAGCAGTTCCCCACCATGTACAGGATAAAGTCAATAATATTTCCACCACCTACTGTCTATTCCTTACCTTGGTAGCCCCTTCTCATCTTTTAATTTCTTCTATGAAACATGAAATCTCTCCCAAACCCACTCCTCACGCTTCAGGTAGACAGAGTAAGCTCCAAGAAGGCTTCCCCCACAACCCCCGCCCCCACACATCTTTTAAGTTTCAAATGTTTTCAGCTTAAAATAAACTTTATATAAGTCTGGGATTCTAAGTGAGTCCCCATTATGCCTATAGTATAGCACAGGTATTTCTGGATAATTCTTTATGTGTGCATTTTCCCTGATCCTTGAAATTATGGGAGTTGTACTGATCTTTATACCCTCTCTCTACCCTATCTCCACTGATCACACCACCATGTAATATGATGCCTAGAGCAGAGTAAGTTCTCTTTAAATTCATGTTAATAATTCATGTTAGTAATTCCTGTTAGTAATTAGGATCTTCATGTAGCCTTTAACTATGTCTTTACTCAGTAAAAAAAAAAAAAAAAAAAAAAAAAAAGTGTGAGAATTGGATTCATACAGGCCTGCATTTGAGTTTTGACTGTAGAATTTAGGAGCTAAGTGATCTTAGGAAACTTGATTAGTTTCAGAGCTATTAGTTTCCTGATTATTAAACAGACCTATTGATACTATGTCTCTTGAAATGTTTCTGTAAAAAACACATGAAAAACAACATATGTAAAATTCCAAGGTGGAATGGAATAGTGGAAGGCAGACCAGCCATGCATAGCTCAGTAACAAGTAGAAAAAAAAAGATATTATAGAAATGACTGATGTGAAGGCAGCTGAGAACTGCAGAAGACTCAGAACTAGAAGGACTAATGCTCTAGAGAGAAAGACCCTCAAAGAGGTGGGATCAGAATGGCCCAAGCGGGAAACCTAGAAAGGAAGAGAGGAACAAAGAACAGAGGAAATGACAATTATAAGGATAAACATAATTTAAAATTAAAATTCAGTTGAAAATTAACTGAATATTAACAATTATGTCTTGTGAAGTTATAGTATATATAGATTTAAAATGTGTAACAAAAATCATAAAAATGCCATAGTGTATATGGCATTAAAATGTTCTAAGGTTCTAGCTTTACTTTGGATATGATGAGCTATATAATTTTTATTAGATAGTGTGAGTTGATAAAACACATTACAAGCTCCAGGTAACAAAGAACAGCGGAAGAATAAACAAGTATTAAGTTAATGGAAGGGGGAGAAAGAAGTAATAGAAAAAAAGAAAAAGGAAAAAGCTAGTGAAAAGAAGGTGTAATGTTAGAGCTTGTTTCCATTGATGATAAGACCACATGTAGGAATGCTAATCAGAAAAAGCACCAGAAGGTAGTTTTGACTTAATGCTAGGATAGAAGTTTCTGTATTTGTTTGTTTTTAATATTTTTGAGAATCAATTTATTAATTAACATAGATAGAAAAAGAAGTTGTGTTGATAATCTCAGGAAATATTGAATATTGCATTTACTTTTTTTTAATGAAGGTATTCCCTTTTCACTTATTCTTTATGTTATGCATTTATTAAAAGAAATACAAATGGATTTTTAGGTACATGATTTATATAATTAGTAGCATATTCCATTGTAAATTATATCATCATCCATCATTCTTTTGTACTAGCTGCCTAAATTATAAAACATATTTTCTTCTCTCATGTACCAAATACTTACTGAGCACCTACATTGTACTAAGGAATCTGGTATATTAAGGATATAATGGAGAATAAAACAGACAACATTTTTTATTTATTTTTTATTATGTTATGTTAATCACCATACATTTACATCATTAGTTTTTGATGTAGTGTTCCATGATTCAAACAACATTTTTGAATGCATGAAGGATATATGTTAGTTGGGGAAGATATACAAATAGGTTAGTTAATTAGTATTTGAAAGTGTTATGGGGGAAAATAGGACAGATAAGGGTGACAAGTAAGGAGATGGGTTAAAATTTTGAGTAAAGTTGCTAAGTATGACTAATTGAGAAAGTGACACTTGAGCAAAATTTGTAAGAAGGACTAGACAAGGATTGAGCTTCACAGATATTTTAGGAAAAAAGCATTCTAGAAAGAAGAAACATTGCAAAGCCCTGAGGTGCTGATCATGTTCAAGGAAGAGTAAGATTTCTTTAGCTGGAGCAGATGAATAGTATAATAGGAGTTAAAGTCAGAGATATAACAGGGGTAAGACTTTGTAGGGCCTCATGGGGCATTAATACAACTTTGGCTTTTATTCTGTAAACTGAGGAGCCATTACAGGGTTAAAGCAGAGGGATAACACGATCTCAGTTACATTTTTGAAGTGTGTTGCTATGTTGAGAATAGACTCTAAAGCATTGGAGCTGGGAAGCACTAGTTAGAAAACCACTGACATATTTTGAAAAATGAAACAGTTAAAGTTAAAGTTGGTGAGAAGTAGTCAGATTCAAGATTTTTGCTTCTTTTTTTTATTATGTTATGTTAGTCACCATACAGTACATCATTAGTTTTTGATGTAGTGTTCCATGATTCACTGTTTGCATATAACACGCTATGCTCCATGCAGTTCCCGCCCTCCTTAATACCCATCACCAGGCTAAACCATCCCCCTCAGCCACCACCCCTCTAAAACCCTTTGTTTGTTTATCAAAGTCCATAGTCTCTCATGGTTCATCTCCCCCTCCGATTTCCGCCCCTTCATTTTTTTCCCTTCCTTCTCCTAATGTCCTCCATACTATTCCTTATGTTCCACAAATAAGTGAAACCATATGATAATTGACTTTCTCTGCTTGACTTATTTCACTTAGCATAATCTCCTCCAGTCCCATCCATGTTCATGCAAAATTTGAGTATTCATCCTTTCTGATGGCTGAATAATATTCCATTGTATATATGGACCACATATTCTTTATCCATTAGTCTATTGGAGGTCAGCTCGTCTCTTTCCAGAGTTTGGCTATTGCAGACATTGCTGCTATGAACATTGGGGTGCATATGGCCCTTCTTTTCACTACATCTGTATCTTTGGGGTAAATACCCAGTAGTGCAATTGCTGGGTCATAGGGTAGCTCTATTTTTAATTTTTTGAGGAACCTCCACACTGTTTTCCAAAGTGGTTGTACCAACTTGCATTCCCACCAACACTGTTAGAGGGTTCTCCTTTCTGCACAACCTCTCCAACATTTGTTGTTTCTTTCCCTGTCATTTTTTGCCATTTTAGCTGGTGTAAGGTGGTATGTCAATGTGGTTTTGATTTGAATTTCCCTGATGGCTAATGATGTTGAACATTTTTTCATGTGTCTTTTAGCCCTTTGTATATCTTCTTTTGAGAAGTGTCTGTTCATGTCTTCTGCCCAGTTTTTGACTGGATTTTTTGTTTTTGGGGTGTTGAGTTTGAGAAGATTTTTGCTTCTTAAAAAATATGGAGTCAATGTATTTTCCTGAAAGACTAGCTATGGTCATGAAGAAAGCGTTCAGGAAGGTACCCCCACAAATTGAACAGTGGAGCGCCATTAATGACTTGAAAATGAATGCATGTGGAACAAGTTTGTGAGCAACACGAGGAGTTCATGTGAATGTCAACCTGTATGTTCAAGTTTAAAATGGGAATATTGAGTATTTTAGTTGTATGTAAGAATCTAAATTTTCAGAGGCTAAATCTGAGATAGAGTTGTAAATTTGAAATGTCCACTATGTAGGTACTCTTTAAAGTCACATGATCCCAGAGTCCTGGGATCAAGCCCTGCATCAGACTCCCTGACCAGTGCGGAGCCTGCTTCTCCCTCTCCCCCTGCTGCTCCCCCGCTTGTGCTTTCTCTCACTCTCTCCCTCACTCTCTGTCAAATAAATAAATAAAATCTTAAAAAAAAAAAGATTTATTTATTTATTTTAGAGAGAGAGTGAGAGCCCGCAAGTTTCAGGGGAGGCGCAGAAGGAAAGAATCTCAAGCAGACTCCCTGCTGAGCCCAGAGCCAGGCTTGAGGCTGGATCTCAGAACCCTGAGATCATGACCTGAGCCAAAATCAAGAGTCAGACCCTTAACCGACTGAGACACCAGGTGCCCCTAGAGTCAAAACTTTTATTAGAACAAACGAAAATTGCCAAATTTCATAACAGCATCACCGCCATCACCAATTACAAAACTATAATGAAGGTCACCCTCTGTTCTATGTTCTCTGTACTTGGCACAGTGCTAAACATTTTAAAATAGATTCGTTCATTTAGTCCTCACAAATATTCTCTGAAGCCAATATTATTATTTCCATTTTACAGATGAGAAACCTAAAATTTTGAGTAAGTACTGGTCAAGTTCACCCAGTAAGTAAGCAGTGGAACTAGAATAAAGTCAGACAGTGCTTGCTTGCCTACTTACTCACTGCCATCCTGGATATTTAGACTACACAGGATAGTAAGATAGATTTATTAGAATGCCATGGGAATGACTTCATCAATTTTCAGGGAGATATTCTTCTCAATACACTAGATATATGTTTTAAAAACACATTGTAATGGAATGACTTTTGTTCTCATAAGCGGAGATGAACTGATACTTAAGGTATGTTCTAGACACTGGTATGGAGGATTGATGATGATGTCAGTCAGTAAAGAACAGGTCCACCAGCAAAACATTTAATAAAGTGTTTCTCCTTGAATGTTATGATGGTATCGTGCCTTTGGAAAAAGAAGATTGATGTGAAAACAATATCATTCTTTATACTTTCTAAACAAGAACTTTCTATGATGAACACACTTCTCCTATCAAAAGAAAAAAAAAGTTTCTTACATTGGTATATAAAGACCTGTAAGGAATGTATGGTATTAGAATTCTAATACTAATAGCTAACATTGATTAAGTGCACATTATTAGTCTACGCTTTTCTAAACCACTTTACATTTATAACACTATGATTTTTATAATAGTACTACAACATAGTATTTTAATTTTTCCAGTTTGCAGGGGAGGAAATTGAGGCAAAGAAAGGTTAAGGACTTACATAGTCTAAAATTACACAGGTAATAAGGGGCAGCCCCAGATTAAAAGAGCTATTTGTCCATAATCTTATTGGGAATAATGTTTAAGCTCATATCAAGCATATCTGTCTATATAAAATACTCTCACAAAGAACTTTCAGAAATAATAAAGCCTGTATATTGCATAAGTTTGAGTCAACAACATGTTACTGACTCCATAATTTCAGATTTTAGGATTTTCTGTACATTCCAGTATTCAAGTTCTGTGTCTTTTCTTGTATCATCAATCCACTTTAGTAATGACTCTAGTTAAAAGAAAAAAAAAAAAGTCCCCTCAATTTCAAAAGAATAATCACTAAAGGTTTTTACGAGAAATTCCCATTAAAATCTGTGTCAATTTATCCATTATTTTTATGCCCTTAGATTACATTTTTGTATCATTCCATTATTAAAAAGATTACTGACTGCTATATGCTCTTTAAGCAATATCAATTACAAAATCAATTAAATAGTAAAGATTATAGGGAGAAATAGCTCTTAAAAGATAGTCACATTTCTTTACAATTGGAAAGTTAGGTTAACAATAAAAGAACATACTGTACTTCATAAATTTTCATTGTTTTTTTTTTCTGTCCTGTTATTCATGTGTTTAGACAGTATGCTAAAATGTGCTCGATCCATTCAGCCATGG
The DNA here is from genome assembly GCF_002201575.2 of Neomonachus schauinslandi. NCBI lineage: Eukaryota > Metazoa > Chordata > Mammalia > Carnivora > Phocidae > Neomonachus > Neomonachus schauinslandi. Next base: position 18,077,399 of record NC_058408.1, on the reverse strand, counting down.
AACAAAACTACATTTCCAGCCTTGAATTACTGTGCTCTCAGAGGAGACGGGACACTTTTACTTTGCAAAGTAATCATCTGTTGGGAAACTATGTTTTTAGACTTATCATACTCTATAATAATGGATCATTTTATATTGAGGAATTGATAGACTATTTTTTAGTGATTCATTTGGGACTGCCTGCAAATGACAAATAAAATCAGTCAAACATAATTGCAGATGGAATGCTACATCTGAATTTTAGATATATGCATGGTGTTGGCATGAGCATTCCAAATAGTCTAGGTTCTTTATGTTTAGGTAGCTATAACTGCCTCAATAACTATCTGCTTTTATGACAAAGACATGAAATGAGAAGCTTCATAATTAAAATGCCTAACCATCCAAATGCTTCTAGCATTTTACTCAATGCATTGCATTTTCCCTGGAAATTTACTAAAAAAAAAAAAAAGATGGAATAATGGAATTAAATACGAAGAACTGAAAAATGATTCAAAGTCTCAGCTTTAAGAAACATATAAAGCCACACTGAATTAACTAGTAATCTGTCAAACAGGTTTTCATGTATCAATTAGTAGAAAAGCTGCCAGGCACATAGAACTTATGAAAAAAAAAACAAAACAAAAACTCCTAAAATTGGTGAAAATATCCTCAGAAACAAAATATCACATCAAAATAATCAGAGCTATTTCTGTAACATTTCTATATAGAGGTTCCTTCAGATCATATATAAACACTGTATTTCAAAAATGCTGACTGTAATGGGTATTAATAGTCAGAACAGAAACTATCAAAACTAGCATTAACAGCTTATATAATCACATGCGGGTATCTTTAGAGGACTAGAAGTTACTAGAGAACTACTATCTACCCCATGAAAGCATTTCTTATTATAAAATATAATTCCTAATGTCAATTTAGATTTTAAAATACAAATGCATCAAAAATAGTGCAAATATATGAAATGAATCAGTATCAATATAATTATATGAAAATATTTTTAAATGGAGAATGACCCATGGCATAAAACAACAACATATCAGAGATGAATTGGAAGATCGCTCCTATTATACATGAAATATTTTGAAAACATAGAAATTAAAAAATATATATATAAGTGGCTTTATCATTTATTCTGTGATTTACACATTACAATTATGTGTTTAAATATGAAATTTTATAACATTGTTTAACTGTATAAAAATAACTGTGATCATTAGTTGCCCGTAAAATACCGAATGTATGAATAAACAGCTTGATCAAGTACCAAGGTGGTATGTGTTTCAAATTAATGATAGCAAGGAACACAAGAGTCTGCACCAAATGAATGCCTCCCATTGATGTGATACACTGAACACTATAAACTCACAAAATCCAAACAAGATTTTAGAGGGAAAAAAAATGATTAAAAAATATATATGTAAATTTAGAGGAGGGATTATAGCACATACTTTTACAGGAGTAAGACAATTTGAGAATAAATCAAGAATATGTTTTCATCAGCAAATACTTCAGTCAGTAAGTAAAATCCCCAACATTGTTATTTAAATACTCACAGGAGAAGGTATAAACTGATTTAACCATAGAAGGGATGTGAAAAATGAATGGGAGAAGGATTTATACAATGTATTTAACTCAAAGTGAAAGATTGCATCTTTTTCTCTGAAGTAATAACAATTACAAATATCATTGTAATTTTCCTTATAAAACAATAAATATAAATTAAAATAGGGAATGAATTTTTCTTACAAGCTGGTGAATGAAAAGTGGACTTAATTAAGAAGAAATTCAAAACTGTAGAGAAACTGCAGGAATTTTAAAGGAATTTCTGAGGATTATAAAAGTTTGTAAATTTAATGATGCCAGTATTTTAGTATGCTAACTTAAATTGAAAAACGTATTATTCACATTTTTCTTTATGTAGTTGTACTCTTAATGTATTTTTACTTTTAGCTTCTGAATGTAATAGCCATCCTCCAAGATGGCTCCCAATGATCCCTATCTCCTGGTATTCATACCCTGGAGTCCCTTCTCATATTACAGAGTTTTGGCCTGTGTGACAGGTAGAATACGGCAGAAGTGGTGGTATGTTATGTCACTCTTGAGATTACTTTATCGTCTTGATTACTTTCTCTCTTGGAGCAAGTGTGCTCTAGGGGAAGTCAGCTGCAGTATCATGAGCAGCCCTATAGAAAAATCCACATGGTGAAAAACTGAGGCTTCTGAACAACAGTCAGCAAAGAACTGAATCTTCTGCCTATAGCCATGTAAGTGAATGTGGAAGTAGGTTTACCAGCCAAGTCTTCAGAATGATTGCAGTGTCAGCCTACAGCAGAGTGTAACTTCATAAAATCATGAGTCAGAATTATCTAACTGAAGCTCTGCTAGATTCCTAAACCTAAGAAACAAGGTGACAAAATAAATGCTTATTGTTTTGAGCAGCTAAATTTGGGAGTAATTTGTTAGGCAGCAAGAGATAATACAAGGGGAAAAGTAATTTTAATCAGGTAAGGAAGAAAAAGGTTAAGAGAAAAAAGTGAAATGCATAATTACATAAAATCTTGTTGCATGTGAGTGCACATTCACATTTCAATTTTCCTAAATAATGTGGCACGATTTAGAGAGACTAGTACAACTTCAAAAAATAATGATAAAAAATTATGAATCTATTACCCAACTCCTGAAACATTTGTGAATGACACTTACTTACTTGTATGTCCTCCCATATCCTGTCCACATATCTTGCTTATAAGTCATTGTTTTATATTTACATATAATTTTTTCACTATATATAGTGATATATATTTGTGTGTGTATGCATAAACTCATATCAATGTATTATTATTTGTTTGCTCTGGAAATATATTAAGAAAGTATCATATTCTATGTAGTCTGCTTGGATTTGTTCTTTTCACTCAACATCATGTTTCATGATTCATGTTATATCAAAATCATTTCCCCCGTGAAATAATAGCCCATAGTGTGAAGATACCAAACTTTCATTTATTCATTTTTCCAACTCTGGACATTGAGTCTGTTTCTAGGTTTCATTGTTACAAATGATGCCATTATGAGCATTCTCAAACACATTTTCTGGTTCATTGCAGCAAGATTGTGTCATTCATACAAAAGTACAGTTGTTAGGCCATAAAGTATGGGGGTGCTCACATTTCAAGATAATGCAGAATTGTTTATCTGAAAGTTGTATCAATTAACACTCGCATTACCAAAGAATAAGAGAGCTCAGTAATGGAAAACCTCTAATATTTGCTATTATCAGATTTTTTTAGCAATTAAATGAGTATGAAATGGAATCTCATTGTAGTCTTACTTTGCTCTGATTAATCGCTAGGCTGATGAGATTGAGCATCTCTTTTTATGGTTACTTTTTTTTTTTTCTGCTGGGGAATGCCTGCTGTTGTCATTTGCTCATTTTTCTGTAGATTTACATGGTAGGTTGTTTAAAAAATGGTCCTAGTAGTCTCTCTTACCCTAAAGGCCCTTTGCCACTTCTTCCAACAAGATTAGAGTCTGTGTTTCCTCCCTTGAAATTTGTGATTGCTTTGTTAACCTTAAAGTTAATAACCAGCACAGGATGGGTTTATTCAGGGATAAAAGAGAATTGCAATATGGGACAGATAAGCTGTGGTAAAACTGTAGGAAAGTCCGGTGGGGAAACTGAGAGGTATGCTTTTTTAAGGAGAAAAGGGGTAAATTGGAAAGGCTGTTATAAACTAAAAGTCCACTGGAGTAAACTTGGAGTTTAAAGTATGGTGCCTTTTCATTGGCTGAATTGTTGCCAGTGGGGATAAGGAAAGCATCTCTTCATCTTGCTCTGATAGTAGAACAGTATCCATGTGCATGGTCAAATCCATGTAAGGTCAAGGCCACCTCTTCCTGTTGCGTCCGCAATGAACTACAGGTGGTATAATATGAAAGCTCCCCTTGCTGAAACCTCCCCATTTTGCACGGTTTCCATCACCCGTTTTCACAGCTTTGACAAGCAGAATGAGACAGAAGTGATGCTGTGTTACTTCTGGGTCTAGCCTTCAAACACCCTTAGTACTTCCCTTTTCACTCTCATGGCGTCCTGAGACATCATATAAAGAAGACTGACCACCAAGCTGAATGGAGAAGCCACAGGAAGAGAGATCTGGAAGACGTGAGATTAAAATGAGAGAGTGCCAGCTAGTCAGCCACTCAACCACACAAGTGCAGGTGGCATATATGTAGTTGTGTCATCTGGAATTTTTCTGCTCTTGTCTTTCTGCCCAAGTCAACACAATGTAGCCCAAAGTCAAGCCATCCCAATGGAGCACTGTCTAAATAGTGGACCCATGAAAATCCATGGTTCTTGTTCTGATCCACTAAGTTCTGGAGTGGTTTGTTATGCATCAAAAGATTATTAAAGCAGATTTGTATCATATTCTTTATATTTTATGGTAATGTTTCATAAGTTACATGTATTGCAAATATTTTTCCAAGCTTATAGTTTGATTTTGTACTTTTTAAGATATCTCTGGATGAACAGAAATTTTTGAACTAAATATAACCACACTTAATTTTTTTTTCTCTAATAATGAACAGTTTTGTATCCTATTTAAGAAATCTACCACCTCCCAATATCAAAAAATATTCATCTACATTTTCTTCCAAACACTAAAAAGAATTTGTCTATGATGGCATTTCAAGTTTTAAGCTATCTGGGTTTGAATTATGGATACATTGTGAGGGAGGAATTCAATTTCACTTTCTTTTCATCTGGATAACAAATTTTTTGCTGCTCATTTTGCCACCTCAGCCCTAAATCAAAGTGGCATATTTGTGTGGATCTATTTCTGGGTTCACTATTCTGTTATATGTGTCAATTTGCCTATGCCCGAACACTTTTTACACTGTCTGAATTACTATAACTTAAATAAGTCTCAGGATTTCAAAAAGGCTTTTCTTCTTCCACATTTTTTTCTTTTTCAGAAAGGTTTAAACTATTTATAGTTCTCTGTTATTCTATAGAATCATTGAGTATCTGTAGATCAGTTTGAATCGGTAGGAAAAAATAACATCTTTATGATATTCATTCATTGTATCTACTGACATGGGGTATGCCTTTATTGTTTTAGAGCTTTAATGATTGTTCAGTAGATTTATAATTTTCTGCACAGGTCACAGATGGCTCAGGTCTTGCACATCTTTTGTTACAGTACTATCTAGGTATTTATTTTTTCTTGCTATTTAAATTTCAATGATTGTTAGTAAACACTGATTTTATTTTGCATTTTTTTCTTATTTTGAGCTGTGTTGCTCTTGTATCCTATTATCTTCAGTACTGATAATAAGTCTGTGTATCCTTCCCCTCCCCTTGTAAATAATTACATTAACTACAAATGATGATTAATTGTCCTCTTTTTAATCCTTGCGCTTTTATGTTTCCCTTATCATTTACTATATCACCTCCTACATTGTTGAATGTATGTAGTGATAATGGGGCCTGTCCCTGTCCCTCTCACAATACTCATTTAGAGTTATATTAGTTGAGAACATTTTTTACCATGTTTATCAGGTTAAATAATTTTCTCTGTATGCCAAATATTCTAAACATTTCTGTCCATGCATTTAAAATTTTAAAAAAGCAGATGCCAAATTTTATCTTTCTTTTCATTTTAATGAGGTGATCATAGATACTTTTCCTTTAATTTAGTAATTGTTTCAACCATCCTTTGATTTTTGATTGTAACAGGTTTTTTTTTTTTCATTTTTACAGGTTTAATTTTCAGTTTTATTTCCAAATCTGTTTTTCTTACATTTTCCCTGTGGAATGTTTCAGAAACTGCATAATTTGTTTCCTTAAACCTTTTATGCGTGGATATCTTATATTCTGTGAATGACCTTCCAAACATAAATAATCCTTGAAATTAAAAATCTGTTGTTTATTGTTTCTTTTAGAACTTCATTCAAGGTGCAGGGATTCTTGAGTATTTGGCCATTTTTGACCATGACTGTATTGCTTTAAGTAATTCTGTATGGGTTCTGGGTCTTGTACTGATGCTCTTCTCCAGAGAATGTTTGCTTCAACTGCTGACCTGTAAGTGGTTATCTCAGGTTCAGTTTCTCTAACTTATTGCTGTTTCAAGTTTTAGTAGCCTTGGTGTTGCTGCCTGGGCCAACCCAATCCTTCGTCACTGCTTATGAATCCTGGAAGGCTCCCTAGAGCTTTCAGCACCCTTATTACTCAAGTCTGCGTTACCGGCCTATGATGTCTTCTTGCCTGACTCCTTTGTCTACTGGTTGTCTTGCTGCATGCTCCAGGATGCTTCCCATCCAGACACTTTTGTTTGTTTGAAGACTTTCTTTATTTTTAAGAACTTTAAATGGATTTTTAAAGACTGACAAGTGCCAATCAAAGAGAATTGAAGAGGGAGCATTGCTAGTCGACTTGCAAGTATAGTTTGGAAAGTGCACAATTTTAACAAGGTATTATTCATCTTATATTTTAAGCTTAAAACAAGAAAATGTGTCTGTCACTGAGGCCGTATGGCCATTGATGACTGTGAGGGGATTCAAGCCTTAGTAGCTACTCCTAGACATGAACTGGCAAGAGGTCTGTTTTTTTGTTTTTGTTTTTGTTTTCAGAGAATGAGAACTTTAATACAAACGGCACAGCAAGCAGCGGGAGCTTCATGTTTGCATCAGTGTTCCGTGCTCCCCCAGTCCCATGGCAATCTTGCAGTCGAGTGGTCTAGGTGGAGTTATTCAGTGGATATGTACTGCAGTGGGAGCCTCAGCTTGGGAAACCCTGATTTCTTCTTTAAATTTTATTTTATTATGTTATGTTAATCACCATACATTGCATCATTAGTTTTTGATGTAGTGTTCCATGATTCATTGTTTGCGTATAACACCCAGTACTCCATGCAGTATGTGCCCTCTTTAATCCCCATCACCAGGTTAGCCCATCCCCCCACCCCCCTCCCCTCTAGAACCCTCAGTTTGTTTCTCAGAGTCCATAGTCTCTCATGGTTCATTTCCCCCTCTGATTTCCCTCCCTTCATTTTTCCCTTCCTACGATCTTTTTTTTTTAACATATAATTTTTTTTCTCCTGTTCTTTTTATTCCAAAACGGATTAATTAACATATAATGTTTTAATAAATGCTATATACTTTTGAGAAGAGAGAGAGATAAAAATTGGCTAGTCACATGACAAAATTTTCATCTAGATGGGATACATATCACGTTAGCTCACATTTTATTGGTAAAATAAAATCAAATGGAAACACCTTAGTTAAAGTGGGTAGAAATGTCCCATGTTTCTAGTGATAACACTACAAATTTGTAAATAATCCTAACGGATAAAATATTCTGTCCTTCTATGATAAAAAAATAATCACTCGTGCATAATATACTGGCCCCTCTTCAAGGAAGAAAACCCAAAAATTCATTACAACTCATTATATTCCATGTTCAGGCTCTTGGGAAAATCTTACATCTGGTCTGAGTCTAGAGACTTACGAAGCAAGAAGACAAGTAATGCTCTCTCCACAAACCCAGTAAAAGGTGATAGTTTTGGGGCAGGATAACCATAATAAATACTCACCTTTGGGAAAAAAATAAAAAAGAATTGGAGGTATACATCAGTCCCTTTTTATAGCAATCTTTAAATTTCAGAAGACAAATACTAGGTGAAGCCCCTAATCTCATACCCTGGGAATGGAGAATTTTTTAGATTAGACAGATTCTAATCCCAGAGAATAGCATCTTAGTTCATTCTCTAAATCAGCCTCTCATCATGCATGGTTCTTTCCCTTTTTAATTATCTTCTCAGCTCCATCTTTAAGGGCTGAGCATCTTTTTAAATCTGCCCTGCATATAGAAAGTAGGGAGCTCAAGGAAGGGTTTTAAGTACCGAAGAGTTATGGTTTCTTTTAATCCACGATGGTGGTTCTTTGTGTAGCAGTGTAACTATCTTAGAAATGGTTTAGACATATTATTTGTTAGATTTCAATCAGTTGCATGTGCCAAAAATCACACCCATAATTCACTGGAGACACAACTAGGTAAATTGTATATAATTTGAGCATATGAGGTCTCCCTGGGAAACCACACTTTTCTTTTCCCTTAAACATTTGTTTTACTGAAAAAGTTTTCTGGGTATCATATTAATCCAGTCAGAGCTTTTAAACATGGGTGTGACAGCTACACCTTTTATTTTATCCTTAATAAGAGGCTAAGATAAGTCTTTGTGGCTAAAAGCATTTCTAAATTACATCTTTGACTAGACATCCATATTGTTATGGCTACTTTCCTGCAATGATGGCAGAGCTGAGTCATTGCAACAGGGACCCTAAGGCCCACAAAACCCAAAACACTTACTTACTAACTGGTCCTTTAGCAAAAAAAAAAAAAAAAAAAAAAAGAAAGAAAGAAAGAAAGTTTGCCGGCGGAGCAAGATGGCGGAGGAGTAGGAGACCTGGATTTCGTCTCCTCTCAGGAATTCAGCTGGATAGGGATCAAACCATTCTGAACACCTACAAACTCAACAGGAGGTCGAAGAAAAGAAGAGCAACAACTCTCTCATCAGAAAAGCGACCACTTTCTGGAAGGTAGGACGTGCGGAGAAGTGAATCCGAGGCGATATTCGGGAGGATAGACGGCGGGGGAGGGGCCTCCGGCGGCCGCTTCTGGCAAGTGATAGAGCCGCGGAGCACAAAATCGGAACTTTTAAAAGTCTGCTCCGCTGAGGGACGTCACTCTGGTGGCTAAGCGGGGGGTGGAACCCTCCGGGACAGTGTGGTCTCAGGACCCACGGGTCACAGAAAGACCGGGGGTACCTGAGTGTGGCAGAGCTCCCAGGTAACGGAGCAGGGAAGCAGGCTGCAGAGGCGGAGCCCAGGCGCGGGCTCTCAGCTCGGGGTTGCCATAAACTGTGATCTGCGGCACAGTCGGGCCCCTGCTCCTCCAGCAGGGACCCAACAAGCGGCAGATCCGGGGAGAGTCACCTTCCTCCCCTGGGAGGAGCCGCGCGGGAGTGCGCCGCAGGGATCTGCTGGGTTTGGAGACTCCACCCGGGGTCGGGTGCCAGAGATAGAAATGCGCGGTCACAGGCTGGGTGAGCACGGAGTGCGGCTGGAGACCGGGGAGACGGGAGTGACTGACGGCTTTTCTCTGGGGGCTCACTGAGAAGCGGGACCCCGAGTTCTCGGCTCCCCCGGGGCGGAGATTGGGAGGCCGCCATTTTCACTCTCCGCCTCCAAAGCTGTACGGAAAGCTCACAGGGAACAAAAGCCCCGGAGAGCAAACCCCAGCAGATTACTTAGCTGGGAGGGGGCAAGGGCGGGGCAATTCTGCCTCCGGCAAAGACATTTGGAAACCACGGCAACAGGCCCCTCCCCAGAAGATCAGCGAGAACAGCCAGCCAAGACCAAGTTTACCCATCAATGAGAACCGCAGAACTCCAGCTCTAGGGGACTACTGCACATAGAATTCATGGCTTTTTTACCATGATTCTGTAGTCTTTCAAAGTTAATTTTTTTTTAACTGTCTTTTTTTCTTTTTTTATTCTTTTTGAATTTTTCTTTTTCCCTTTTTCAACCAACATCTTATCAATCCCTTTTTTTTTAAAAAAAAAAAACATTTTTATTTTTCATTTTTAGAGTCATATTCTATCCCTTCATAGTAGTTACCCATATTTTTGGCTTATATATATGTTGTTCTCTCTTTAAAATTTTGAGATAGTTTCTTCTAACAGATCAAAATATACCCTAAATCTCTAGTATATGGTGTTTTCTGTTCCCCTGCCTGATCACATCCTCTCCCTTTTTTTTTTTTTTTAAATCCTCTTCTTTCTTTTTTCAAACAACTTCTTATCAATTCCTTTTATAAAATTTTTTATAATTTCCATCTTTACAGTCATATTCCATCCCTTCATCATATCAACCCTTATTTTTGTACATATATAAGTTTTTCTTTCTTTAAAATTTTGGGAGGCACTTTCTTCTAACAGACCAAAATACACCCCAAATCTAGTGTGTGGCACTGATCATATTTGATCACATTCTGGTTTTTTTGTTGTTGTTTTGTTTTGTTTGTTTTTGTTTTTATCTTTATCTTTTTCTTTTTTTTCTTTTTCTTTTTTCTCTCTTTCCCTTTCTTTTCCCAGTGCTTCAGGTTTTTTCTGATTTGTTTAGAGTATATTTTCTGGGGACGTTGTTACTCTGCTAGCATTTTGTTCTCTCATTAATCTATTCTCCTCTGCACAAAATGACAAGATGGAAAAAATCACCTCAACAAAAAGAACAAGAGGTAGTACCGACTGCCAGGGACCTACTCAATACGGACATTAGTACGATGTCAGATCTAGAGTTCAGAATCATCACTTTAAAGATACTAGCTGGGCTTGAAAAAAATATGGAAGTTATTAGAGAAACCCTTTCTGGAGAAGTAAAAGAACTAAAATCCAACCAAGTAGAAATCAAAAAGGCTATTAATGAGGTGCAATCAAAAATGGGGGCGCTAACTGCTAGAATAAATGAGGCAGAGGAGAGAATCAGTAATATAGAAGATGAAATGATGGAAAATAAAGAAGCTGAGAAAAAGAGAGATAAACAACTACTGGATCACGAGGGCAGAATTCGAGAGATAAGTGATACCATAAGATGAAACAACATTAGAATAATTGGGATCCCAGAAGAAGAAGAAAGAGAGAGAGGGGCAGAAGGTATAATGGAGCAAATTATAGCAGAGAACTTCCCTAATTTGGGGAAGGAAACAGGCAAGAAAATCCAGGAAGCACAGAGAACCCCTCTCAAAATCAATAAAAATAGGTCAACACCCCGACATCTAATAGTAAAACTTACGAGTCTCATAGACAAAGAGAAAATCCTGAAAGCAGCTCGGGAGAAGAGATATGTAACCTACAAGGGTAGAAACATTAGATTGGCAACAGACCTATCCACAGAGACCTGGCAGGCCAGAAAGGACTGGCAGGATATATTCAGAGCACTAAACGAGAAAAATATGCAGCCAAGAATACTATATCCAGCTAGGCTGTCATTGAAAATTGAAGGAGAGATAAAAAGCTTCCAGGACAAACAAAAACTAAAGGAATTTGCAAACACAAAACCAGCCCTACAGGAAATCTTGAAAGGAGTCCTCTAAGCAAAGAGAGACCCCAAAAGCAACATAGACCAGAAAGGAACACAGACAATATACGGTAACAGTCACCTTACAGGCAATACAATGGCACTAAATTCCTATCTTTCAATAGTTACCCTGAATGTAAATGGGCTCAATGCCCCAATCAAAAGACACAGGCTATCAGACTGGATTAAAAAACAAGACCCATCGATATGCTGTCTGCAAGAGACTCATTTTCGACCCAAAGACAGCCCCAGATTGAAAGTGAGGGGGTGGAAAACCATTTACCATGCTAATGGACACCAAAAGAAAGCTGGGGTGGCAATCCTTATATCAGACAAATTAGATTTTAAACCAAAGACTGTAATAAGAGATGAGAAAGGACACTATATCATACTTAAAGGATCTATCCAACAAGAAGATCTAACAATTGTAAATATCTATGCCCCTAACATGGGAGCAGCCAATTATATAAGCCAATTAATAACAAAAGCAAAGAAACACATCGACAACAATACAATAATAGTGGGGGACTTTAACACCCCCCTCACTGAAATGGACAGATCATCTAAGCAAAAGATCAACAAGGAAATAAAGACTTTAAATGACACACTGGACCAAATGGACTTTACAGACATATTCAGAACATTCCACCCCAAAGCAACGGAATACACATTCTTCTCTAGTGCCCATGGAACATTCTCCAGAATAGATCACATCCTAGGTCATAAATCAGGTCTCAACCGGTACCAAAAGATTGGAATCATTCCCTGCCTATTTTCAGACCACAATGCTTTGAAACTAGAGCTCAATCACAAGAGGAAAGTCAGAAAGAACTCAAATACATGGAGGCTAAAGAGCATCCTACTAAAGAACGAATGGGTCAACCAGGAAATTAAAGAAGAATTAAAAAAATACATGGAAACCAATGAAAATGAAAACACAACTATTCAAAATCTTTGGGATGCAGCAAAGGCAGTCCTAAGAGGAAAGTATATAGCAATACAAGCCTTTCTCAAGAAGCAAGAAAGGTCTCAAGTATACAACCTAACCCTACACCTAAAGGAGCTGGAGAAAGAACAGCAAATAAAGCCTAAACCCAGCAGGAGAAGAGAAATAATCAAGATCAGAGCAGAAATCAATGAAATAGAAACTAAAAGAACAGTAGAACAGATCAACGAAACTAGGAGCTGGTTCTTTGAAAGAATTAACAAGATTGATAAACCCCTGGCCAGACTTATCAAAAAGAGAAGAGAAATGACCCACATCAACAAAATCATGAATGAAAGAGGAGAGATCACAACCAACACCAAAGAAATACAAACAATTATAAGAACATATTATGAGCAACTCTATGCCAGCAAATTAAATAACCTGGAAGAAATGGATGCATTTCTAGAGATGTACCAACTACCAAAACTGAACCAGGATGAAATAGAAAACCTGAACAGACCTATAACCACTAAGGAAATTGAAGCAGTCATCAAAAATCTCCCAAAAAACAAAAGCCCAGGGCCAGATGGCTTCCCAGGGGAATTCTACCAAACATTTCAAGAAGAATTAATACCTATTCTTCTGAAACTGTTCCAAAAAATAGAAATGGAAGGAAAACTTCCCAACTCATTTTATGAGGCCAGCATTACCTTGATCCCAAAACCAGACAAAGACCCCATCAAAAAGGAGAATTACAGACCAATATCCCTGATGAACATGGATGCAAAAATTCTCACCAAAATACTAGCCAATAGGATCCAACAGTACATTAAAAGGATTATTCACCATGACCAAGTGGGATTTATCCCTGGGCTGCAAGGTTGGTTCAACATCCGCAAATCAATCAATGTGATACAATACATTAACAAAAGAAAGAACAAGAATCATATGATCCTCTCAATAGATGCAGAAAAAGCATTTGACAAAGTACAGCATCCTTTCTTGATCAAAACTCTTCAGAGTATAGGCATAGAGGGTACATACCTCAATATCATAAAAGCCATCTATGAAAAACCTACAGCGAATATCATTCTCAATGGGGAAAAACTGAGAGCTTTCCCCCTAAGGTCAGGAACGCGGCAGGGATGTCCACTATCACCACTGCTATTCAACATAGTATTGGAAGTCCTAGCCACAGCAATCAGACAACAAAAAGAAATAAAAGGCATCCAAATCAGCAAAGAAGAAGT
>NC_058408.1:17989892-18059085 GCF_002201575.2 Neomonachus schauinslandi | reverse complement strand
AAAAAAAAAAAAAAAAAAAAAAGAAAGAAAGTTTGCCAATCCCTGATCTAGAGCTCTAAGCTCATTATATAGAGAGAAGCAGTTTACTACATTTTCCCAGGGCATAACACAGTAGCTCTGATAGCTTCCAATTCCATTTACTCCCAAACTCCAGTAGCACTTACCTCACCATTCTTGGGTTGATTCCAAAGGCCCTGCCACATATTTGAGGTTATTTGCAAACTACTTTTGGTTCCAATTAACCTGTCATCTGGAAGAGGCCAGGTTATGCTATGGAAACAATCAATCTCAAAGATCCTTGCGCCATGGGGCGCCTGGGTGGCTCAGTCGTTGAGCCTCTGCCTTCGGCTCAGGTCATGATCTCAGTCCTGGGATCAAGCCCCGCATAGGGCTCCCTGATGGGCGGGAGGCCTGCTTCTCCCTCTCCCACCCCCCTGCTTGTGTTTCCTCCCTCGCTGTGTCTCTTTCTGTCAAATAAATAAAAAAAAATCTTAAAAAAAAAAAATCCTTGCGCCATAAAACAATGAAGTTTATTCTTTCTTTATGCTACATCTCTCATGGGTTCTCGTGGGAACTCTGTTCACTGTCTTTATTCAGAGACACCATCTAACATAGGCCCCATCTTGATGCATGCTTCCAGGTTAAGAGTGCAGACTCAGAGCAAAGTGACTATAGTGAGAAGCAAATTGGTTCTTCAAATTTCTTCCAAGATATTCATCTACCTTCTTTTCACATTGCACTGGTTAATGCAAATCAAAGTCTATGCCTGAGTTAAAATGGTTGAGAAGTGTGATCCTATTGTGTGACTGAACGATAGTGATCCACATCAGAGAACAGCCTCTAGCATTACCGTAGCTGGGTAGTAGAAGGCACTGTAATGACAATATTATTACCTAGAGTAATTGAGAAATTGACCTGTTGATTAAAAAGCAAGTATATGGACACACACACACACACACACACGTGTAATAAAAGGTAACTGTTGACTCTCTAAAGGGTTTACAAAATGCTTTTCTTTGATTAGTTGCTGTTTTATTTTTTTTAAAGATTTTATTTATCAGACAGAGAGAGACACAGCAAGAGAGGGAACACAAGTGTTGTTTTAAATAGGAGATGGAAGAAGATAAAACAACTTAAGTAACCATAAGCTAAAATTCTCTTACGTTTTAAATTAGAAAATGATGTTCATGTTATATGCCTAATTCAATACCTTATTAACAAAGAACAAGGAATTACAGAGACCACCTTTTTTGAAGACAGCTGCATGAATATAATTTCTCTACTACTTTATTCATGAAAAGTGAGATACTTGAGGTGTTTGGGGAATGCTCCAATTAATCTTAACCTATATAATATTAAAAAGGATCTCTCTGAATTTGGTAAATTATTATCTTTTTGATTACACTCAATCATATTTCATTTGGGGAGGTCAAAATAGCAACCCATCAACTAAATTGAACCACCCTTAATTAATGATAATCATAGTTTAAATTTCCTCTCCCCAAGAGAAGCTCTCATTATAAAAAGGGATGGTTTTGTATCTACTGAAATGGCTCACACAAATTTTCTATTTGAAAAAGAAAAGCAATTATAAATTTGGCCAACTGAATTTTTTATATCTGCAATTGATTAATTTGTCTATTTTATTTTTTTCTGATTTATATTCCAAATTATCTGTATTTAACAACAGTAAGTTTGTCATTACAAACTTTAAATGAATAAATATGAGGCTATTCATGATTTAGATGATAAGTACATAGTAAATGCTCTATGCATAGAATTATAATTATGTGCCACATTTATATGATATGTTTCCAAGGACTGAAAAAATCAAAAGAGGAAAAAACAAAGATATTATGCAGTTTCATAATATAAACTGAATTTTATGCAATGTGTCTATTTCTGTTTTTTTTTTTCCTCTTCATTGCTGGTCATATTTTATTGACTACTTGCATATTTTATATAATGTATATTTTTTAAAGATTTATTTATTTATTTATTTGTGAGAGAGGGAGAAAGTGTGGGGAGGGGAAGAGGGAGAGGGAGAGAGAAACCTTAGCATACTCCACACTGAGTGTGGAGCCTCATGTGGGGCTTGATCTCAAGACCCTGAGATCACAACCTGAGCTGAAACCAAGAGTCGATTGCTTATCAGACTGCGGCACCCTGGGGCCCCAATGTATTTTTAAGATATAATGGGTATCATGAATAAAAGAACCACAGAGCCTCCAGAGAAGGGGTTACCTTTGATTGGTGTTCTCTCTTTCCTCTGTCAGGCAGAAAGGTGAGGTCCATTCACCTCAGTGCACACAGGCCCTGTGTTGGCCTGGAGCTTGTTTACATTTTTGTAAGATTTCCTCTACACCATCTATACCTGGTCGGCATGTGGCTGTCCAATTCTGATTGAGAACCTGACATATCTCCATCTCCATAGCACTAAAAGATTGTGGAAGTTTTGTCCTTTAGGGGTCCATTACAGTTCCCATAGAGATAAACAAGTGTATATCTCAGAAGGTACAAGGTCAATGATTCATATAAGTTAAAGTATTTTATATAGTATATAATATTTTAATTAGGAAGGATGCTCACTTATTGAGAAATTTTAAGCAAATAGCATCTGTGCTTAATACTTAGGTGTTATTCAAAATTTAACATCTATTTTTTTCTATTTTGCGTCAGAACCTCCTGTTACATACATGTGAGATGATTTTTGGCTCTTCATAATTGCACCATTGCATTTTAAGTCAAGGAGTATTTTAAGAGCATGTAGGGGAAAGAGTGTTACAAAAAAGCCAGCTGTTGGCCTTTCAATTAAGAAAACAATAAACTTCAACATAGTGACAAAGAACCAACAATCTAATCACAACAAAGCAGGAAACAAAGCAAAAACTGTAACAGATGCTGTTTTCAATATTATCAAACACTCTATATAGAAGAAACTCCCTTGAAAATTTAACAGTGAGAACATGACAATTTTTGATTAATTCAGATTTTCTTCAGCTCTCAAGAGCTCAACCAGAAAACCTACTTGCCCCTGTGGTGCTAGAAGTAGAAGCAATGATCAAGTAATTCAAAAGAACTAAAACTTTGAGTCCAGATGGCTATAGAGCAAACTATAAAACTTCCAAGGAAAATTTAAGTGCACTCATTAAAAGGTCTTTCTTTGCATATGATGAAACAATATTTTACTACCTATCCAGCAAACCATAACTGTAAATGTGATCCCTAATGTTTTTTGATTTCTGACTACTCAGTAGGCTCCACATGATTCTAAAGCAGCAATTCTGGTGGAAAGGTTCACCAATGTTCCTTCATTTAAATGCAATGTCTTTCAACATGTTGCATTGTGTGTGTGACTATTTAAAGATCTAATTAAAGTTAAGGTTACTTGTTGGAGAGAAATGTACATGTGAACTCACAAAGCTTTGTGTAAAATTACAGAGAATTTTCGTGAACCTTAAAACTGATAGCCGGGCTTTAAAAAAGTAAAATCTTGAAGTTAAAAAGAAAACTGCTTTACAGACCCCATGTGGATACGAGAACTTACTATGATATAAAAGTCACATTTCAAATCAGAGAAGAACGTTCAGTAAATGATGTTAGAAAATGTTTAGAAAAGCATATCCATTAAATCCCTACCTCACACTATCCCCAAATCATTCTTGATGTATTAAAGACCATAAATAATTTTACAAGTAATAAAAAATAAGTAAATAAAGGGAAATATGGAAGACCAAATTTATGACCTTGGGCTAGGGGAAGGTTTTTTCAAGAACACATAAAAAGCCAAAGTCATGGAGGAAAATAAAATAATCTAAATGTATCAAAATTATAAACCTCCTCATGGGGAAAAAAGTAACTGTAAAGAAGTTTTAAAGACTCTTGGCTCTCAAGGAGAAAATATTTGAATATTATAATAGCTAAATAATATCCAGAATATAAAAATAATACTATTATTTTCAAAAAAATAAGCATTTCACAGAAGCATAAATAGAAATGAGCATTAAGGCTATGAAAAGATGGTTGTATTAATTATTAGGAAAAACAAATTAAAACAACAATGAAAAAGCATTATTTTACCCATCAAATTGTCAAAACATAGAAGTTAAAAAAATATTGACTATTAGTATATATATGGGAAGAAGAGGAAATCTTAAATGTAGCTAATGGGTTTATGTATTGGTAGAGGTATTTAAGAGACCTGTTTTGTGATGGTTATAAAATTAGGAAGAATGTACACATTCTGACTTAGAAATTCTGTTAGTGGGATCTATACCAGAGAAACTTTGCATACTCGCCTGATAACTTCTATAAAGGTGTTCATTGCACTATATTTTCTAATAATGACCAGCCTAAAATCAATCTAAATGTCCATAAACTAAGGAAGTATGGCATAAACTATAATTCAGTCTATGCCTCAGTTAGAAAATGGAGGTAGGTTCATATTGCTGGACATAGAAGGATCTTCAATATATACTAAGAGAAAGAACAAATTATAGAACATGAGATTGCACATAATACCATTTACATTAAAAAAAAGGCAAATAAGCATTGGAAGAAATTCTGCATATCTACAGCTATTCAGAATATGCAATGTACACAAAAAGACTGCAAGATATACAACAAAAAAAGAACAATAATTGTCTCAGAAAACAATTGCTCAGATTCTAATTTTTACAAAGAAAATATGCTGTCATGTAACCTGTTCAATTAAAAGATTACATTTTCTGTAAAACTCATCACAGATTTGAGAAAGTTTAGAAGAACAATGTACAGCAAGATAAATATTTACCATGAACCCCTAAATGGTACACATTTGAAACACAATTACTTTTTTATTATGTTATGTTAATAACCATACATTATATCATTAGTTTTTGATGTAGTGTTCCATGATTCATTGTTTGCATATAACACCCAGTGCTCCATGCAGTATGTCCCCTCTTTAATACCCATCACCAGGCTAACCCATTCTCCCACCCCCCTCCCTTTGAGAACCCTCAGTTTGTTTCTCAGAGTCCAGAGTGTCTCATGGTTCATCTCCCCCTCTGATATCCCCCCCTTCATTATTCCCCATCTGCTATCTTCTTCTTCTTCTTCTTTTTTTTTTTTTTGGACATATAATGTATTATTTGTTTCACAGGTACAGGTCTGTGATTCAACAGTCTTACACAATTCATAGTGCTCACCATAGCACATACCCCCTCCAATATCTATCACCCAGCCACCCCATCCCTCCCACCCCCCACCAATACAGTAACCCTCAGTTTGTTTCCTGAGATTAAGGATTCCTCATATCAGTGAGATCATATGATACATGTCTTTCTCTGATTGACTTATTTCACTCAGCATAATACACTCCAGTTCCATCCACATCATTGCAAATGGCAAGATTTCATTCCTTTTGATGGCTGCATAATATTCCATTTATTATATATATACATATATATACACACCACATCTTCTTTATCCATTCATCTATCGATGGACATCTTGGCTCTTTCCATAGTTTGGCTATTGTGGACATTGCTGCTCCCTATGGATCCCTACATTTGTATCTTTGGGGAAATACCCAGTAGTACAATTGCTGGGTCATAGGGTAGCTCTATTTTCAACTTTTTGAGGAACCTCCATACTGTTTTCCAGAGTGGCTGCACCAGCTTGCATTCCCACCAACAATGTAGGGGGGTTCCCCTTTCTCTGCATCCCCGCCAACATCTGTCATATCCTGACTTGTTAATTTTAGCCATTCTGACTGGTGTGAGGTGGTATCTCAGTGAGGTTTTGATTTGGATTTCCCTGATGCCAAGTGATGTTGAGCACTTTTTCATGTGTCTGTTGGCCATTTGGATGTCTTCTTTGGAAAAATGTCTTGTTCATGTCTTCTGCCCATTTCTTGATTGGATCATTTATTCTTTGGGTGTTGAGTTTGATGAGTTCTTTATAGATTTTGGATACTAGCCCTTTATCTGATATGTCATTTGCTAATATCTTCTTCCATTCTGTAAGTTGTCTTTTGGTTTTGCTGACTGTTTCTTTTGCTGTGCAAAAGCTTTTTATCTTGATGAAGTCCCAATAGTTCATTTTTGCCCTTGCTTCCCTTGCCTTTGGCGAAGTTTCTAGGAAGAAGTTGCTGCAGCTGAGGTTGAAGAGGTTGCTGCCCGTGTTCTCCTTTAGGATTTTGATGGACTCCTGTCTCACATTTAGGTCTTTCAACCAATTTGAGTCTAGTTTTGTGTGTGGTATAAGGAAATGGTCCAGTTTCATTCTTCTGCATGTGGCTGTCCAATTTTCCCAACACCATTTCTTGAAGAGACTGTCTCTTTTCCATTGGACATTCTTTCCTGCTTTGTCAAATATTAGTTGACTGTAGAGTTCAGGGTCCATTTCTGGGCTCTCTATTCTCTTCCATTGATGTATGTGCCTGTTTTTGTGCCAGTACCATACTGTCTTGATGATGACAGCTTTCTAATAGAGCTGGAAGTCCGGGATTGTGATGCCACCAGCTTTGCTTTTCTTTTTCAACATTCCTCTGGCTATTCGGGGTCTTTTCTGGTTCGATATGTATTTTAGGATGATTTGTTCCATTTCTTTGAAAAAAGTGGATGGTATTTTGATGGGGATTGCATTGAATGTGTAGATTGCTCTAGGTAGCATTGACATCTTCACAATATTTGTTCTTCCAATCCATGAGCACGGAGCCATTTTCCATTTCTTTGTGTCTTCCTCAATTTCTTTCATGAGTATTCTATAGTTTTCTGAGTACAGATCCTTTGCCTCTTTGGTTAGATTTATTCCTAGGTATCTTATGGTTTTGGGTGCAACTGTAAATGGGATCGACTCCTTAATTTCTCTTTCTTCTGTCTTGTTGTTGGTGTATAGGAATGCCACTGATTTCTGTGCATTGATTTTATATCCTGCCACTTTACTGAACTCCTGTATGTGTTCTAGCAGTTTTGGGGTGGAGTCTTTTGGGTTTTCCACATGAAGTATCATATCATCTGCAAAGAGTGAGAGTTTGACTACTTCTTTGCCGATTTGGTTGCCTTTGATTTCTTTTTGTTGTCTGATTGCTGTGGCTAGGACTTCTAATACTATGTTGAATAGCAGTGGTGATAGTGGACATCCTTGCCGCGTTCCTGACCTTAGGGGGAAAGCTCTTCATTTTTTCCCATTGAGAATGATATTTGTTGTGGGTTTTTCATAGATGGCTTTTATGATATTGAGGTTTGTACCCTCTATCCCTATACTATGAAGAGTTTTGATCAAGAAAGGATGCTGTACTTTGTCAAATGCTTTTTCTGCATCGATTGAGAGGATCATATGTTTCTTGTTCTTTCTTTTATTTATGTATTGTATCAAACTGATTGATTTGCAGATGTTGAACCAACCTTGCAGCCCAGGAATAAATCCCACTTGGTCGTGGTGAATAATCCTTTTAATGTACTGTTGGATCCTATTGGCTAGTATTTTGGTGAGAATTTTTGCATCCATGTTCATCAAGGATATTGGTCTGTAATTCTCCTTTTTGATGGGGTCTTTGTCTGGTTTGAGGATCAAGGTAATGGTGGCCTCATAAAATGAGTTTGGAAGTTTTCCTTCCATTTCTATTTTTTGGAACAGTTTCAGAAGAATAGGTATTAATTCTTGAAATGTTTGGTAGAATTCCCCTGGGAAGCCATCTGGCCCTGCGCTCTTGTTTGTTGGGAGATTTTTGATGACTGCTTAAATTTCCTTAGTGGTTATAGGTCTGTTCAGGTTTTCTCTTTCTTCCTGGTTCAGTTTTGGTAGTTGATACATCTCTAGGAATGCATCCATTTTTCCAGATTATCTAATTTGCTGGCATAGAGTTGCTCAAAATATGTTCTTATAATGTTTGTATTTCTTTGGTGTTGGTTGTGATCGCTCCTCTTTCATTCATGATTTTGTTGATTTGGGTCATTTCTCTTTTCTTTTTGGTAAGTCTGTCCAGGGGTTTATCAATCTTGTTAATTCTTTCAGAGAACCAGCTCCTAGTTTCGATATCTGTTCTACCGTTCTTTTGGTTTCTATTTCATTGATTTCTGCTCTGATCTTTATTATTTCTCTTCTCTTGCTGAGTTTAGGCTTTATTTGCTGTTCTTTCTCCAGCTCCTTTAGGTGTAGGGTTAGGTTGTGTATTTGAGATCTTTCTTGTTTCTTGAGAAAGACTTGTATTGCTATATACTTTCCTCTTACAACTGCCTTTGCTGCATCCCAAAGATTTTGAACAGTTGTGTTTTCATTTTCATTTGTTTCCATGAATTTTTTAAATTCTTCTTTAAGGGGCACCTGGGTGGCTCAGTTGGTTAAGTGACTGCCTTCGGCTCAGGTCATGATCCTGGAGTCCCGGGATCAAGTCCCGCATGGGCTCCCTGCTCAGCAGGGAGTCTCCTTCTCCCTCTGACCCTCCTCCCTCTCATGCTCTCTGTCTCTCATTCTCTTTCTCAAATAAATAAATAAAATGTTTAAAAAAATAAAAATTAAAAAAAATAAAATAAATTCTTTAATTTCCTAGTTGACCCATTCATTCTTTAGTAGGATGCTCTTTAGCCTCCATGTATTTGAGTTCTTTCCAACTTTCCTTTTGTGATTGAGTTCTAGTTTCAAAGCATTATGGTCTGAAAATATGCTGGGAATGATCCCAATCTTTTGGTACTGGTTGAGACCTACCTGATTTGTGACCTAGGATGTGATCTGTTCTGGAGAATGTTCCATGGGCACTAGAGAAGAATGTATATTCTGTTGCTTTGGGATGGAATGTTCTGAATATGTCTGTGAAGTCCATTTGGTCCAGTGTGTCATTTAAAGTCTTTATTTCCTTGTTGACCTTTTGCTTAGATGATCTGTCCATTTCAGTGAGGGGGGTGTTAAAGTCCCCCACTATTATTGTATTGTTGTCTATGTGTTTCTTTGCTTTTGTTATTAATTGCCTTATATAATTGGCTGCTCCCATATTAGGGGCATAGATTTTTTTTTTTTTTTTTTAGGGGCATAGATATTTACAAGTGTTAGATCTTCTTGTTGGAAAGACCCTTTAAGTAGGATATAGTGTCCTTCTTCATCTCTTATTACAGTCTTTGGTTTAAAATCTAATTTGTCTTATATAAGGATTGCCACCCCAGCTTTCTTTTGGTGTCCACTAGCATGGTAAATGGTTTTCCACCCCCTCACTTTCAATCTGGGGGTGTCGTTGGGTCTAAAATGATTCTCTTGCAGAGAGCATATCGATGGGTCTTGTTTTTTTATCCAATCTGATATCCTGTGTCTTTTGATTGGGGCATTTAGCCCATTTACATTCAGGGTAACTACTGAAAGATATAAATTTAGTGCCACTGTATTGCCTGTAAGGTGACTGTTACTATAGATTGTGTTCCTTTCTGTTCTATGTTACTTTTAGGCTCTCTCTTTGCTTAGCGGACCCCTTTCAATATTTCTTGTAGGGCTAGTTTTGTGTTTGCAAATTCCTTTAGTTTTTGTTTGTCATGGAATCTTTTTATCTCTCCTTCTATTTTCAATGACAGCCTAGCTGGATATAGTATTCTTGGCTGCATATTTTTCTCATTGAGTGCTCTGAATACATCATGCCAGTCCTTTCTGGCCTGCCAGGTCTCTGTGGATAGGTCTGTTGCCAATCTAATGTTTCTACCATTGTAGGTTACAGATCTCTTCTCCCGAGCTGCTTTCAGGATTTTCTCTTTGTCTCTGAGACTCATAAGTTTTACTATCAGATATCAGGGTGTTGACCTATTTTTATTGATTTTGAGAGGGGGTTCTCTATGCTTCCTGGATTTTGATGTCTGTTTCCTTCCCCAAATTAGGGAAGCTCCCTGCTATAATTTGCTCCAATATACCTTCTGCCCCCTCTCTCTCTTTCTTCTTCTTCTGAGATACCAATTATTCTAATGTTGTTTCATCTTATGTTATCGCTTATCTCTCGAATTCTGCCCTCATGATCCAGTAGTTGTTTATCTCTTTTTCTCAGCTTCTTTATTTTCCATCATTTGGTCTTCTGTATCACTAATTCTCTCTTCTGCCTCATTTATCCTAACAGTTAGAGCCTCCATTTTTTATTGCACCTCATTAATAGCCTTTTTGGTTTCGACTTGGTTAGATTTTAGTTCTTTTATTTCTCCAGAAAGTGTTTCTTTAATAACTTCCATGCTTTTTTCAAGCCCAGCTAGTATTTTTAAAATCATCGTTCTGAACTCTAGTTCCGACATCTTACTAATGTCCGTATTGAGTAGGTCCCTGGCAGTCGGTACTGCCTTTTGTTCTTTTTGTTGAGGTAATTTTTTCTGTCTTGTCATTTTGTCCAGAGGAGAATAAATGAATGAGAGAACAAAATGCTAATAGGGTAACAACTTCCCCAGAAAATATATACTAAATAAAATAAGAAAAGACCTGAAACCAGGGGAAAAGAAAGGGAAAGAAAGAAAAAAGAAAAAAAAAAAGAAAAAGATAAAAACAAACAAACAAAACCAAAACAGAATATGATCAGATATGATTGGCTGGTGCATAGAACAGTGCCATACACTAGATTTCGGGCGTATTTTTGTCTTTTAGAAGAAAATGCCTCCCAAAATTTTAAAGAAAGAAAAACTTATATATGTACAAAAATAAGGGTTAATATGATGAAGGGATGGACTATGACTGTAAAGATGAAAATTATAGAAGATTTTATAAAAGGAATTGATAAGATAAGAAGTTGGTTGAAAAAAGAAAGAAGAAGATTAAAAAAAAAAAAGGGAGAGAATGTGATCAGGCAGGAGACTAGAACAAAGCCATACACTAGAGATTTAGGGTATATTTTGATCTATTAGAAGAAACTGTATCCCAAAATTTTAAAGAGAGAACAACTTATATATATATACCAAAAATAAAGTTAACTACTATGAAGGGATGCAATATGACTCTAAAAATGACAAATAAAAAAGATTTTTTTAAAAAAGGGATTGATAAGATGTTGGTTGAAAAAGGGTAAAAGAAAAATTTTAAAAAAAGAAAGAAATTTAAAAAAAATTAACTTTGAAAGACTAAAGAATCATGGGGAAAAAGCCATGAGTTCTATGTGCAGTATTCCCTTAGCGCTGGAGTTTTGCTGCTCTCATTGATCGGTAAACTTGATCTTGGCGGGTGGTTCTTGCTGATCTTCTGGGGGAGGGGCCTGTTGCTGTGGTTCCCAAATGTCTTTTCAGGAGGTGGAATTGCCCCACCCTTGCGGGGTCCGGGCTAAGTAATCTGCTTGGGTTTGCTTTCAGGAGCTTTTGTTCCCTGCAAGCTTTCCGTAGAGCTTTGGAGGACGAGAGTGAAAATGGCAGCCTCCCAATCTCCGCCCCACAGGTGCTGAGAACTCGGGGCCCCAGTCCTCAGTGTGCACCCAGAGAAAACCAGTCAGTCACTCCCTACTCCCCGGTCTCCGGCCACACTCTCTGCTCACCTGGCCTGTGACCAAGCATTTCTATCTCTGGCACATGACCCCCTGTGGAGTCTCCAAACTCAGCAGATCCCTATGGTGTGCTCCTGAGCCACTCCTCCTGGGGGAGGAAGGGGAGTCTCCCCGGATCTGCTGCTTGTTGGGTCCCTGCTGGAAGAGCAGTGGCCCGACTGTGCTGTGGATCATGGTTTATGGCAACCCTGAGCTGAGAGCCCATGCCTCGGCTCCGTCTCTGCAGCCGGCTTCCTCGCTCCGATCCCTGGGAGCTCTGCCGCACTCAGGCACCCCTGGTCTTTCTGTGACCCCAAGGGTCCTGAGACCAAACTGTCCCAGCGAGGGTTCCACCCCCCGCTTAGCCACTGGAGCGACGTCCCTCAGTGGAGCTGACTTCTAAAAGTTCTGATTTTGTGCTGTGCTGCTCTATCACTTGCTGGTAGCCGGCTGATGGAGGGCCCCTCCCCTGCCCTCTATCCTCCCAAATATCACCTCAGATTCACTTCTCCATACCTTCCAGAAAGTGGTCGCTTTTCTGTTCAGAGAGTTGCTGCTATTCTTTTCTTCAATCTCCTGTTGAGTTTATAGGTATTCAGAATGGTTTGATCCCTATCTAGCTGAATTCCTGGGACCAGATGAAATTTAGGTCTCCTACTCCTCCACCAACTTGCTCCTGCTCCTATTTGAAACACAATTACTTCTAGAAGGTTCAACATGCACCTGGCACTGTGTTACAGACTAAACAAATGTATAACTTAATTATTACAACAACTCTATGAATTAGCATCTCATTTTACAGATGAAGAAATTAAAACTCGGGGGTTTGAATAACTTTTACAAGTTATTCACAGAAAGTCAATAATATGGCTAAGATACAAATTCAGGTTTATCTGATTCTTAATTAAACTTAGTTGTGGGCATCTAGCAGGTCTGTGCAAATAAAGAATACACTTGGAAATTAAGTTCATTTTCAATTTATAATAATTTTTGAGACCTGAAAATAGATTATTTGAAGATGTCCTAGGCAAAGTTTAAAAAATTGCAGGTGAGAAATGTATATGTGAATAATGGAAAGAAAATATGAATTGAGGAAGAAAATATAGTCAGGTCTTGAAAAAGTTTATTTACATACATTTAACTTTTTATTAAAAATTCTAAATGTAGATAGACCAAGCTATTGTTAATATCCTTCAAGCTGTAATTCTACTAATTTTCTACTCAGGAAAAATCCTTTAAGACAATTATTTCATTATATATATTTTTTTCAGTGTTATGTAAAATAACTCTCCCAAAAAATTAAAAGCAGTTATGATAGTAATAAAGACAAAAATATATGAAACGTCAATGAAAGAAATAAACTAATGAAAACAATATTTAGACATAAACTGCTATGAAAAATAAATAAAATAATTAGTTATATGGATTTTCATTTCTATAGGTTCAAAACAGTTGGATACCCGTGATTTCACATGGTTCTAGCTAATACTTTAGAAATTATCCACATACTATTTTTAAATTATCTATTCCTCTCTTGAGGGAGTTATTATTCTGATTGCTCAGTGACTATTTTGTTCATTTTAAATTATAAATTTTTAAAAAAATTAAAAATTATAAGAAAACAATTCATTTAAATTCTCTCAAGAATATTGACATAAAACTAGGATCAGTTTTTAAAAGGCAATCTAAAGTAAGTAAAAAATTAGGGGATCTAAAAATGCACAAAACAAGGACAAAAATTATTTTCAGAGTAATAAAATAATAGAATTTAAGATAGCAAAATTAGAATTCCTGTTACCAAATATTAGATATTTTAAACAGTATTACTCATGTATAGAATTTTTAATGGAAGTTCTATGATATTCTGAGAAATACAGTATTTACAGAAAACAGCATTTCCTAGGTAACAGTTGGTTCATAAAAATTACATATATAATCACTTAATATACAATTATTGAACATTTGTCATGTATTAGAAATTCTGCTGAGCACTGCAAAACAGCTGTGAATAAGACAGCATGCACGTTTGATGTGACATGATCATTTTATCAAAAGAAGAGATCATACAACTGAACTTCACTCTTGTATTGTCACGCCAAGCTTACTTAACAACGTCAGTTTAAGTCAGACTTGGTCAGGTTAACAGATTGTTTCTTCAGTGATTACCCATCGTGACTCTAACCACAGTGACTATTACTCACTGAGTCACATGACCGATTTCCATCCACTATTATCAACCTCTAACCTCAGTGTCAGGGCCAAAGCATTTTTTAACATTTTAAATCCAGATTTCAGATTTAAATCTGAGTAAGACTCATTTCCCACATCCATGTACTTTTCCAATAATGCTCAAAAATTGCTTTCTGAAGCCACAGAAAACTACAAAGCAGGCAATTGTGAACTACATATAATAGCATCCTGTAGTAGTTTAACAAATTTATAAATACATAATTATGAAATTTATAATTTTCAGAGATGTTTTTCATCATACATTTTAATGTGGCAAAGTCATATTTTATTAATAGACCCCAGTATTTTTTTCACTTTGTAAAAATTAAAAAGCCAATAGTAGACAAATTATTGTTTAGTAATTAATACCTCAATGTATTATCTTATTTGGAAGTGATTTAGATATTCAACAAATATCTATTTAGTTTTACTTCATATAAACATATTTATATCTGCTTAAATTACTTGTTTTTAATCAACTATGCTCAGATTAGATATCAAACAGCTAACCATCATCTTATTTTTTTATTGACAAATTTTATAACATAGGTATAGCAAGAGCTTATTTGTCTAGTAAGCCAAAGTGGAAAAATTTGTATATTTGCATTGTATTTAATGTTGACAACTCTGAAGATAAGCCTGTTTTATTAAACCAGCAAACTTAAGGTAGCTTTTATATATCAAAGATAATCCTAGACCATGTGAACTTGAAAATCATTTGGATTAGTTTATTTCTGAAAGTTTTAGAAATCCCTATTTTATAGTAAGTGCTCATTTTTCTTTAAGTCAATTAAATAGAACTCTTTTAAAACTATCACATATAGGAGTGACTGGGTGGCACAGTCCCTTGAGTGGCTGACTCTTGGTCTGGGCTCAGGTCATGATCTCAAGATTCTGAGATTGATTGGGCTCCATGCTCAATGCAGAGTCTTCTTAAGACTCTGTCTTCCTCTGCCTCTCCCCCTGTGCTCGCTCACTCTCTCAAATAAATAAAATAAATCTTTAAAAAAATAAAAGTATCACAGATACATAATATACATAGATACATATAAATATATAATATTATGTGTATATATGCATATACACAGAGAGAGAGAGACAAACACAGAGATCTTAGAGCTTTCGTTTTTAAATTTTAGCCATGTTTCAGGTACAATAATGCAAGATTCAAAGGAAAAACTGAATCCGAATTGTGTTTCTGGCAGATGTACTAAATTAAGGTTATCTGCTCAGATGGCCAAAGGGTTTTACAAAATGTTATTTACATACTATAAGGATCCTTTTAGAGAAGTTCCTTTGGAGTCATGTTGTCTTTTAGAAGCTTCTGCATACCAAAGAATGTACTGCATTTTTTTTCTGAGGAGTTTGGGATCCTTTTTTTCAGTCATGCCCCCTAAGGGAGACTATATTATCTAAGTTAAAAGTTCCCCAAAGTGGCCATGACAATTCCAAATTATCCAAAAGTTTACTCATTTTCCAAAAGACATAAGATCCTCGTCCATAGTGGGTATACATATAGGGCATCCGTGTACATACATATAGGAAGCAGTAGTTTTTGAGAGAGGTAAGAGAGTTTTTGACTTATCTTTACCTGTAGATTCCTCAAGACCTCTTAACTATGAGGGGCCCTGTTTGTAACAGCTGTTCCCAAACACAGGGAATTACATGTTTTCCCCCCTTTTGAACAGAATGGGGTGTCTTAATAAGAAGCTTCAAAAATAAAAATATAGATATGTACAATAAAGTTGTAGAGTTTAAGACACAAAGATAGCAGAGCTTGGCTCCAAGAGAGACTTAACTTCCAAACTCCAGGGTGGGCAAGAAAGCAGTAAACTCAGTGGGTTCTGTGGTTCTAACACCTGCTTGTTCATTAGTCTCAGCATCATTGGGGGCGGGACGGAGGGTATCCTTTGGTTCTCACTTCTTATTCCAGAAACTATCAAAAATTCAGAAATAGCACAATTAAAACCACCAAATCAGTAAATAGTATTTAGTAAGAATTTAGTGTGCAAAAAAAACTGTTCACCAGCTGGGAGTCTTCAAATTTAAAGACTGATAGGAAGCTCCAAAGCATGAAGTCACAAGAAGGCTTATCAATTGAAAAATGAGGAAGTTGTTTACCCTTTCCAATGGCTAGTCATTACAATGGGGGTTTCTAGACAGCGGGAGATTATTCAATATTTATTATCTCATGCCATTTTTAGGAAGATGACAAGTTTCTTTTATGGTTGTCAGAAGCATTTACAAGAAATAACCTAAGAACTTTCCTATGTCCATGAAATAAGATAGATTTAGTTTTGCTTATGTGGTGTAAATGTTTTTGTCTGCTCAAGGAATTTTCAAATCTGGTCTTCATTTTGTATTTAATTTTGACAAAATAAAATCGGTTTATCTGGGGCGCCTGGGTGGCTCAGTCAGTAAGTGTCTGCTTTCAGCTCAGGTCATGATCTCAGGGTCCTGGGATCCAGTCCCATGTCAGGCTCCCTGTTCAGTGGGGAGTCTGCTTCTCCCTCTCCCTCTACCCCTCCCCCTGCTTGTACTTTCTCTCACTCTCATTCTCTCTTAAATAAATAAAATCTTTAAAAAAATTTGTTTATCTATAAAAGAATATATTATGCAGCAATTAAAAACCATGCATTGAATTTATATGTATTTTACATAAAAATATGTCCATGAAATCCATGCAAATTTGATTGCAAATGAGAGAGAACACAAAGTGGTTTTAAAAAGGAGAAATTTAAAAAGACAATAACACAATAACATAAAAAACTTAAAAAAAAAGTAGAAATGTTCTTCTCTCACCTAAAGGCAGGGAGTATTGAGATGGTAGTGAAGTCCCATAATCTTCAGAGACCCTTGTACTTTTTTTTTATTATTCTTATGTTAATCCCCATACATTACATCATCAGTTTTAGATGTAGTGTTCCATGATTCATTGTTTGTGCATAACACCCAGTGCTCCATGCAGAATGTGCCCTCCTCAATACCCACCACCAGGCTAACCCATGCTCCTACCCCCCTCCCCTCTAGAACCCTCAGTTTGTTTTTCAGAGTCCATCGTCTCTCATGGTTCGTCTACCCCTCTGATTTCTGATTTCCCCCACTTCATTCTTCCCCTCCTGCTATCTTCTTCTTCTTCTTTTTTTTTTTTCTTAACATATATTGCATTATTTGTTTCAGAGGTACAGATCTGAGATTCAACAGTCTTGCACAATTCACAGCGCTTACCAGAGCACATACCCTCCCCAGTGTCTATCACCCAGTCACCCCATCCCTCCCCCCCCATCCCCCACTCCAGCAACCCTCAGTTTGTTTCATGCAATTAAGAATTCCTCATATCAGTGAGATCATATGATACATGTCTTTCTCTGTTTGACTTATTTCGCTCAACATAATACCCTCCAGTTCCATCCACATCCTTGTAAATGGCAAGATCTCATTCCTTTTGATGGCTGCATAATATTCCATTGTATATATATACCACATCTTCTTTATCCATTCATCTGTCGATGGACATCTCGGCTCTTTCCACAGTTTGGCTATTGTGGACATTGCTGCTGTAAACATCGGGGTGCACGTACCCTTTTGGATCCTCCAATCAAGAAATGGGCAGAAGACATGAACAGACATTTTTCCAAAGAAGACATCCAAATGGCCAACAGACACGTGAAAAAGTGCTCACCATCGCTCGGCATCAGGGAAATCCAAATCAAAACCTCAATGAGATACCATCTCACACCAGTCAGAATGGCTAAAATTAACAAGTCAGGAAACGACAGATGTTGGCGGGGATGCAGAGAAAGGGGAGCCCTCTTACACTGTTGGTGGGAATGCAAGCTGGTGCAGCCACTCTGGAAAACAATATGGAGGTTCCTCAAAAAGTTGAAAATAGAGCTACCCTATGACCCAGCAATTGCACTACTGGGTATTTACCCCAAAGATACAAAAGACCCTTGTACTTTTAATCTTATTGTTCTGCCATTCTCAGAGTGTGGCTTTTACCATAATGTCAAAATGGCTGCTTGTGATTAAGAGGAAGGTCCATATTAAGCCAGCACAAGAACAAGGGAAAAAGTTTACATCTTCTTCCTCTAAGGCACTGGTTCTCAAAGTGCGGTCTTTGAACTACAGCAGCATCTGGATCACCTAGATATTTATCTGAAATGCAGATTTTCAGGTCTCATCCCAGATTTATTGCATCCGAATCTCTAGGGTTGGGGCCCAGAATTTTGATTTACCAAGCCTTCCAGGTGATTCTGATATAGCTAATTTTCCAATGTTTTAAAGATATTTCTGGGAAGTTTAATACAACACTTATGCCACATTTTAGTCATTCAATTTGACCACAACAAACTGCAAATCAGGATAGAACAAATAAAATCTAATCTAGATGTCCATAAGAAAAGCCAAAATCTTGGGCGCCTGGGTGGCTCAGATGGTTAAGCGTCTGCCTTTGGCTCAGGTCATGATCCCAGGGTCCTGGGATCGAGTCCCACATCGGGCTCCCTGCTCCTTGGGAGCCTGCTTCTCCCTCTGCCTCTCTCTCTCTCTGTCTCTCATGAATAAATAAATAAAATCTTAAAAATAAAAAAAAAGAAAAAGAAAAAAAAAGAAAAGCCAAAATCTTACAGTTATATTAAAATAAGAAAAAGGGGGAATGGATAAAAGAGTCAATGAACAGTTTCTGCTACATCCACAATAGATTGTCAATAAATTATAAAGCAATTTACAGAAGAAATATACAATAGTCATATATAATATATATTATACTCACATAAATTATACTAAAAATATCAATATATGCTATTATATTTGTGAATTTCTGCATATCTATATGGGTAACTGTACCTATCCACATGTCTGTAGAGTGAGATTATGGGTTGAGTGGAAGTAGAAAGTGCAGATTTTTGCATTTTTACTTTAGACTTCCATACATTTCTTTTTCAAAGATCACATGCTGCTTTGAATGTTTAAAACAGAAAAAGAAAAAATATAGCCTCGAGAGACTTAATTGGCAAATTAACAGTTTCAGATAGACAAACTATATGTCAATAAAATAAAAATGAACTTGAAAGCACATATCTGAATAATACCTCCATTTTTGCCATTATACTTTAGAATGTTATTGACGAAGTTGGATAGCAACTCAATGTTTGTTTTTCTTGTTGTTTGTATATCAAACTAGGATGAGGCCAAAAAGGATGGCATTACTACCAGAATTCTTATAAGAAATCATATAAGGATTCATAAGCCCTATAACAAGAAAAAATTAAAATCAGTGAATTATGTTTCTTGTTAGCAACTATGAAATGTTTTTTTTGAATTATCTAGGTCAATGACCTTTGAAGTATGATCTATGGACCAGCAATAGCAGCATCACCTGCAAACTTGCTAGAAATTCATATTTTGGGGCATCACCACACACCTATTCAATAAGAAATTTTATGGGTGGAGCCCCACAATCTGCCTTTTTTATAAAAAAGTACCACAAGTGATTTCAATGCAAGCTCAAATTTGAGAACCACTGACCTAGATAATTACTTTACCTTTTTGCTTTGTTTCCCTTCTGTAAACATGTCAGTAATTGCTATGGAAATGTATTATAATATAGTCAACATGCAATTATCTCTGATATTCAGGGAGCAGAGTGATTTGGACAAGAGAATACCATGGATAATCCCACATCTCTCTTTAGCTGTCAGTTTCAGACTCCGCCCACCCATACATTTTTTGCCAGAGCCCCTAATGAGAACTGTGATTGACTGACTTGTGTTTCAGCTCTTTTTTCCTCCTGCCCACTCTCTGGTGAAGGTGCTAATGAGCAGTGAAGTAGCCTAAAGGCAAACAGCAGGGGTGAAAAGGAGGAGAGGGCCCTGTCCCTCTGAATATTTGAGAATATACTATAGTATCAAAAACAATTTAAAAAAAAAAAAACAACTCTTTTTCCTGTCTGAAAACTCCTTAACATGCCAATAATAAATTCATTTTAAACATTTTCCAGTAAAAAATTTTGAGCTATTATAGTGCTACTAATATTTTCTCAATATTGCTGTATTTCTCTTCAACTATTATTTGTTTCTCCCTCCTTTAGTCCTGTTTGACTACTTGCAATCTATTATTTTCTATAACTGCTATCAACAAAGCTTTTCTCTCCTTCTCTATCTCTATAAGCTTTCATCTCCCTGTTCAATTGGCTTTGAATGCTAGTCTATCAAACTACATAAAAACAAATGAGAAAAGAAAGGAAAAGTAAAATAACCATTAAATACCAATCCATTATTATGGGTATAATTCGAAAGGTATTTCAGGGTTTGAAACATCAAATAAAACTCAGTTTGAAGGTATTATTTGCCTTCTCTGTATTGCCTTCTGAAAAGTGATAGCAACAAAAAACCCTCCTTTTCTAAAATTCTTTTGTGATTTGGACTGAAAAGAAAAGTAAAAACCCATATTATCATTATAGTCATAATAATGCCAAACTCTTCTTTTTTCTATATTCTGGTTGTGTTTGATTCAAAAGATAACCCTTCCAAAAACAACCCTAATATCATGACCTCATAAATCTTAAAAATGACTTTATGAACTTCCCACCCTGGACATACAATAGTATTGCAAATTATATATCACTTGGTACAGTAGAGAACCCTGGGTAAGAGAACTGGCATGTTGACCCAGTGATATTGATGAGATTGTTACAGTTATCAGCAATGATGCTGATGCATTTTAATGAAGAGCCATCTCCACCGTCCCCATTAATAGTCCCACATTAATCCTAATTCTCTTCCTGAAAGGCTGAGCCATATGCCATATTTGCTGTCATTTAGCTCATTGATCTTTGTTAGATATCCTTGTTAAAATCAAAGTAAAGGAAAGAAAATTACAAAGAGGACATTTGATCATTGTATCAATGTTTTCAAGGTTTGCAACATAGAAATGTAAACCGGGACACAGATACCATAAACAAAGTTTCAGTGTAAATTATAACTGCTTTTATTTAAAAGTACAGTAATTCTGGGGTACCTGGGTGGCTCAATCGGCTGAGCATCCAACTCTTGGTTTCAGCTCAGGTCATGATCTCATGGTCCTGGGATCAAGCCCTGCATTGGGCTCCATGCTCACTGCAGAGTCTGCTTCAGATTCTACTTCCCTCCCCCTGTTTGCTCAGGCTCTCTCTCTCTTTCTCTCTAAAATAAATAAAATCTTAAAAAAAAATACGGTAGTTCTTCCTCTTCAAAATTGTTTCTTTGAGATGCCCTTATGTAAATGTTCCTGTTAATGTTTAAGGCTAATTTGAAATTTTTAAAAAAATAAAATGGTTTTAAAATTACATCTAATAGTTCTCAATGTTTTTAAAGCTTTATCTGTCAAAACTGAATTTTAATTCTGATAAAGACTCAACAATATTTGGGGCACATTCTAGGGAATGAAATAAGTAATCAAGCCTCAGTAGAAATGAAACATGATAGCACAAAACAAGAATGATGTTCTCTAGTGGCTGTGTAAACAGAAGCTGAAGACAATTCCATATTTTGGTCTTCAGCAGAATTAAAGGAATTAGTTATGAGCCATGTTTTTATTAGTTCCAAGAATTGTCTGATTTACCCATGTCCTATAAGATTATTGATGAAAGCGTATGGCAGATGCTACTTAATGGATTCATATTGTATCAAATATATTCAATTTCATAATATAATCAATCATTAACTAAGCACCATTATGCCACCAAAACTGATGGAGAACAGTAGAATCGGGAACATAGCCTGCCAAGGATGCTCTGTCTCAGCTGTCTGGGAATAAATGTCATGAAGTACATCTTGCCTGTAGGAAGATGAAAGGAAAAATATTTTGGAGTTTGAATTTTGCCCTATATACCTACTTGAAATCTCTATTTTTATTTTGTTATCGGTTGTGCATGAATGCGCAGCACAGCTGTCTAAAACAGCTCAGGACAATATGTTCAATATCTTTTTTAATCTCTGCATTTTAAATAAAGATATATGTGTTTTGCACCTGTCATTTGACAGAATGAACAAAGCAATAATGCATTTTTAATAAGCCAATATTAGTTTTGTTATTAAATATGTGCAAGCCTCACTCTGTAAAGTCAACAGCTGTTCTCATATAGCAGCCCTGTTTCCAGACTTCATGAAAATAATTCCTACCATTTCTAATTCAGGCTTATCTACATGCTTAGAGAGTTGCAAACATCTGGCAATCCAAAGGTTTCTGCCTATATTTAAGTCTAAATCTTGACTATTTTTTTTTTTAATACCGTAGGTCTTGGAAAGAAAATCCATTTAACATACTGATATTAAAATGGCCATTACCTTAGAGACCAGGTACTGTTGCTGAATACAAACCACCACAAAATTCAGTGACTTAAAACAACATTTAATTATGCTCACAAATTGTGTGGATCAGGAATCCTGACAGGACATAGCAAGAATGATTGTTTTATGCTCCATGATGTCTGGAAACTCCACTCAGAAAACTAGAAGGCTGGCAGTGAACTCAGGAACTGGGTTTGGAATCATCGGTTGGCTCCTTCACTTACACATCAAGCTCCTGGGCTGGAATGATTTGACGGTGAGGACTGCCAATGGAAGCACCTCCGCAGGTCTCTCCGTTGCAGCTTGGCTCCCTCACAGCATGGCAGACTCAAGCTGGTGGAAATTCATACATGGTGTCTCCGGGCTTCCAGTCCAAGTATTTCTGTGGTGCCTCAGGGCTTTGCATCCAAGTATTTCTGTGAGTTAGACAGAAATTGCATTGCCTCTTATGACCAAAACTCAAAAGTCACTCAGTATCAGTTCATCATACAATATTGGTTGAAATATGTAGAAGTCCACTCAGACCCAAGAGTCGGGTCTACCCTTACCTCTTAAAGGTAGGACATAAAAAAAAAAAGGGAGACCTATTTTAAAACTGTCACACTATTAAAATAAATAGCTAAATATTATTGAAATTGAATGTTTCCATCAATGCCTAATTCTCATTTATTTAAATATATGAGAAACATAGTATGTAGCAAAAAATAAACCCCAAATCACAAGGATATCCCCTTCCACATCATGTTCTATACTGAATTGTGCAAATATTACACCACTATTACAAACTAGAATAGATTATGCAATATTGGTATCATAAAGTGTTATTTACACATAAAATTTTGTTGATTCTAAATGTGCACTTTCTTGAAAATACATGCTTTTTAAACTGCTTTTGATATATAATTGACATATAATACCTGCACATATTTAGAATGCATAATTTAATAAAATGTGAATTTATATAAACCCCTATAACATCACTAAGTCAAGATAAATCACCCCTGAAAGTCTTCTAATGCCCTTTGCTCCCCTAGCACTGTAGCCTCAGGCCCTGTTCACCTGCTTTCATTCATTAATAGATTGTATTTTCTGTAAAAATTTTTTTATCACCTGAGTATATGTGGGTGTATGGAGTATGCAAGTTGTATGTGCAGAATGCATTGTCTTTTGTCTGACTTTTTTTTTTTTTTTTAAGATTTTATTTATTTATTCATGAGAGACAGAGAGAGAGAGGCAGAGGGAGAAGCAGGCTCCCAAGGAACAGGGAGCCCAATGCGGGACTCGATCCCAGGACCGTGGGACCATGACCTGAGCCAAAGGAAGACGCTTAACCATCTGAGCCACCCAGGCACCCTTTTGTCTGACTTTCTAAGTGCAATTACTTTGAGATTCACCCATGTTGTTGTATATATCAATAGTGCATGTTCTTTATTGCTCAGGAGTAACCAGTGGTATGAATACACTACAATTTGCTTATCCACTCATCTATTGATGATTGCTTGGATTATTTCCAGTTTTTGACTGTTACAAACAAAGCTCCTAGGAAGCTTTCATGTGTAAGTATTCTTATAGAAATATACTTTCATTTCTCTGGAATAAACGCCTAGAGTAGACTGGCTGAGTGACTTGGTATACAGATACTGACATTGTTAGGAAATCGCCTGCTTTCCAAACTGTTTATGCCATTTTACATTCCCACTAACAGTATGTATGAGAATATATATATGTACATATATTCATTTCATCTGTGTTAAACTTCATCCTTGAATGCATATTTAGATATATTCACATATATATCAACATATAGATGTGATATTAATCTGCATATTCATATTGGGAGTCAGGAATAATCCTGTACATTATAAACGTTTGGCAATATGAATTTATCATTTTAAATGTGTTTAAGTTCTTTAGAAGGATGCATATTATGATTTTCACACAGATGAATTTTTGTTGCAGTTAGTGTTAACATTTTGCTCTCTAAATCTTGCTTCATTTCAATATGTTTATTAAGGTCTTCATATTTCCTCTTTTACAAAGGAATTTTTTACCTTAATACATGATTAGTTTTTCAGTTTTCCATGAGATAATATAAATTATAGAATGCAGAAATTTATCTGCAAAATCAATTTGGGAGAGTTGACTGTTTTACTGATTTTTCCTTGTTATTTCTGACAGCTTTACTCTTTATAGGATGTATTAAAAGGCTTCTGATTATAACAAATACGACAGACCATCTTTTAGTAAAATAATAATATACACAAGAAAAAGTTTGGCCTTTTAAAAATTACCATGTTTTCTGACAAAATTTGTCCATATACATGCATACTGTTGAATTAATGAATAACTATGATTTTTCACCACTAAATCATTACATGTTTCATAATTGGAGCTAGACACATTTCTGAGTAATTCTCAATAACACTTTAACACAGAGTATTTAAATAATCTTGGACAATCAGGTTATGGATATTCTGTCTCTCATACTAATTTTTTTCATGTTTTGATTAGAGAGGAGCAGCAGAGAAGAATGATTGATTAAGGAATCTTAAGAATTTAATTGCAAAAAAATTATAGAAGTAAATAATCTAATAAAGGGTACTTATATTTGAGGAGAATAAATATTATGGATGAGGACATACATAATAATTTATATGTTCAAAGATACTAAATATCACCAGCAAACACCTAAAATTGAAAATTAAACAATGTTCTATATATATATTTATAGAGAATGCTGTTGAAGTATAGAATTTTGAGATGATTGATAAACGATTTCTCTTTAATCTGTTTTTGAGTAAAATACTTCATTTTGTGATGAAAATATCAGCTTTATGTGGATAAACTAAAGAAATTACTGATATTATAATGCCAAAAATTTCTATTACTTGAGAGTAATAGAAAGAGCTATTTTCTAGTGAAAAGGAGTCTAAATAAGATTTAATGGTTTACATTTTATTCAGGAGAAAAAATAATTATTTTTCCTCCTTTCTGTATGATGCCCTAAATAATATGCATTAATTCTAAGAAAAATTTACTTTATCAAATTAAAATATGTTGCTGATCGATTATCTCATAACAACCACATAAAATTGTGTTACTCTTTTCCTAATGAACACCAACTCTTGTCATAACTCTTTATTTTCTTTTTTTTTTAAAGATTTATTTATTTATTTGAGAGAGTGAGAATGAGAGAGAGTACATGAGAGGGGGGAGGGTCAGAGGGAGAAGCAGGCTCCTCGCTGAGCAGGGAGCCCGATGCGGGACTCGATTCCGGGACTCCAGGATCATGACCTGAGCCAAAGGCAGTTGCTTAACCAACTGAACCACCCAGGTGCCCTCTTTATTTTCTTTATTCTTTTTTCAAATCAAGCATCCGATGTATGGAATTCAAAGCCTTTCATCAACTTACTGCCTAATCCTCTGCCAATGCTTTATGTTCCTACCATTTGCATCGACATTAGAGGCATATTACCTTTTTCTAAGAACCAGTCTCATAATTAATTCCCCCCATCTTCTTACGTCAAATATTTTGCTTAGTATTGTTAAATAAACACGACGCTATGTCTCATATCCATTCCATTTAATGACCCCCATTCAATTCAAAGCTATTTTCCTCTTACTTAGTCTACTGTACCCAGAGATGTCTCAGTCCCCACAGTACTTTTGTGCGAATTAGGAAAGGAATCCCATTTGTGTGGTCCTCAGCTTGCAAAAGGGAGGCTTCATTCAGCCCACCTTATCCTCTTGGCCAAGTGCCCTGTGCAGTACACAGCTTCAAGTCTTATATCATGGCCCTCATTCTAAGTCTCCCTTGCTCTGTCACTATTCTCTCTAAGCGATGTACTCTTATTCCCATTCCAGAGCCATCACTTAATGCCACTTGTCATTTCAAAACATTTATAACTCCTCTGGTCCCATTGCAAAAGAAAAACAAAACTAAGCAAAACAAACAAACAACAACAAAACAACCAAACAACCAACCAAAAAACACCTCAAGTCAAATTAGACTTCCTTTCTGAGTTTGTTTACTATTCTTCTTTTTTTTTTAAAGATTTATTTATTTATTTGACAGAGAGAGAGAAACAGCATGAGAGGGGATAGGGTCAGAGGGAGAAGCAGGCTCCCTGCTGAGCCGGGAGCCCAATGCGGGACTCGATCCCGGGACTCCGGGATCATGACCTGAGCTGAAGGCAGTCGCTTAACCAACTGAGCCACCCAGGCGCCCCTATTTATTTATTTTTTAAAGATTATATTTATTTATTTGAGAAAGAGAATGAGATAGAGAGAGAGATCATGAGGGTCAGAGGGAGAAGCAGACCCCCTGCTGAGCAGGGAGCCTGATGCAGGACTCGATCCTGGGAGTCCAGGATCATGACCTGAGCCGAAGGCAGTCGCTTAACCAACTGAGCCACCCAGGCGCCCTACTATTCCTCTATATATAACTTACACTGCAGTGTAAGGATGGTGCAGATGAGTGCCTACAGAGACCATGTGGATAACTGGGTGGTCCGAAACAGGCCATATCAGGGGCTGCAGCTCAGCACACAGATATTTGTCATGTAGAATAGGGAATCAAGGCTTTCCAGATTTTAGTTTTAAAGAGAAATCAGAAATCCATTATTCTATGAAATTCACTGTTTCTTAATGTTAGCAATTAATTCAAAGATTGAAAGAAACACTATGTGGATCAAGAGTGGAAGACTGGGCTAGAAGACCTCTAGTGACATAAAACTACTCACAAGTAATCCCTGGACATGTCCTTACTTTTCCACCTCTGTGCCTTTTCTCATGTTACCAGGTTCTTTCCCTAGAATCTTTTTCCATAATTCCCTGAATTATTCTCCTTATTTCTTTTTAGGATTTTATTTATTTATTTGACAGAGAGAGAGCACAAGCACGGGGAGCATCAGGCAGAGAGAGAGAGAGAAGCAGGCTCCCCACCAAACAGGGAGCCCGAAGCAGGGCTCAATCCCAGGACCCTAGGATCATGACCTGAGCTGAAGGTAGACACTTAACCAACTGAGCCATTCAATTATTCTCCTTAAAGTCTGAATTCAGATTCCTCCAATATGATGACTTACTCTTCCATGGTGTTTACTTTTCAGTCCTGTGGATCCCAAACTCTGTGCTTAGGTGTCTGGCAAAGCCCCAGAAAATTAAAGAAAAATTAAAATTAAATTATGGGATATTTTAAACATTTAAAATAAGTGTAGCAATACTTGACATCTGTCAGACATAATGAAAAATACTAGCTTGAGATAGTTTACAATTTCATTATGAGATTAAGCCGTGATCGTTTTGATCACATCATACCTACGTAAAGCTGAGTTTCTGACAGTTGTTGTGATAAAATAAAATAATGGTGCAAAAATCACTATGGAAGAAAAAAGAGAGTAATGGTGTCCAATATGATTCTAAGGTTTGTGATATACTCAACAATGCCCACATCCCAGTAGTAAGTAATTTTGGTTATTTAAGAATTATTTTTAATTTCAAGTCTGTTATATGTTCAAACAGACATCAAGTTGTCAGGGCATATATAGTTACAAAAGTGTTTGGACCTAATTAGTTAATAGGCTGAACTGTTAGGAAATTTCTTTCAGTCCAATGGTATCATGAAAAAAATTGCTTAGAAACTAAGAGTCATGAGTAGCACCTTCTGTTTCTGCAGTGACATGGTTTTAAATATAGAATCCTTTGGAAATTCTTAAAAGTATCTGTAGTAGATATTACCAAATTTAAACATTTGGCCCCATATGTATTTTAAGATTTTTTTCTATTTTTTTAAAGTGTCATTGGTATTTTGATAAGGACTGCATTGAAACTGTAAATCACTTTGGGTATTATGGATATTTTAGCAATATTAAGTCTTCCAACCCATGAAATTTTAATTATGCGAGATGAATAAGTTCTAGAGATTTGCTCCATTACATCATGCCTATGGTTAACAATATTGTATTGTGAACCTAAAAACATTTGTTAACAGGGTAGATCTCATGTTAACTGTTCTTACCTCAAAAAAAGGGAGGCACAAGAAAACTTTTGGAGGTGATAAATTAGCTTGATTAGGTGTTTATTAGCTTGATCGTGGTGATGGTATAATGGGTGTCAAACTCACAAAATTGTATACATTAAATATGTGCAGTTTTCTGTATAAAAATTGTAACTCAGGGGTGCCTGGGTGGCTCAGTTGGTTGAGCGTCTGACTCTTGATTTCGGCTCAGGTCATGATCTCAGTGTTGTGAGATCGAGCCCCACATGCGGCTCTGCACTCAGTAGAGAGTCAGCTTGGGAGTCTCGCTTTCCTCTGCCCCTCCCCCCATTTATGCATGTTCGCTCTCTCTGTCTCTCAAATAAATAAATCTTTAAAAAAAACAAATTATAACTCAACAAAGCTGTTAAAAAGAAAAAAAATAATAAAAGTTACATATGTGAACTTCTGGTTTGTGGTGACTCCTAACTTCTTATTTCCCATGGTGTGCTTATGTTGCTTGGCTGGGAGGGGCTACGGGGTAAAGTTGTAAGGGTGACAAAATATTATTTTTTAATTAGTATTTTGGAAGAGTCTCATTACAAATAAGTGCTCAATAAATTAGGTTTTGGTAGCATGGACCACATAGGAGCACTGGTAAGCAACTTCACTGTAACTTTTATCTGAAACAGTAACAAGTAGTAATAAGAATGCCAGCGCTTATTTTTGTCCTCCTCAGCGATGCTTCTAAAGTTAATACTAGCACAATACTGTTGCTACTGATGTTACTACTACTACTACTACTATTATTTTTTTAAAGATTTTATTTATTTATTTGACAGAGAGAGACACAGCGAGAGAGGGAACACAGGCAGGGGGAGTGGGAGAGGGAGAGGGAGAAGCAGGCTTCCTGCCGAGAAGGGAGCCCGATGTGGGGCTCTATGTGGGGCTCGATCCCAGGACCCTGGGACCATGACCTGAGCCGAAAGCAGACGCTTAATGACTGAGCCACCCAGGCGCCCCGACTACTACTATTATTACTATATTATCAGGAAATATTTATCAGAAATACAACATATACTCATACATTTAATATTAATGCAATATGGAAATTAACTCCTTATGTATAGGATAGAGATGTGAGGTTGTGAAAACCACAACGAGGGAAACATAGCTTGTGTTACACATTACTTCGTTCATACACATTTATCCAACTGACATATACTGAGAAATGATTACATGCCAGGCAATGTTTTATTCATTAAGGATACAGCAATGAACAGGATATAAAAATCATCGCATCTAAGAGGTGTATATTCTAGTTAGAGAGATAGAAAATAAACGAACTAGAGTATAACATAGTGCCAGTGAATGCCAGATGTCACATAATCGGTATAATAAGTCATTTGTGAATGAAATCACATCTAAATAGCAACTAGTAAATATTAAGGTCACCATTCAAGTGCCAAAAGTCCAATTGCACAGTCCTTGGAGACAAATAGATCTCCTTTAACAACTTCCCTCATTTATTTTTGTGAGTTACTAGGAGGTTTCATAGATTTAGCTTCAATGGGGTAATTTCTGACTTTATATTTTGCTCGAATTTCTAACCAGATTAGAAATCTTGTGGCCATATCAATGGCATCAGTGACCCTGCCAAAGGCAGGGAGTCCCAAAGGGGACTGATGACAAAGGCCATCAAAATTTCTGAGCAATCACTGCACATGGAGTTGGAATGCTTCCAAAAGTATCTTCCGTTACTGCCAAGATGCCAGAACTTATCTTGCCAAAGGTAGCAATTATATTTTGTATTTTCAATGTGTGATAAAGATATCATGAAACACCTCTTTTAGTTTAAACAAATCTCTAATTTTAAGTTGTATGCCCAAGTAGACCATTCTTTTTTTAAAGATTTTATTTATTTATTTGAGAGAGAATGAGAGAGAGCACATGAGAGGGGGAGGGTCAGAGGGAGAAGCAGACTCCCTGCCGAGCAGGGAGCCCGATGCGGGACTCGATCCCGGGACTCCAGGATCATGACCTGAGCCGAAGGCAGTCGCTTAACCAACTGAGCCACCCAGGCGCCCCCAAGTAGACCATTCTTAACACTGAGATTCTGGTAGAGAATGTGAGAAAGGATAATGAGAATAAAAGGGAAATATAAATATCAATATTTCTATAGAAAAATAAGTCTCAAAAATGCAGTGCCTTAATAATAAAATGTAACTATAATCTAATTCCTTAATAGCAATCCTTGTTTAACTTAAATATTGTTAACTTTACTTATGACACCCAAATGCATTCTAAGAAATCAATCTGTGTCTATCCATCCACTAT
The DNA here is from genome assembly GCF_002201575.2 of Neomonachus schauinslandi. Classification (NCBI taxonomy): domain Eukaryota; kingdom Metazoa; phylum Chordata; class Mammalia; order Carnivora; family Phocidae; genus Neomonachus; species Neomonachus schauinslandi. Next base: position 18,028,769 of record NC_058408.1, on the reverse strand, counting down.
TTATAATATTTAAAATGCATACTGATTGGCATCTTGGAAATAGAGACACACAGGTAAGTGTATCAGTGGGAAGGGGAGATGTTAAACCATCTGTGCACAATGGTAAATGTACACATAAGGTTTTTAAAAATGGAAAACACAACTTTTCTGCCAACGTCTGAATTCCAGAATTTTTACCAATATCTGAATGCCAGAATTTGCACTGTAATTTCATTGAATCTAAACTCTTTGTGAGTAGGTTATAAGTATATTCCATTAAGGAAAATATTACTGTCAGACATTATTAAATATGTGCTAAGACATTCCATTTTTGTATCTAAAGATGTATTGTATTATAATATATCTAATTTTATATCTCTCTCCCTATAGTTTAAGTGCCAAAACTTTCATTCTAGCATATTGTTTATAAATATACTGGAATCTGACCATGGCAGCATGGATTTACTTAATACCAAAACATTCTGAGAAGTTCTGTCCTGTGAGTTAAAATCATTCCTACAGTTTAAAATTTTGCTTTAGTTGTTCATATTTTTAAATAATGCATATTATATCAAAACAATATTTTTATTAAAGAGGATGAGTGAAAATTTACAGTTGTATGACATTTATAGTTCATGAAGGAATTTTCTGAATGCTTATTTCTTCCTTCAAAAAAAAATGAACTCTGTAGTATACTCAAAGTAATTTGTTAAAATACACAAAAGTATGAAATATTTTTTCTGAGTTACATAGCCTTTTATTTTATGATTTATTTATTCAAATTAACAATTTAATTGTAATGAAAAAATAGACCTTACAGTGGAGAAACTGGCATCTTTATCTTATATTATTAATGTAAAAATATTTTATGTACAAGATCATTCACATTTTGAGTACAAAGAAATGTGAAGATTTGGGGCGCCTGGGTGGCTCAGTCGTTGGGCGTCTGCCTTCGGCTCAGGTCACGATCCCAGGGTCCTGGGATCAAGCCCCACATCGGGCTTCCTCCTCAGCCGGAAGCCTGCTTCTCCCTCTCCCACTCCCCCTGCTTGTGTTCCCTCTCTTGCTGTGTCTCTCTCTGTCAAATAAATAAAATCTTAAAAAAAAAAAAAATTAAAAAAAAAAAAAGAAATGTGAAGATTCTTGTTGAATGGATCTATGTCTGATTGCTCATGAATATTCATAGACCTTAAGGAAAGAAACACATAGCACCTTGAATTTTATGATCACAGTTTTGTTAACAGTTCAAAAGTTACATGTTCTCCTATGAGGATCCAGTCTCTGATATACTTTTGAAAGATTGGGTAAAATACCATGTATTCAATTTTAAGCAAATAACAAATTTTTGCAAGTAAAATGTAAGCTGTTTGGTTCTATCACGTGGGCTCCCTAGACCTAAAGAATACACTGTTTAAATTTTTATGCTGGAATCTTTCTTAAGTTAATTTTTGTCTTTCTTCTAAGACTCTGACACCTCATGCAAGCTCTTACAAATTTCTTAGAGAATCCAGAAGAACCAGATACATATTATCAACTTCAAAAGAAATAAGAACATGATTAGGCACCAAATAAGTGTAAAGAAATTAAAAGTAGAGCAATAAAGTGTATTCTGTCAAACATTTAATTTGTTAAATGCCTCTCTCTGTTCATAACATTGATGATATTTTTTCTGCATATTAATGTCTGAGAATAATTATTAGAACATGATATTTACTGTTTTGACAGAAGAGTTTTTTTAGATTGTGAGGAATTTTCATGAAAGGTAGTACTAGGTTTAATTTGTAGCAACATTTTAACACACTTAGCTATGTAAACACTAAGAAACTTCAAAATTAAAAAGAAATAAGGGGGCGCCTGGGTGGCTCAGTTGGTTAAGCGACTGCCTTCGGCTCAGGTCATGATCCTGGAGTCCCGGGATCAAGTCCCGCATCGGGCTCCCTGCTCGGCAGGGAGTCTGCTTCTCCCTCTGACCCTCCTCCCTCTCATGCTCTCTGTCTCTCATTCTCTCTCTGGCAAATAAATAAATAAAATCTTAAAAAAAAAAAAAGAAAAGAAAGAAATAAGAATGTTGACTAATAAAATTATTTTTGTCTGCAGTGTGCTACTGGGCAATATTTTCATGCATGGTGAACATTTATTTTTGTCCTTGATTTTTTCAAGTAACGAACTTACACAATATTAAGAACTGATCTCTGGCTACTGCTGTGAATTAATTTCAAATTTAAAGACACTTGTTTATAATAAAGAACACAAATTCAGATATAGAATATTTCAAAAACTGATTAGGTTGCATTTATGGGATGATCTCTATATTTTTTCATTTTTTTCTCAGCTATGTTTTTTTTTTACCTAATAAAGATCTGTAATCATTTTTTACCCATCATTTACTTCATTTGAACACTTTGGATAATGTACATAAAAGAATATATAAAATAAAATAAAATAAAATGCATAATTATAAATTTATCTTAATGGATATCAATTACATAGTATAATTGCCAGAAATAACTAACATAGCAAAATCAGACAGTTGTATGCTTAAATGATCATCTGTGAATAACAAGTAAAAACAAGCAAACAAACAAACAAACAAACAAAAACTATTTTGAAATACATCATGGTTTAGGCATCTCATCCTAAACCTATATGCTGTTTTTATCACATCTTTAAATTGTGAACCCAGTAGTTCCTATGGTTAAAATTTTTCCTTTAGCTGCATTTTTAAGCATAGTAAGCTTTCTTCATAGTTTTCTGAAAAATCTTAAGGATTTTGTGCTGCTTTTGTTCTCCTTAATTTGGTGTTACATTTCTCTTAAGGCTACATTTTTCAATTAAGAACAACTGTACCCTTAAGCTTATTATCTATTTGGTATAGAATATTTCAATTTTAATTTTACTAATCAGTGCATTTGGAAAGATCCCTCAAACCTTTTTTCAACTAGAGTATGCTACTTGAAGCAACTTGCTTTCTCTAAAACTATGCTAATATTTTATTGACTTTTCTATTATGCATGTTCAATTAGAAAAAAAAAAAAAACCTCAGGATTCTTGCAAGCGTTACATTTTCATTCCTAAGAACTGTTTAGATTTTTATTGTATTGTATTATTAATAGATTTTTTTCTCTATGATCTTTAAACTTAAAAGAACAAATTACCTGTTATTTAATAACTGTTTAGGTCTTAATCTGATTCGTTTGTTAAAGAAGAAAATACCTTGAAGATTTGGACATTAGCCATGCTATAGTAATCCAAAACCTTTGTAAACTCTGGTCTGATTGGGCCACTGGTGGCAACTGAACCTAAGCAGAGCTTTCCATTGACCTGCGATGTGGCTTGGCACAAAATGATGAGCAGGCCAAATTAAGGAGAGAGAGAGAGAGGGAGAGAGAGATTGATTAAAACATTAAAACATCCAATTATTAACACCAGAACTGATGCTCTCTGGCATTAGGTTAATAAAATATTTTTAAGGTAAGAAGAGTGTAGGGGTCCTCAGTGGCTCAGTCAGTTAAGTGTCTGCCTTCAGCTCAGGTCATGATCGGAGGGTCCTGGGATGAGTCCCACATTCGGCTCTCTGCTCAGCAGGGAGTCTGTTTCTCCCTCTCACTCTCCCTCTGTGCCCTCTCTCTCTCAAATAAATAAATAAAATCTTAAAAAAAAAAAAAGTGGGGCTCCTATGTGGCTCAGTTGGTTAAGCGACTGCCTTCGGCTCAGGTCATGATCCTGGAGTCCTGGCATCGAGTCCCGCATCGGGCTCCCTGCTCAACAGGGAGTCTGCTTCTCCCTCTGACCCTTCCCCCCTCTCATGCTCTCTCTGTCTCATTCTCTCTCACAAATAAATAAATAAATAAATAAAATCTTTAAAAAAAAAGGTAAGAAGAGTGTGTACTTGTTCCTTGCCACCAAAAATATCTACCAAAAAACTTAACCAAAAGACTGTAATTTAGGAACTCATAATTCAACAAAAAATAATGTCTTATTAACAGTATTAATACAATCAGAGAAGAAAAATACATAGTTTGGGATAGCAAGAAATCTCAAGAGAGATTATAAACTTCTTACTTGTTTCTTTTTCATATCCACATAGAGTCAGAGTGAGTTACATAAGGACAAGATTTTTTTTGTCTTGTGTTGTTCAACAGTGTATCTTAAACATCTATAAACATTTTATATTGTGTAATTTTTAAATACCTCCTTTCTATTCTTCTTTTCTTCCTTCCCTTCCATTTTCCTCCCTTCCACACTTCAACAAATATGGTTTTTTTTTTTAAAGATTTTATTTATTTATTCATGAGAGACAGAGAGAGAGAGAGAAGCAGAGGGAGAAGCAGGCTCCCAAGGAGCAGGGAGCCCGATGCGGGACTCGATCCCAGGACTCTGGGATCATGACCTGAGCCGAAGGCAGACGCTTAACCGTCTGAGCCACCCAGGCGCCCTCAACAAATATTTCTTGATCATATTAAGTATAAAATGATTTGTGAAGTAAGAGGTAACAAAACTTTCAAATTTCTGCAATCTTTGAAGAATTTATAGTCTAGGAATAGAGACAAAATAAAAATAACCTATGTTTGAAAAAAATAAAAAGAATAACAGAGGTTAAAGTGATAGAAACAATTGAGATGGATACATGCAAATGTATCTGCCATTTTCTTGACTGACTGTGGAATTGAGTTCCTACGTGGATTCTTCAGCATGAGTTCCTGACCAGAGTTTCCCTGACAACCCACTTTAGATATGTAATAGGAGTGAGAGATAAAATGTTTTAAGCCACTGAGATTTAAGATTGTTGGTTGCTATAACATAATCCGTTCAATTCTGACTGATGCATCCTGAATTTTCATTTTAAATTGCTCTGCTTGTATGTGTATTCTTTAAATGATTAGCTTTTAAAGTAAGTGGACTGAACAAATATGTTATACCATATGTACTTGTCTTGGATATAACACTGTTGGTGAGTGCACCCTCAGCTTTAATTAATTAAAATTGAATTAATTACAATCACTTAGGAGTTTCTGGCTTCTCAAAATGGAGAAGTACCTTGGTCAGTTTATCATTCCAAGATAACAATGATGAGATCAAGAAATTATATCTAAGAAAAACAAATTGGGAGCAATATAGAGGGATTAAAAACAGGCAAAAAATGGAAGAAATCTATCTTGATAGATGGGAAGTGTAATTAATGAGAACTTCAAGTGGGGCCATTTACAGTGGGAAACTGTCTCATTTGTTAGTGGCTAGAGTGGCATAAAACCAGTCTTACTGCCTTGAGAATAAATTCTAGAGGTAGAATTTGGGTATGGAAGAACAGCCAGAAAGTTGAGTGTGTATGTAGGGGGAGGGATCCACAGAAGGAGTGAGCCTTCAAATATGAAATGAAATCTGCCAAAATCCTTGGTTTACTACTAAGGTATAAATGGCTGGGAGAGACTCCAGGGAGACCAGTAAAAAAAAAAACAAAAAATGGCAGATGGATGCTGCAAGGTAAAGATTAGAGTTTAAGTCTGGCCATGGTAGCCACATGTAAAACCAAAAATTACTCTTCAAAGGAACACAACAGAATACAGAGTCTCCAAAATATATACTATTCAAAATGCCCACTGGCCTATAAAAATCATTAGACATAAAAAGATATGGGGAAATCTAACCAATATTTAATGAAAAAGAAATGCACTCAAGACATACTAACCCTGAGATTACCCAGTTGCTGAATTTAGCAGATAAGAACTGTAAAGCAACTAACATGAATATGTTCATGGGTTTACAAAATGTCTGCATAGAGAACAAAGTGATGAGGAATCACAGCGAAGAAATAGAAATGTTTAAAATGGAATTTAAAGAACTTAAAATACAATAATTGAACTTTATTGCCTTTTCAATTTTTATTCATATATATACATATGCTTATATATATATATATAAGCACCATAAATTTTCCTCTGAACATTAACTTAACTGCTGATACTTTGTGTTTTCATTATCATTAGTTTTTGGAAATTCTGTAACTGCAGTATTTCTCATTTTACCAGTTAATTGATTAGTGAAATGCCTTTTTATTATAACTTGTTGAGTCCTCTTGCTTCTTGTTTGTAGCCTATACACAGGGTTTGTTTGTAAATTTGAATTTTATGGAAACTACTTTTATTTATTTTTGCTTTAGAATGTGATCAATTTGGGTGAGTGTTCAATATGTGCTTGACAGGTTATATTGCCTGTGATAGAGTGTAGTACAATTGACCCTTCAGGAACATGGGATTGAACTGTGGAGGTCCAATTATACATGGATTTTTTGTTGTTGTTGTTACAGTATTGTATTTTCTTTTCCTTATGATTTTCTTAATAGCATTTTCTTTTCTCTAGCTTTCTTGTTGTAAGAATACAACATATAATACATACAACACAAAATATGTGTTACTTGACAATTTATGTTATCCCAGCAAGAGTCAACACTAAGCTATTGGTCATTAAGTTTTTGAGGAGTCAAAAAGTTATACAGATATTTTTGACTGTGTAGGGCACCTGCACCCCAACCCCTGTATTGTTCAAAGGTCAACTGCATTTGAGATATATCCCAAAGATCTACCTTATTGCTTTTGTCTAGATCTTTTATATCTTTTCTTATTTTTCATTCATTTGACCTGTCTGGTTCCAAGAATGGTATATTAAAGCTTTGTTGTTAATGTGGCTCTTAACATTTTAGAAAGTGTCCTTTTTGTCTAATTTTGTGATCTTGGTGGTGAAGTTCACTTTGTCAGGTAGCAGAACTGCAAACTAACCTTTCTCATTATTTGCATTTGGTTAAAGAATCTTTATTCATGTCTAAATAATTTTACTATTTTAAATTCCTTCATTTTAATTCATTCCTGGGCATATTTGAAAATATTTTCTCTTCAAAACAATTCACTCATTCCATTTATTAATAACTTTTTTGTTGCTCTCAGTTCTGAGTATTATGTTATATTTGGTGTTCTCTATTTCATTATTTTGTGTGTTCTATTTGCTTTTTAATTTTTTGTTATTTGGGAGGGTTTGTATTATTATTCTCATAGTTTTCTGGGCCTGGTAATATTTTTTATAGTTACCTTCATTTTTTTTTCTAACTTAACCTTTTACTATCAGTCAGTTTTAAAAGAAATCATTTGATTCCTACATATTATTTAAAGAACAGTCAACAACATTATGTTACTTTCCTCTTTTACTCACCCCACTTTATTCATTTTTATTTGCTTGTTTTCTTCAATCAGGCAGATAATACTCACATATATTTTCAACTGATGACCCCACCATGTATTAGTCTTAGCTCTACAATTAAATATATGAAACATTCAACATTGATTTTCTAGTTTTTTGTTGGGATAAATGCCATCTTCTTTTTGGTTCCTTGGGAAGGCCACAGTATTTAGCACTCCCTGAATTCTACCTCAACACCTGAAAGACAGTATGATGGATAAAATATTTTTGATTGGCACTTTTTCCTTAAGTAAATAAAAAGTTCAGTAATCTGACGTCAGTCCAATTCTCTTGTTCCTATTGGAAGAGGAGAAAATTTTTGATTCTCCCTCAAACTAGTTTATCATTTCTTTTTATCCATAGCATGTAACAGCTTATTACATATTATATAGTTTACTTATTTATCATGTCCTTTTATATTTATTGTCTGCTGTCTCCCTACTAGACTACAACTTCCATGTATGCTATTGTTTTGTTTAATGATGCATCCCACAAACCTAGAAGACTGCCTGACATATAGTAGGCACTAAAAAAGAAATTGAATAAATGGCCCTATATACCACCTTGTTAGCTTTGACCACAATAACAGCATTCAATTTAACATTGTGAGAAGTCTGCACTACATAGCTACAAAAGGAGGAAGAAGGCGTACTCACTGTGAACTAATAATGTTTTAGAAGTAATACTGTTAATGTTCAAGTTTATTTTATTGGAAGTGAAAACTTTGGGGGTTCTAGATATATATTTTTGTGACTTTTCAGTGGTACAGAAAGAAAAATAGCCATTTCCTCAAATAATTTAAATAGTATTACAATGAAGGAAGGCTCTGCAATTTAAAAACATGCTTGAAATTATCTTTCCAGAGTGCTGTTAAATGTACAAAGATGATGAGAAATATTTTCTTTTACAAATGTAAGCTAATGCTACTCATATTTTAAAATTGCATCTTTTATCTAGATCCACCAGGTCAAAAACTATACGTTGATTTTTTTAAACTAGAATTCATTCTTCTTATGCATGACATTCCAACTACAAATAGAAGTTTTGTGCTTATCATGTTGTCTGAATTGTTATCTAGCAAGCAAGAATGGACTTACTAACATCTGTTCAAAGCAGCAAAAAATTTATGGCCAACATTGGCCCAAGAGGGCAGTCTGTCTGTTGAAAGAGAAAACTCAATAAATGAGCTGAATAGTAGAATCAAGACAGCTGATGGGCAATTTGGCCAGCTACTAGATTGAATCAATGAACTCTCTGAAACTGATCGATCAATCACCTTAGCTTTTACAGTCACCCCCTTTACTCCCTGCTGATTTAGCAGCATAAAAGACAAAAATGGCCAGTGGCAGTCTTGGCATCCAATTTAAGGGGACCACGACTATGACTCTTGGTAGAAGCTTTTCTCTCTTGGGGATAGAACTCACTGAGCTTAAGATTATTGAAACAGAGGGGAATTTTATTTCAGCATACTATTTGGTTTTACAGTGAGAGAGCCACATATCCCTCACTTGATTGCTGAACCTGTGCATACTGATCATGTGAGAAAGACCATCACATACTGAGTATTAATTTAAGATATATATAGCACCATTAGAACTGCATCATAACCGTAAGGATATTTTTTCCTCCAAGATGTTTCCATAACTAAGAGTACAGGAGTCTGTCTCACAATTTTCTCAAATAGCTGCCTCTGATTAATGAAACACGTGGTTGCAACACTGAATTTTTGGTTTGAGCCAATTTGTTCCAATTCTTTATCATAAAACATGTCCTTTTATTTTTTATTTATTTTTTTTTATTTTTATTTTTTAAAGATTTTATTTATTTATTTGAGAGAGAGAGAATGAGAGAGAGCAAGCACATGAGAGGGGGGAGGGCCAGAGGGAGAAGCAGACTCCCCGCCGAGCAGGGAGCCCGATGCGGGACTCGATCCAGGGACTCCAGGATCATGACCCGAGCCGAAGGTAGTCGCTTAACCAACTGAGCCACCCAGGTGCCCAAAACATGTCCTTTTATAGGTAGAGATGTTGTGTGAGATATTGTAGCATAGGCTAAAACTTTCTGTAAGTTTACAGATGGTGGGGCTGGCAGAAATACTGTGGGCAATAAGGAAATTCTGTACTTCTATGGACACATATTCCAAATCATTGCTCTTTCCATGATGAAAGGAGTCTAAAACAATCAATCTGCCAGGATGCTTGGATGGCACTCTGCAAATTATGCCATGTAGAATTTGCAATTGGCCTCTGTCATGCACAGATCGGCACTCAGCGGTAACAATAATCAGATCAGTCTCAGTGCAAAAATATCATGTAGTTGAACCCATGCAGAGTTTCCATCTTTGTCATCATGGCCACTGTGTATATGTCCACTGAGCAAGCACCAGTATGACTGGGAAAAGGAGTTAATAGTAACATTTTCTATCTGTTTATTGAGGTCTTTATCTACTTTATAACCTACCATGTTCATTTAACTGGGACACTTGATCATCATAGATCCAGTCTGAATAAAAGCCTAAAGCACTGTAATAGATAATTCTCAAAAACTCACAAGAAATATTCTGTCATTTGTAGGGGGTTTATGAAATAGCCACCGACTGCCTTTGAATGCAACATGCAAGTGGCTGCTGACAAGAAGCCATTGAAGCTGCAATGCGATTTAATGTTAAGATACCTTAACGGTAACTAGGTATATGGTGAGCCCAGTGAATTCCATGAACATGAGCCCACTGTTGCCACTAATTTTCTGTGAAATAAGTTTCTTGTTCAGAAAAATAAGTCGTTCTGTAAGTTCAAATATTTGATTTTAGCAAAAACATTGTGGACAAGGAGGTAAAGCCATACCCAGAGAATCTTTTTGGGAAGGAAAAATTTGCTGCCTAGTTCCTTAGAATCTGTACAATGTAATCGACCTGCCACTAGGTGGCTCACTATTTCCTCTGGCGAGTATTTCTATGTCGGAAGCTATGTTGCAGGAGGGGTACTGAGATACTGTAATTGGTTGCGGGGGAAAAATCGCCAGAAGTTTTTCTGAGCCTTATCTAAATTTTTCTTTGAAGTATGACTTTGGGAAGAGATGGATCTCACAAGTGAAGCCTGTTTTTCCCTCTCTTAAATCTGAGCTAATCCATTGTGTGCTTTGACCAAAGGGACGTTAACAAATTGGGAATTTCTCACTTTCAACTTCTGGAACATTGTCTGCCACATAGTGAAGAAACCAGGCTACCGTGAAGAATGTTGAGTGACATAAAGCCTTTGCCCCTAGCAACCCAACCAATAGCCAACCAACTACTAGACATGTGAGTGACACCATCCTAGATCTTCCAGCTACCAGCTGACCAATCAAATCACTAGAGGCTCATCAATGAGACAAGCCGAGATTAGACAAGCCAGCTCAGAGAAGAAATGCCAGTCAACCTACAGAATCACAAGATAAATAAACGGTGGTTGTTTTAATCTACTAAGTTTTGAGGTGGTGTGTTTTTATAGCAATAGATAACTAATAAAGGCATTTAGGAGTAACTGGAACCAGATCCCGACTGTTGAGTGGAAACCATGTTGCTCAATTGGTACATAATCTCTGTCACTATCACGATGCCAGTTTTGTTCATGAGCCCACTGGAGAAAGAACAACATCCACAGAATAGCTTATCTAGTCTACCAGATTGTTGAGAACTCCCTTTGTATTTACATGGGACATGGTCATTCTCATATTTCCTGACCCTTACAAGAGGTCCATCCACATATCTCTTTTCCAGACTTTATTGTCATCCATTTTATAATGTTGTTCCTTGGCCATCTAGCTATATAATTATTATCTGTGCCAAGTACCTGACCATTCAGAAAAATTTATTAGCCAATAAGTCAATGTAGATCTGTACATTTGGCCATCTCTCTTTCCAGGCAAAGTAAACACAAGGTGTACTCTTCACATATATGCAAATTAGGATTTCCCATTACCATTGTCTTTCAGAGTTTGAATGGGACTATAATGCTATCACTATCCAATTGCAAGTGGCCCAGCTTATTGCACAAAACCTTCTATATTACAGGCCTTATTATTTACATTTCAGTTTTTGTACACTTGATGGTTTAGTATCTGCTCTAGTTGCACATACTGGACACACTTTATTCTGGACAATCCAATAAATCACCGAATGAGTCACCTGTCTCCTCGTCTCATCCCCCCTACCTCCTGGTGAGAAGGCCTCCTCCTATCGGCATGCTTTTTAAATACAAACAATCCAATCCTGAGTTCACACCACCAACCACCTCTCTGTCGGACTCTGGTACTCTGGTGCACTATACACCTGCCCTAATTACCTCAGGCCCAAGCACCAGACCAAAAACAACAGCTCTTATGCTCCAGAGCCTGCTGAAATGATTGAAACTAACCAATTCTTATGTCTTCTGACCTTGCTTTACTTGCCCTTTTTTGTGGAGAACACAATAAAAGCTCTTGCAACAGTCCCTCACCTCCTCCCCTCCCCCCACCAAGCTGGTGACAAACCCTTGTGTTTCCCCATGATGTCCTCTATGTCATGGTAAGACCCCTTCTCCTGGGGCTTTACTATACCTCAAATTTTCTATTAATAACACAATATTTTATTTTATTTCATTTTATTTTTTTTTAAGATTTTATTTATTTATTTGACAGAGAGAGGCACAGCGAGAGAGGGAACACAAGCAGGGGGAGTGGGAGAGGGAGAAGCAGGCTTCCCACCGAGCAGGGAGCCCGACGTGGGGCTCGATCCCAGGACCCTGAGATCACGACCTGAGCTGAAGGCAGACGCTTAACGGCTGAGCCACCCAGGCGCCCCAATGCACAATACTTTAAAACATGGACCCAGATTATAGTTCTTCTTCAATTAACTAGCCATATGGACTTCCTCATGCAACTATAGTTTTGAGGAGAGAAAGAGGAGATATCCAAAGTCTATGCCTTGGAGGTTTAAGCCACTTGCTCATGCAACTTACTCATGCCTCTGCCTGCTGAAGACTGATCTCATACATATCATTGGATGCAGGCTAGGTGAGTTGGGTAACAGTCAATTCATCATGGGCAGCTCAGGTCACACAATAGGTTAAAAGCTAAAAGTTATGCAATCAATCTCTACCAGGGCCTGGTCACAAGGTGAATGTCGCTTTTCAAAGTAAGGATAATTCTATTCATAATGCAACATGATGTGCTCCAAAATGCTGAAGTTATGATATGTGATTCACCCATAGGGGTTGCCAAAGGTTCCATAGAGCATCCCTATGTAAAACAGACATGTCAGTACCTGGAATCTCTTAAATCACATGAGGAAAATGCAGGGCAACTGTCACGTAGCCCTGACCTACTGCACACCGTTCTTTCTCATAGCGTCCTGCTTAAAACTGGCAAGATTTTTACATATATATTGACCCTGGCAAATAGCCATATATCAATTTGAGGAAGCAGAGGAAAAAATAGCTTATGGTATACATTTTTGGTAGTATAGCTGTGTCTTATCTCAAGAGGATACAGCCTCCCTCTCCTTCATTCAAAGTGTTTGTCTGTGAACTGACCCATGTCTGAAAAATTTGTGAGCAGTCATAACTCTTTGGGAGTGATGAAAATCTGGTGTCTGTTCACCATTCCTAGCAGATTTTAATTATGCAGTGAAACTTGAATTATCAAGTGAGGCTTGAGTAGGATACATTTCTATTTCAGTCCCTAAGGTCTCTTTGGGAACAAATAATTCTGGTTATTGCTCTGGTCCTACCACTCAGTAGAGTAACTATATTCTTTTTGTATCCCGTAGCTGAGTGCGACCACCTGACCTCTGCCTGTCCAGAACTCCAACATTAGCATTGAATTCAGGAAGCCCTTTGGAAGAGTGGTATTTATCTCCATTATTCCTGGCCTAGAGAACTGACATTACCAACCCTTTCAGAGATGCTTGTATCCTCTGCATCAAAGTGTTTCTCAAAAGCTTGATAATGGTGGTATCTTCTGGACTTTCCTAGAGACATAGAAAGTAGGAGAACAGATTGAACAAAATAAATTCATAGTATCATTTCTATGTCCCTACATTGCATCCTTGGCATTTTAACAAAAATGTGAACACATAAACTTTCCTTAACATAGGTCACCACTGAGCCCAGATTTCAGGCAACTGAGCAAACTTCTCAACTGCTTAAAGTACACAGTGGGTCCAGAATCTATGGTCAGTGCACCCATAAAAATAAATCCAGCCTGATTATACATTATTTTTTTCCACTCTCATCTAATATTTTTAGAATATATATAATAGATTTGTACATATTATATGCAATATACAAGATATATTACATATGTAAATATAAATTGCAAACTCTTGTCGTTCTTTTGATGTATGTGTAACTCTTTCTAGTTCTGACAATATTCTGTCTACTAGGGAATGCCAAGATTCAAAACCACTTATAAATTGTGCTTCTAGACTAGAAGCAAAGATTTGGTAGAGTACATCTTGAGAGTATCTCAAGGGAGCTAACTTAGGTGAAGTCTTGATAGAGTTTTCAAGCAAAAAATATTAACTTCCTTAGATAGGGCTGCTTCTGTTGGCAAGATAAGCTTGGCTGAATGTGAGGGTTCAAGGTACGCATTTTCATGAGCATCTGGAAAATTTTGCCCATTCAAGCTTCCCATTTTCTCTTAATCAGTGCTCTAGCATGATCTTAACAGAACTTAAAACACTTTTATTTCAACTTGTATTGTAATTACAACTTAAGTTCCAACTAGGCCAGACTCTAAAGTTTTTAGAAATCTCCATCTTGCAGGTATAAGAATATATATATATTGAAAAAATCACAGGAGATTTCTGATTCCTTATCTCGACCTTGAGCTGGGAATTTGAAGCCCCAAGCTAGTAATTTTCTTTCTCCAAGTTTTTTAAGCATGGATAGAAGCAGAAAAGTTATTTCATAATCTTTGTCTTTATATTTTCCCTGCAATATTCTATTGCAGAAGCTGCCTCATCTCCTAAAGCTTGCTTTCTCTAGGTCTTCAACTCCAGGCAAAACTCACTAATGGTAACAAGTAACTCTTTGTCAAAGCATTTCATGGGCTACTGGTGTCCCATATACTTCTGACAGTGAAATCATTATACACAGAGAACAAACTTCAAGGACCCATCCTCAAAGTTCTGTTCCTCCGGAATTACTTCCTGTACCAAATTTCTATCAGTTTGTGTTTGGTTAGGAAAACAGTCACTCTCTGTTTTAAGGGAATTAAGGAGTTTAATATAGGAATTAGGGCCTAAATAACTATGATTGATAATTTAGAAAGAGTCACTGAAAACATCAGGTTAATGAGCAGAAGAAGGTGGTTTGCAAAATCTCATTGGGAAATTCTGTAAACCTCAGAAGTCTCTAGGAACTGTTGACCAGAGAAGCCACTGTATATTTTGTGGTTGTCCATTTGTCTGACCATGTGGTTTCTTGATAATAATTCCCTCTCCTCACGTTCACCTCCCAAACCTGATGTGTGTTCCACTCTCATATGGACTCTTAAAAAGAAAAGCGTCCTTGGAAATCCAACTCCTCCTTCTCTTTCGAAGTGCAGTAAAGTCCTTAGATGTGGTTGGTAGTGTTGCAAAGCCGGAAACTGACCGTACAGATTTGAATATCTTCACATTGGATACCTATCATGGAGTGTTCAACCACACGTCTCCCCTAAGACGTCCTTGTCACCAGTCTCCCAAGTTCTTATTCCTCTGAAAAACTCTTAGCCACTGCTAATGAATCAACGTGGTTTCACACTTAACACTAGCTATCATCCCAAATAATGTAAGCAGCAGAAGGTCCTACATGAAATTCTGCCCACTGGAAGACATTTCTTTCTCCATTATCTCTCAGGGACACTCCTCACTTCTTACTGTGTATATATTTCACCAGTCAGACAACTCCAATTAGTGCCAGATCCATCACTAAACCAGGCTTATTATTTTTTCTTTTTTTCTCAATTTCCTGATCATACTGAATTCCCATAGGTATGTGGGTTGAGGGAAGGTTTGCGAGCAGCAGGAGCAGATACCATGAGAGCCCAGGCCAGCAGTTGTAAAGTCTGTGTCTGGTGTTGCATGGACTATTTCAATTTTACAACAGCGTGCTGCTGTGCATGGCCAATTTCATGATCTGTAGATTAGATAAAACTCATTTTATGATGGGAAATTTAGGTTGCATTGTTACTGGTGTCCCTTGGACATGTTTACGGTCTTTATCGAAGCACAGCAGCAAACCAGAAGCGGCTTTTCAAATGGAAAACAGCTGGTTTGTATTACATGAAAACTTTGAGGGTTTGAGCTAGATGCCCCCATTGTCTGAAGTTCCACAATGTACCACAGACATCAGTATGTTTGGCGGGCAAGGGGAAAAAGTGTGGTTGTCTAGACTTGTCACCAAATACTCTTCAGTTTACATAGAAGATGGGTTAGAACAGCATCCTCAAATATGTTCTCTTTTGCCTTTTAAATTAAAAAAGTATCCCATCGGGGTGCCCAGGTGGTTAAGCGTCTGCCTTCAGCTCAGATCATGATCCCAGAGTCCTGGGATCAAGCCCCGTGTCGGGCTCGCTGCTCCCTCTTCCTCTGCCCCTGCTGTTTTGCTCTCTCTCTCTCTCAAATAAATAAAATCTTAAAACAAAACAAACAAACAAAAAATCCCATCAAATATTGTATATCCTTTCTCTGTTTTGGGCATCAAAAGATACAGCAACTTTGTTTTTTCTTAAAGGGAAACCTAGAAACCTCATTGCTGTATGAGGTTCTTACACATGAGTGGAGTTTATTATCCATTCTCCACCATGCATAGAAGTTAAGAGGGTACCTTGGCTGCTTTCTACATCCTGCTCAGCAGCACCACATTCATGGGCTGCCTGATGGTAAGAAAATCAATGTCATCCCTGACTATAGCAAAGGCAAGGGATTTGATAGATCAAGATGAAAGACAATGCAAGTGGCCATCCTGCCACATGAAGGCTAACTGCTCCCACGTTTTTGGTTGGTAGGAATTTAATTAAAATCAAGTGCTCGATCAATGTCTGCATGCCAGTTACAGAGACTTTATTTGCTCCAGTAAAGATACTACATCCAGAAATACAGTTGTAACTGGCATTATTACCTGATTAGTTATGTTATAATTAACATTCTTCAAGGAACATGTGGCTTTTGTGATGGACAAATAGAAAACGTGAATGTGGCTACCGTAAGGATTTCAAGGAATTTGGGGAGTTAAGGAACAAGATATGATCATAGGTGAGAGTAGGGCACACAGCTTTATTTGAGGAATGTTTTGACATAAAACAGTCTAATATGCATGGGGGAGAATGGGAAATAAAAACCCATGCTTATATAAGGACAGCTATATGTAAGCAAATCCCTCATCATATGAGACAATTTGGGGCCAAAGTTCAAGGCTTACTCGGAAGGGAAGAAGAGTAAGCAAAGTCCAGGAGAAAGGGGAATCAAAGATGGGACTTATATATTTAGGGGATGTCTCTCAGCAGCTCAGTGAGGACTCTTTTGGGCAGAGAGCTCCAAAGGGCAGCAGTGGCTTGGGATCTTTATAGTTGTGGGTTTTATCTAACCCATGGCTAGCAAATGTGTGGGAGCTTTCCAGGGTATGCAAAGCAGACAAGCTCTAAATGCCCAAAAAGCTGCTTATTTGAGCTATGTTTAAAACAATTAGATGCGTCAAAATTTGAGTTTGGCACCAGTGGACTTTCGAGATAACAAATATCAGCCTATATAAAGAAGTAGATAACTTAGAGACCAAGATACAGAGGTCATCTTAGGCTCATTTATATAACATCTGTATCATTATCACTGTCCTTGCATCTTTCAAGCATTCCCTGATGAGTCTAATCACTGCATGACCCCAGGATGGAGCATTGCGTTCAGTTTATTCACCTGGTGGTTAGGGAGCATGTGTGTGAGGGAATGGTTATTCAGGAATTCCTCCTTAACTGTTTCTTGATTTGGAAGTAGAGTTAGTAAGACAAGGATTGGGTCAGTTACCAAGGTTATCTACTCCCACTATTTGTTCTGAGCAAAGAGAAATAACTGCAGCATGGTCTACAGTCTCTCTAAACCCACAGTGAGATGGATTTTGCCAAGAGGCATCTTTTAAGCCCCATCCTGACTGGTAGAAAGTGAGGTTTCTGGTCTTCAGAGATATGTGTGTCTGAAGAGCCAGCACCTTATACCTCTCAGAAGGGGTGGGCAATTCATTTCTCACAATGCACAAGGCATCAGTAAGTGACAGCAGCTTTCTCTGAAGGAAGCTTTGGAGATGAGTCATGGTGTATAACTTGTGTCACTGCAGGATCCTTCCTTAAACATTTCTTGCCTCCCTTCAATGTAAGATATCCTTGAGTAAACTTACCTAAGTATGGGGACTGGATAAGAGAGCGTGAATGCCCAATTGATGATACAAGTTCATTTTCTTCCCACTAGGCATAAAAAAATTGCACCATAATATAGCAAGCTATTCCACTGCTACAAATCCAGTAACCATTTAACCATTACCACAAATCCCTGCAGGTCGCAAAATACTCTCGATTACCTTTTCAGCCCATAGCTTGATGTGGCTGGTTGTAACTACTTTGTTCCTGGTTGTTAGCACCACTACCTACCATTTACAACTGTAAGATCTCATTATTTCTATTGATATCAGGAAATGCAAATCTGTTACAGCACCCCTTGAAACATCATAGCATAATGCCTTAAATACAGAGAACAGTCACTGCAGAGAACAGTCTTTATTCAAGGATGCTTCTTCCCGCAAAAAAAAAAAAAATTTCTTAGTACATGTTCTAAGTCTGCCTTTATGATATATTCCTGAGTCAGCATTGCAGCATTCTGAAGGTTTCACATAATATTTTTTTCATCCCAACATTTCCACTTCCTTAAGACTTCGTATTTCTTCATTACGGATGTTAGGTCATTTCAAACTCATTCCCTTTGGCCACTGTTGATGCTGCTTCTCTTGGAATGCCAAATCCACTGCGAGTGCACTCCTGTCAACACATTTGACCTATTCTTACAAAAAGGCTTTTGGGATTATTGGAATTCTGCTGAATTTATAGATGAGTTGGGGAGACTTGACATCTTGAAAATGATACTACTACTAATATATGAACATAGAATAGTTCATATTTCTAAGTTCCTAATATATGAATACAAAATAGTTCATATTTTTTTTTAAAGATTTTATTTATTTATTTGACAGAGAGAGACACAGCGAGAGAGGGAACACAAGCAGGGGGAGTGGGAGAGGGAGAAGCAGGCTTCCCGCGGAGCAGGGAGCCCGATGCGGGGCTCGATCCCAGGACCCTGTGATCATGACCTGAGCCGAAGGCAGACACTTAACGACTGAGCCACCCAGGCGCCCCAAAATAGTTCATATTTTTAAGCTCTAGTGTGTTTAAACTAATAGCAGATAAGTTAGATTTCAGTCAAAGGAGAATTCCAAAGACACATTTTATAATAAAATAATCTGTATTTACTAAAATAACATATTCTCATATTAATTTAAGCAATGTTTTGTAGTATATAAATACAATTGATATTTTATATTGGCCCTTTGTCTTATGACTTTGCTGAAAATATTTAGTTCTAGTATTCTTTTTGTAGATTCCACTAGATTTTCTGTAAAACAACCTTTTTATCTCTTAATAAAGTTACTTCTTTCTTCCCAATTTTTATGGTTACTAATTGTTTTTCTTATTTTACTGCATTGATTAGGACACCCCGTACAATGTTAAATAGAAACAGAAAGAAGATATGCTTGCTTTCTTCCTGAGCCGAAAGCATTTCATCATGAAGTATTAATGCTCACTACAGGTTTTTGTAGATGTTCTACAACTAAAGACACTCGTTTCTACTTCTGATGGGTTGATAATTTTTTTTTTTTTATAACAGTGGCTTTAAAAAGTTTTTGAAAAAAATCATGTTAGTTTTCTCCTTTTTGTCTCTTCATTTATGAGAATAATTTTCAAATGTTAGCCCAACTTTAAATTCCTTGGATAAGCCACTTTTGGTCTAGCATTATGTGTTCCCCATTTCCTCCTGCTATTGGTAATTTATGTCTTCTCACTTTTTGTACTTTTTCCTTGATCAGCTTACCTGGGTTTTACCATACTTTTTCTGAAAACAAGCTAAATGATATCTCTATGTTTAGTTTTTAATTTTTACTTTTTTTTTAATTTGGAGTTTTATTTTTGAGCCAGTTATAATAGTATGTTTTGGGCTTTTGGATAGGTAAACTACCTTACATACTCTTAATCTGTGAATATTAATCCAATGACTTCTCATTTAGTTCATATATATATATATATATATATATATATATGAATGTTTTATTTTTTTATTGCCAAGTTTAAAATATATTGAACACATGTTAGTTATAAGGAAAAGTAGTATGCATATGTTTTTGATATTTTAATCAAACTGTTTTCTTTTTTTTTTAATCAAACTGTTTTCAAATGCAAAAATAAAAACAAAACAAACAAAAAACTATACTGAAAATCTTTCTCTCCATTTCCAAAAGTATCTACTGATAGCCATCCACAGTATTTTAAGGGATTACTGTACACTGGCTGTGAGTAGATAGTATCTCCAAGAGACCCAAAATATAATGTGATTCATAGTTTTAAAAGGTTTCAGTTGTGTAATTTCCTTACCATGTAAATGTATCTAAGTGTCATGATCTAGTTTTGGCTCAAATCTATGTCAAAGTGGGCCCATTGGGTCCACAAACCTGACTTGTGTTTTTTCTCCTGTTTTTGAAGCTGTAGATGAAATAAGGATTGGCAGAACACTCATGTTGGTCCCTAGGAAATGGACTGGGGGCTCTTACAGCAAGAAGGGCCAGATGAAGCCGCTACACTTGTCTCTCTCCTCAAAATATTAAAACAAAGCCATATCATATTTTGGGAAGAATTAGCAAGATTAATGCCACAATAAAAACTGTTAAACATGGAGCAGTAAGGAATCCCATCACATCCCTGTTGAGCTTGCTTATTTGGACATTGAAGAAGCTAAGAGATCTTGGAGAATATTAATGAGTTACCATGAACCACCCCATGTTGTTGCCAATCACAGTTACTGTTCCAAATATAGTCTCTTTACTAGAATAAATCTCTGTAGTCCCCAACATCTGGTGTGTAGCTATTGGCAGGCTGGC
This sequence comes from Neomonachus schauinslandi, assembly GCF_002201575.2. NCBI lineage: Eukaryota > Metazoa > Chordata > Mammalia > Carnivora > Phocidae > Neomonachus > Neomonachus schauinslandi. Next base: position 18,008,376 of record NC_058408.1, on the reverse strand, counting down.
CTACAATCATGCTGATTAGACTGATAAGCAGAAAAATTTTATATACCATAGATGTTTTGGTAACAACACACATGTGTGTCAGAGGTGCAAAATCAAACTCATTCCTGTTACCAAAACTACAGCTGTCTAAAATCCAAGAGCAAACAGAAGCCGTATTAAGTTTTTCAGGTATGAAAGAGTTAATATAAGAATTAAAGGCTGATAAGAATGTTAGAAGAACAAGAAGAAAGGTCATGAAGGTTGACTCTGAAGGGTAAGGAACCCAATAAGAAATTTCAGGAAAGCTACCAGAGATCTCAGCCAGAAGCTCCCAAGAACTATCTTGGAAACTGCTACATGCTCAACAGTCTACTTGAAACTCTGTCTGAGTGTGCAAAAGCCAAGCAGCTAGAACCCCAGTGCTCTTTGAAACGATGCAGCAATGGAATCCCCCATTTGTTCATTTGTTTGGCTGTGACAGCCTCCAGAGAATAATGGCTTCTTCTGCTCTTCTGTCTTCCAAGGTTCACAAATATCTATCATTGGCAAACTCTAACAAGGAGACATATGGGGCAAGGAGGTTAGGGAAATGCAGAGGAGACCTTGGAAAGATGTATTAATGATGCCACATTGACAACAGTCAAACCATCCCAAGTAGAAGCTAAATCATCCCTTTTTATAAGTGAGGAAATGGCACAGAGAAGTTAAGCAAGTGACTCATGGTTACACAGCTGTTAATTGGCACAGCAGTTTATTTACCAGTTTGTACCCTTCACAAAATTGTGAGCTTTCTCTTGACTGAAAAGCAAAGGTCGTATCTTGTTTACTACTGTAACCTAAAGGATTCATACATTTGCAAGTGTGTGCTAAGCATTAAATACCTGCTAAAATTTTAATGATGTTGTCATATTTTGAAGGAAAAAAAAAAACAATGTTTTTGCTCAGAAAACTTGCTTAAAAATTTTTACTTGATTTTTTAAATTGAGATATAATTGACAAATAACATTGTATTATTTTCAGGTGTACAATGTAATGATTTGTATTTGTACATATTGTGAAATGGTCACTAAAATAAATCTAGTTAACATCCATCTCCACACATAGTTACAAATTTTAAATATTGCTTATCTTCTATCTGCTTTCCTTAAATGAATCTGGAGTTATTCCTAACATAAACTAAAACTTCCACATCTATCCTCCAAATCTACCAAAAGTTCAAATGGGAAAACTGTTTTGCTGGTGATTTTCCTATGTTGTTCCAATATTTCCAGCATACTTCAATCCAAAGTGGAAGTGCTAGTGAAGTTTTATTCTGGATGTCTTTTACACTTTTTACTCTTGTGATCTTTTTCTTCATATATGGTGAATTGATGGATGAAGTGCTCCTCCTTCAATTTATCTTTTATTTTTTCTTCTATAACATTTATATTATTTCAGAGTTCTCTACAAACTCTTCAAATGTCCTGTCATAGTCTCTAATTTAGTATTCTGTATTATTTAACTTGCTACTTAATGCCTGTGACACATTTCAAATGTGGCAATTATGGGATCAATTTCAAACTAATCTACTGATCTCAGATTTTGTGGATTTTATGTTCTCTCATATCTTAATGAGAAAAGGAATTCTAGATACTAACTTTTCTCTTTCTCTCAGTAACTGCTTACCTGAAGGATCTTATTTTAACTTCTTAAATTGATGGCTTTCTTTTAAACTACTTTATATAATCATAATTTTGAGAAGAACAAGTTGGAATGAGTGAAGGATTTGATTTTGTCCTGTATTTACTCAGGGGGGCTCAATTTTGTCAGTTCTTTTTTTTTTTTAAGATTTTATTTATTATTTGAGAGAGAGAGAGAGAGAGTGCACAAGGGGTGAGGGGCAGAGAGAGAGGGTGGGGAGCCCGATGTAGGGCTTGATCCCAGGACCCTGGGATCATGACCTGAGCTAAAAACCCTGGGATCATGACTGAGCCATCCAAGTGCCTTGTCAGTTCTTAAATCAAAATCTTTTAAGGGAGTTGAAAGAAGACAGAGAAACTTAATTCTATTGTAGTTTAATAATGAAAGATTAAGGATCCACGTGCCTGTGCAGAGAATGAATGAAAAATGAAGAAACAGCAAATTTGCCTCTTTGTCAACACTTCATTTTTGTATTTGTTGTGGTAATCTTAGTAATGTGATCCTTGTGATGTGCTGCCATTTTCAGATGAGACTAGCATCTGTGAATCAGCTGGGACAATCAATATTTGGCCACATTAAATATAAGAAGGAGGTAAAAAAACGTGTCACAGGAGATAAATGCCATGGTGGCATTAGTACCAGGTTCTCTTGATGCAAGTGCCCGTGGAATAAGTTTTGCCTTCCTGCCAACAGTTGCACCATAAATTTATTATTCTATATCCCATATCACTCCATGTTATGAGTGCTAGAAAATTTCACTGGGATTTACTTTGTTGACTTTTTTTTTTTTTAGATTTCTAATTGCAACAGAATTGATCTTTCCCTCAATCAGGTTTTTCTTACACTAACCATTCCCAAAGTTGTCTGAAAATCTAAGTAAAGGAGAAGTACACAAATAAAGTAAAATAGACAAAATAAAATATGTTATAGTTCTACTGTATTTTTAGGAAACTCTCCAGATGAAACTGTTCATCACCTGGAGTTGGAACCACTAGTTTTTTTGTTTTAGATATTGTTGTTGAACTCATACCTTGTCTCTGTGTGTGTGTGTGTGCAATCCTAGTATCTGGTGCAGATACAGGTTCACTCTTATTTGTATATGTCTTTGGTTAATGTAATAGAAACTGAAAGGAGAAGGGCACTTAATTCCTCCAGCTCATATTGTTTATATTGAAGGAGAAGCTGTCAATTTTAATAATTTATCCTTTTAATCTTTCTCCATGAACATAGGTATGATACGCCCAGTTTTATTTTTTTATCATATCAATAATCTCATACCATTCATTATAATACTAAATAATAAGAATGATAATATAGAATGATAATTTTTAAGTAAAAGTTCTAAATATATTTTATTGTAGCAGATTACTTAAAGTAGGAAGGCAAACTTTTATTTTTAGAAGATAACTAAAATCAGAAATGAGAGCAAAATTCTTTGATTTTCTATTAGAATTATCATGTGATTTTTCTTACCAATTTGATGTGACATTAATGGATTTTTATCAAGAAACTTTTGTTTCATGGAATAAATCTAATTTAGTTAGAAATACTAAATTTATTAAATGTTTTTTCAACTTTTGTGATTTAGTCGTTATATTATCTTGTGAACAGAGAATAACCTGAATGATTTTTGCTTTTTAGAGTTAACTTATAGATAATTTAATGAAATACTTGATAAAATTTAATCAAGTATTATGGATGCTTCAAAATGAGATGGAGCAATCTCTATTGTTTTTAAAAAGTGTGTGCACATCTCTTGGTACTTCTATTTCTTTCTTAATTAGATTTTTTAGAAAAATTAGTTTCTCCTTAATATCTATTTCACTTTCAAAGACTGGGAAAAGTATGTGTATGTAAAAATCTACAATACCAATTGAATTTCTGGTTTTGAAAACTCTCGTTTGATATGTTTTGGGATTTTTTTGCATATATAGTTTGTATTTTCTTCCTGAGTTGTAATCTCACTTATATAAAATATTTACTGCCTCAATCTCTATTATCTATCTGTAATTTTTTTTGAGAGTGGGAGTGGGCAGAGGGTGAGAAAGAATCTTAAGCAAGATCCACACCCAACGTGGAGCCCTATTCAAGGCTCAATTTCATGATCCTGAGATCACGACCTGAGCTGAAATCAAGAGTCAAACACTAAACCAACTGAACCAATCTCTACTGTCTCCCCAATATTTATTATATTTTTAATAAAATTTTCATTTTTTATCTTTTTTTTCTGTTAGGCTAGTAATAGATATTTATTGAGTGGCTATTTATTGAGCATTTAGTGTGTTCTGGGAACATATATAAATCAGAGGGAAGAGTGAACAAGGCAGAGAATAGCTAGTGGAAAGGCTTGGTCCGTCCCAGGAACTGGCAGATCAGCATGGTAATCCAGGCAAGAGATAATGGTGGCTTGTACCAGAGAGGTAACAAAGCAGAATAGGGAGATACGTAAATGAATATGAGCTATATTTTGAAGAAGAAACCCAATGTTCTTTAATTAATTAGATATGGTAGGTGTGGATAAGACAAATTTGGGTATTTATTTGAACTTCTATATAGATGGTGCAGCCATTTCATGTTGGGCAAGCCAGGATTAAGAATGGATTTATTTGGAGAGCAGAGGGGAACAAGCTAGATCCCTGAATAAACTATATTAATCAGGAATGTCAAATAGGCATTTGGGGAAGCATTGTGGAGAGCAAGAGGAAGATCTTAATTTGTGAGTCATTAACATATGAGCAATGTAAAATTATGAACTCTCATAGCCTTAAGACAAGAATAGAAAGCTAAAACAAAGACAAGTTCATAAATAATACTAATATGAATACTGGGATGCAGAAACATTTGCTAAATACTTATTATATATCAGAAAATATAACTATTTACATTATTAGCATCTTATTTAATCTTTACAAAGACAAAATGAGGCCCATACTATTATTATGCCTAGTTTACAAATGAGAAAATTCAGTTCATAAGAAAGTTAAGTACCTGACAAGGATCACACTGAACAATTGTATTGGAGCAAGCATTTGAAACCTACGGATAAGATCCCAGGGCCAACACTCTTTTCCACTGTAATAAACTATCTCCATACAACTATACATGTCCATATCTATGCTATCGTAAGAAAAAGAAAGGGAGAGAGAGAGAACTTTTTGAGAGGCACAGAGGATTACAATACTAGCAATGATCAGAAAATTTAGGCATCTTCTTTACTAAGAGCTAAGATTCTAAAGGGAAAGAAAGACAAATAATTCTTGATCACAGTAAAGAACACAGGCTGATAGATAATGCACAGTATTATGATAACTCACAATAGGGACTTCTAAAACCAAGGGGCAGGTTTGCTGAACTTGATACCTGAGGTAAGTACTGTTGGATACATGAATAATAAATTATTATATAAAAAATAGCAAAACAGAAAAAGTAACAAACAGTGACTCTGCCCACCTTCCTATGTGGATGATTATTTTTCCAGTATCAATGACATTTGCAGCATAATTTACTCATTCACAGTACTTTCTTCCCCTAAGAAGTACCTAGGAAATGCTTCATTACAAAATTTCATTAAACTAAATAAAAAATTTTGGAGAAATATTTGAATATGTAAAAAAAGCTATGGTCTCAATGGAATGTTAACATTGGATTTAAATCATTTGTGTAACCATGGGCATAATATAATACGCACCCTCAAATTACGTGGAATATGGCTAATTTTCTTTTCTTATGTTAATAGAAATTCCACACAATTTATTTATTTTATATATCATACATTTTTGGTCAAACCAAATTATTTAAATGTTTTATCAACTGAAAACTAGTATGTCATGAAATATTGACAATGAATATTTCTTTGCTTTTCACTATAATTAAATGACTTTTAGTGAATATATCAAATGATGTGCAATTCAATTGAAAAGGACATTAAAAAGTCTGCATGCATTTTCAGAGCATGTATCTTATGCATGTAATGTTGTAGATGTTTGCAGCACTATTGCATTTTTTATTCTCTCTGATATACAATTCATTACTGGTGCTTTGAGAAAACAACATTATGAGAAGAGCTGTAGATTAAGGATATGTCAACATTTTAATCAAGAAAAGGTCAGAATATTCCTGAATATTTTACATTTTTAATTTAGGAGTAAGCATGTGAACTGAGATGTCATTAAAACAGGAATATCCCAGAAAGTTCAGGAATTTTTTTTTTTTACATTTTTTAGTTTCTTGTGGTTCATCTAATAAGTGACAGTTTAAAAAAAAATTCTCACTGTCTACAAAAGTAAGAAGGTCATGGTAAAGAATATGGATTATAAGCTAATTGAAATAAGAGATATTTACAATGTTTAAAGCAAATTGGTCAGAAGGAGAACACACCATTTTATTTTTCAGATTATGTGTCTATATTATACATATATAATTTTTTCCTAAAGAATGTGAGTTCAAAAAATTAAATGTACCTTTATTCTCTCCCAAGCTTTGGCCAGAATTGGTCAAGACATGGAAGATACCTTTCAATTCTAACCTCCTCAATTCACAAATGAACAAATAGAGGCTGTGAAAATGTAATTTATCTCTGTACACAAGGAGAAGTAAATTGCAGAGTGAAGAATAAAGACAAAGACTTGAAATTGTTTATAACAGCTCCCATCTGGTTGAGGAAAGATCCATTGCGAAGTAATGATATAAATTTTATCTGGAAAATACACTGCCAGTCATAAAAATTTAAAAGGTTGTTTTTTCTTAATACATAAATTAATTCATAAATGACGAAGTCAAACATTTAATACTTATTCTGAGTCCAGCCTATTCTGCCAGAAATATATTACCCTAATGCAAATCATCTCACACATGTTCAGCAAATAAGAAATAATATTAGTAACACTCAGAAGTCAAGTTGTTTTATACGTATTTTTTTTCAGTTACGTTACTGTTTTAAAGCTGTACTTGACAACCTTTTTCACAGAGAAAAGGCAAATATGTAACATAAAAACCTTAAGAATAAGCTAAAAATCCCACAGAAGTGCCTTTGTTTAGTAGAAGTAGTAGCTAGTTTGTTGCTTCAAGATATTCTTTGAGTCTATTATGTGAAATTATTTTGGGAAGTAGAGAGCATAGATGAGGAAAATGTGAAAATATTTCCTCCATGGGGGGAAAAAAAAAATGAAAGCGTAGTGCATATCTGGTGTCCTATAGTTTTGGAAGTGAATCCCCTCAGGCATCCACGTTTGATGGAGAAAGAGGAATTCAAGTTTGAAGGCTAGTAAGGATGTGATGCTGCATATGAATGCCCACGGAGAGCTAACTACCTGCCTTACTGTATTTGTTTGGCTTCTTTCTGTCTCTGTCTCTTTGTCTCTCTCCCTGTTTCTCTCTCTGTCTCTCTTTAAGGGCTCTACAGTTACAAAATTGCATGAATTTTCAGTGGTCTTCTTCTAACCTAACCTTTTTTTTTTTTTTATAAGCCTTGCTATTTTAGTGTGCAATTTAAGCAAAATATGAGATTATTCAGGAATACCTATATAGTGTTATAGCTAAAATGATTGTATACGATCCTTTTTAGTAGGGGGCTGGAAAACAAGAAATGCAATGCTAACTTTGTCATAGATCTATAATAATTAGTAGTTTCCTTCCTCAGTTCTCAGCATTTTCTCTCTTTTTTAAATGTACCAAACTCTCCTGGCGTCAGTGTCCTTGCATATGATGTTCTCTTCACTGGGACCAGCACCTCTACCACTTACATCTGTCTAAATCCTTCAAGTAGAAGGATCTTAAATGAAATGAAACTTCCTCAGGTGAGTATCCTTTATCTATACCATGGATTTTAACAGCATGGACTCTGTAATCAGAATTTTCTTCTTTTTTTTTTTTTTAAATGACAACTTAGAGACGGTGGCTTTAATTAGGCACAACATTTAACTTCTCTCTGCCTCTATTTTCCCCATATGTAAATTGGGAGATAATAATGGCAACTACTTTAAATTATTGCTGTAAATATTCAATGATTTAATTTGTTTAGAGAACTTGGAATGGTGTCTGGCACATACAAAGTATTCACAAAGTTTTATTATTAGTGCTGGATTTTATTTTATTTTTTTTAAGATTTTATTTATTTATCTGACAGAGAGAGACACAGCGAGAGAGGGAACACAAGCAGGGGGAGTGGGAGAGGGAGAAGCAGGCTTCCCGCTGAGCAGGGAGCCCAATGTGGGGCTCCATCCCAGGACACTGGGATCATGACCTGAGCCGAAGGCAGATGCTTAACGACTGAGCCACCCAGGCACCCCTGAGTGCTGGATTTTAAATATTCATAGTTATCATGTTGAATTCACACACAAGTTGCCCTGGATCAGACAGATTTATTATTTTTTCAGAGCAAATAGTAAGTCTGTACCCCCCATTGCCCTCGTCCTTACTTCTGAGGTGAAGTCCTGTGAGCCAATGATGGGAATTTTCCCACATGAGTAATTAGAGATCTCACAGTGAGGCATGAGGAAAACTTATTTTCCTCTACTCACAAAGTTGAAGAGGGTAGCTGTTCCCCTCTCTACTGAAAAGGTCTTCCCTCTCTTCTAGCCATTTGAGATGAGAATACAATCTCTGCAGGTGTCTGATGGTTCTCTTTGTCTCAGCTTTTAAGATGTAGAGTTTTCTCCAAGTGTCTGAGCTCATCACTCATTGATATGTAAATACTTAGGAAGATACTTACTTAACAGACCTAGTTCAGGGCGATAACTGTTCTGGCCTCTCTAGGAAGAAAGAGACATTTTACTACAATTTCGATTAGAACCATTAACTGGACAAATATCTACCCATTTTATGGTATGTGAAAAGCTTCTTGGGAAGCGAGGGCTTTTCACAAGAACGTTGAGAAATTCAGGCAAGTTTAATCTTTTAACAATTAGTATTAGCATGAGTATTAATATTAGTATGCATTCTTGTTATATGCTTTCACAACAGACTTATGTTCCATAACACTTACCACTCTCGCAGTTTTATGTTTATTATTTCTTGTCGCGTGTATATAAACTACTAGTTTGTAAATTCCAAGACACTGAGGATCACGGAATGTTTTGTTCTTGGCAATCAATTCGGTGACTCACACTGTGAGCACATGCCCGACTTATATTTTAGGGCATGTAGAGATACAGAGGATATAGAGGAGATAGAAAATATAGAGGATATAGAGGAGATAGAAAAAAATGTAACTCCTTGGAGTCCTTAATAAAGATCTTTATAATTCCCCCATGTGCTTATTAACCAATATAGCATTAATGCACTTACCACTCTTTTAAATAAGACATTCATGAGTGATCATTTGACCTGGTAAAGGTATTTTAAACTTGTTATTTCAGAAGTGTCAATTTCAGTTTGAGCAGTGCAGTTTTTTGTTGCATAATGAAGATAGTACATGGCCTAAAATATAAGTCGGGCATGTGCTCACAGTGTGAGTCACCGAATTGATTGCCAAGAACAAAACATTCCGTGATCCTCAGTGTCTTGGAATTTACAAACTAGTAGTTTATATACACGCGACAAGAAATAATAAACATAAAACTCCCTCATATGGCTTCCTGGGCGGGAAGCCTGCTTCTCCCTCTCCCACTCTCCCTGCTTGTGTTCATGATTGCAGCTAGTGCATAGTTCAGTAATTAGCATTTAGTAGTTGTTCAACAAATAACTGGATGGATTAATGAATCAATAAATTACATAAGCAGCTTAAATTTTACTTAACTGACTGAGCAATTTATTGAGCTGTCTTAAATATGTAAATAGTTAAGGGGCGCCTCGGTGGTTCAGTCAGTTGGGCATCTGAATCTGGATTTTGGCTCAGGTCATGATCTCAGGGTTGTGAGATCGAGATCCTTGTAGTGGAGCCTGCTTAAGATTCTTGCTCTCCCTCTTCCCTTGCCCCTTCCCCCTCTCTGAAAAATATGTAAATAGTTATTACTAGTAATTTCACTAGTTTTATTTACTAAAATTATCCAGAATCATTTTGTTTCCCCTTATTTTAGCATGTTAAAATTGGACAAACGTCTCTCCAGAATGTATGCAATTATTATTAAACAGGTATTACACTCCTTTTTACTTTAGCTCTAAGATTTTAAAATCTTTTTATTAAATTATATTGTACATCACAATAGTACATTAATCCTGTGTACCACTTGAAGAATTATCACAATGTAAACATACTTTGTAACTGCCCCCCACATCAAGAAATATTGCAGTACCAGCAATGCAGAGGGCCTTGGTGTCCTCCTCCCAAAATCTATACTCTCCTCTCACCCAAAGAAAACCACCATCCTGGCTTCTAACAGTGTGAATTAATTTTCTTTTTTATTGAAACTGATAGACAAATTATATAATACATTCTTTTTTTTTTTTTTTTTTAAAGATTTTATTTATTTGACAGAGAGAGACACAGCGAGAGAGGGAACACAAGCAGGGGGAATGGGAGAGGGAGAAGCAGGCTTCCCGCTGAGCAGTGAGCCCGATGTGGGGCTCGATCCCAGGAGTCTGGGATCATGACCTGAGCCGAAGGCAGACGCTTAACGACTGAGCCACCCAGGCACCCCCCTACATTCTTTGATATATCACCTCTATATTAAGTTTGTACTACAGTAATATTCATATTCATTGTTGCATGCAGCATTAGTCATGTATACTTATTTTCATACTTACCACAATTTATCTAGTTTACTGTTGGTGGGTATTTGGATTGTTTTTAGCTTCATAGCTATTAATGATAATGCTGAAATTACTATACTCATGCATTCCTTTTGATGCACATGAGAGTGTCAATTATATATTTTTCTAAATGAGGAATGGCTAGGTCATAGTGTGTGTATTTGTTTAACATGAAAATTTGTGTCAAAGAGTTTCCAAATATAATTTAAAAAATTCGGAGGGGGAGACCAACCATGAGAGACTATGGACTCTGAGAAACAAACTGAGGGTTCTAGAGGGGAGGGGGGCGGGGGGATGGGTTAGCCTGGTGATGGGTATTAAAGAGGGCACGTTCTGCATGGAGCACTGGGTGTTATGTGCAAACAAGGAATCATGGAACACTACATCAAAAACTAACGATGTAATGTATGGTGATTAACATAACATAATAAAAAAGAAAAAAAGAAAAAAATTACAATCTCCCCTGCACAGTGTGAGAATTTTCATGGTTTCACTTTCGCACCAACACTTGATATTCTGTTTTTCTTAATTTAGCTTTTCTAGTGGCATATAGTAGTATCTGATTGTATTTTTAATAGAACATTTACTTGATGACTACTGAAGTTTATTACATTTTTGTGTGTGAATTGGCTCTTTGGATATCATCTTTTGTGAAATGCCTGATAAAGTCTCATCCATTTTTTATGGGACTATTTGTCTTTTTTTTTTTTTTTTTGTAGAATTTATTTTTATATTCTAGATACAAGCCCTTTGTTAATTATCTGCACTACAAATTTCTTCTCCCACTCTCTAACTTCCCTTTTTACATTATTAATGGTGTTATTTGATGAACTGATTTTTATTTAATGTAGCCCAATAGCTTCCATTAATAATTAGTATTTTTGTCTTGTTTTAAGAAATTGTTCTCTGCCCAAGGGACATGAAGATAGTTTCATATGTAATTTTCTAGAAGTTTTATAGGTTTACCTCCAAATTCTAATGTATAATTTGCCTGAAACAGTTATCTATCTATCTAACTGGACCTTTTATTGGAAACTTCACTCTTCTTATTCAACAGAATTTTTAATGGTGATAGAAATGTTTTATAATTGTGCAGTCCACTACAATAACCACTAAACCACATGTTATGAAGCATTTGACATGTATATACATATATATTGAGGAACTGAATGTTTTATTTTATTTCAAGTCATTAAAGGGTTAAATTTAAATAGCCATATGTAACTGGTGGCTACCTTATTGGACCACACAGTAAATTCTGTTCCAGTGACCTATTTTTCTGTATTTCACACCAAATAGACAGTTACTGTAGTCTTATAATATAGTTGGGAGGCCTCCAAGATCATCCTCAGAGTCACAAACCAAAAAAGAGTCTCCTAGAACCCAGAAAGAGTTGTTATACTCATGGTTTCCATTCATTATGGTGAAAGGATACAGATTAAAATTAACAAAAGCAAAAGTCATATTGGACAGATGCAAGAGATGCCAGGCTTCCAGTTGTAATCTTCTAGAGGAGTGGTGTGAAGAGCTGGTATTTCTCTCTGTAATGATGTCTGGCAATTCTCATGGAATATTGCCAACAAGGAAATCCCATACACTAGTGTCCACTTTTTACTGGGGGTTGATCATGTAGACGTGGCTGACCACCCACTTCCCGCATAGACTAATAGACAGTATCTCCAGGTAAACAAAGAAAACTTTATCAGGAAGGTTTGGAGGTCATCTCCCAAGACATGAGGGCAAAGGGCCAACCGACTTTACTGCATATATAGTACATCTCAAGATTCAATAGATTATGTCCAACTTTATTCTTCTTTCTTCTAGACTTCCTTCAACATTGTTGGACCTCCAAATTTTCATATAAAATCTAGAGTCCACTTGCAAAGTTTCTTAACAGACTTTGGATTTGTTGAGCAAAGGTGGAAATAAAAGATTCAATAAAGAAAGGTACAAGTTTTTCAAAAATGTCCCTGCTGCCTTTATATTTGGCACAGAGTTTAAAGAAGAAGAAAATTAGTATAGAATTTGGAGAATACTTTATGAAGGAGTTGATGTTTTAATCAAGCTTTAAATAATGGCAAGCTTAAAATTGTTGACAAATAGAATGAGCATAGTAGTCAGGAGTATGACATAAAAAATTGAAAAAAAAAATGTTGGATATAAAATCCATCACAAGTGCTACAATTTGGATTATGATACTAAAATATTTCAGCAATTTGGGGTGCCTGGGTGGCTCAGTCATTAAGCGTCTGCCTTCGGCTCAGGTCATGATCCCAGGGTCCTGGGATCGAGCCCCGCATCAGGCTCCCTGCTCCGCGGGAAGCCTGCTTCTCCCTCTCCCATTCCCCCTGCTTGTGTTCCCTCTCTCGCTGTGTCTCTCTCTGTCAAATAAATAAATAAAATCTTTAAAAAAAATAAAAAAATAAATAAAATAAATAAAATATTTCAGCAATTTGAATAATCATGCAACATGGCAAAATCCTCTGAATACCACCCTACTGTTTGAAAAGTCTGAATAATACATTTAGTGAACCAACTCAATCATAGGGCTCAATCATATCTAACACCAGCAGTTATTTAGACAAAATAAAAGGACAAAGGGAAAATCATATTCAAAATATGAAATAAATTTCATGTGAGGCTTTGTGCAGGCAATGTAATAATTTTGAAGAGATTTATAAATTTCATGTTATTAAATCTATCAAATATCAACTTGTGTTGTACTTATTAAGAGGCACTGTTCTAAGCATTTGATAAATTTAATTTCTCTTTTGATAATCTTATGAGTGTTGTTGAAATACATATTTTCTCAATTCACAACACAATTAATGTATGTGTTTTTTCTGTGTATACATTTAGAATATTGTGAACCTATTTCTCTCATTAATTAGATATACATGCAGTGATCACAGGTCATTCATAATTTATCAGAAGGACAAGAGCACATGGTTTTCTTTCTCAAGAGAGAGTGTAGGGAACTGGAGATCTATAAACCACCAGAAAGTTAAATTATCCTGCACAATACACTTAGGTAGTATCTGAACACAAATTTTCAACCTTCCTCAAAGAATACACAGTGCACTAAATCTGTAGGTAGTATTGTTATTTTACATAGTCTACTATGTGATTTGCAGGAATTACTGTTACAACAGCAAAAAGCACTTGAAAAGTATCTGAAATTATTTTTCACTCAGTGCTATATATTTCTCTAACTCTGACAGCGTGCCATTTATATAAACATATTTATGGCTGTGTCAGTTCATATCAAGCACATTGGGACAGTGAGAAAATGTAATCTAGATGGAAGAGAATTTCATGTGATTCTCAAGGGTCCACATCCTACTGTAATGCATTAGAAATCACTATCAGAATATTGTAACCTGCACATCATCACATCTCATGAGACATTTGTTATAATAATAGAAGTGCCCGAAGCTTCTTTTATTCTAAAACTGTCTTTGTTAAGACAATAAATAAATGGGTTATTAGGGGAAATATAGTATAATGCTTGCTAATTATTATTTTTGGAAAAATAATGCCAGAAGAACAGAAACAATCTTGACACATGTTTATGTCCCCTTAAGATGAATGTTGATGTGGATATTCAAGAGACACTACCCATTTTTCAAACATTGTATATCTTTGTTCTTATTGCCAACCTTTAAATTTTTCATGTCTAGCTCACAGCATTACCTTAATTTGTTAAGATAAAATACATTCTTTGTTTTGTAAAGCATTTTTAGAAGAGTGTTTGTATACATTACCTCTTTTAATCCTCATACCTTAGCATACATTATTATTCTGTACACGTAGGGTAGAGTATAATTTTGAAAAAAATAAATGGTTCAATAACATTACGTTTCTTCTCATTAGGTGATAGTATGGTTTTTAATTAAACAAAAAATATTCTAAGACCATGAGAACAATTTGTTGCTAATATAGGCATTATATATTATACATGGTATGGATGATATAAATTATAAATATCTTAATTTACCTTTTTAAATAAAACCAAGGCATTGAAAATTATAAATTATTTTTTATTGTTTTTCCTTCCCTTATACAATTAGCATAAATTGCACTTTTTCACTAAATAGCCACAGTATATTATTACATGTACCTTCAGAAATTATGTCTATATTTTACATCTATTTAGTTGTACATTGTCTATGGTGTATGTTTATCTCATCTCATTTGTATCATACACTTCTAGGGGCTGATTACAGATCTTCTTCCTGCAGTACTTTCTCTCCCTGTGGCTAGAAATCAGTGCATTTAATCTTAGAGCCTAACTTCTCAAAACAAGATGATAATATTTCCAAATAGCCATATGGAACATGAAGAATGGTGTTTGAATATCAGATTCAGAAATAAGAAAGAATGAAGCTAGAAAGCAATGAAATATGGGATATCATAATGTTGATTTTAAAATTTCTTTGCACTAATATTTTTCCATGATTGATTGTATTTCTGTAGAAACACTTGCTCCACTAATTTCTCAAATTCTCTCATTCTTTGTGGTATTTGACTATGCTTTGTAATCTCAACCTTTTGTGGCCATTGAGTTATCACACGAAAGACAAACTTAGAGAAAATTCTGGAATGGATCTTTACTTTTTCTATCTTGGTTTCTATTTTTACTTCGGCTTCAATACTCTTTTTTATTCCACTTTTTAAATGCTTACCCCTTCCTTAATGCCAGATATTCTTCCTTCCTTGTTTCGTATCACCTTGTGGGCAAAGATCCATAGGACCTCAACTACTCACTTAAAATTCACTGTTGGTATGATTTAATAGCTTGATATAAATAACATTATTTCAAACCTACAGTATTTCATCTAAAACAAAACAACCTTCATTGCACTGTAAGGCGGTACCACCTGCTCCATGTTGTAAACATACAATATTCACTAAACTAGGGGCACCTGGGTGGCTCAGTTGGTTAAGCATCTGCCTTCAGCTCAGGTCATGATCTCAGGGTCCTGGGATTGAGCCCCGCCTCGGGCTCTCTGCTCAGTGGGAGTCTGCTTCTCCCTCTCCTTCTGTGCTCTCTCAATCTCTCGCTCTCGATCTCTCTCAAATAAGTAAATAAAATCTTTAAAAACAGAATGTTCATTAAACTATTAATGCAAGTTAAACTTTTTGCATAACATCACCATCCAGAAGTACCTTCTGATATGCAAAGAGAGCATTTTTAGAAATTTTATTCTACTTTTTATATCTTTGGGATAATGGGAAACATATGGACTCCATTTTCTAATCTTCTTTTACTTTCCTAATTATTATTTTCTTCACTTTCATTGGGAAACATTCTCTTTACATTTACAACCTTAAGAAATCCCATGAAAATTTTCAGAATCTTTCTTTTCAGCATTTAATTAAGCAATATTTCTTTATTCATGACACAATATATTCAAAGATCTGGAAGCTGGACTACTTGTTCTAACATTTCACTGAAATATAATGGCTGTTTTGTGTTTAATATACATTTCCATCATTAAACAAATTTGCATCTAATAAACATTGTTCCAGAAAGTGAAACTATGTTAGTGAGCGATGTGGACAAAAACTCTGCTCTCCTGAACTTTACAGTCTGATTGAAGAGATAGTCAAAAAACAAATATGGACAGAGATGACATAATTTAAACAATAACATGTGCAATGAGAAAAATAAAGCAGAGTAAGGGGTGAGATAATCGAGGAATGATTTTCTGAAAAGATTTCATCAGAGTAGGGACCTGAGCCATTGGCAGGACTAGCCATATTAATTCACTATATTGATACACTATCTGCACAAAACTCACTTATATTCATCATGCCATTTAACCCACAAAACAATTTTATGAGGTAAATATTATTTTTATACAATTGAGGAAATGATGCTCAAAAAATTAAATGTCATGCACAAAACGTGTATAATGGCAGTCAGAATGTGAATGCAAGTTTAACTGATGGTAAAGTCTGTAGTCTATACATTGTTATATTTTCGATGGTCCCATTTTCTCTGTTTCTTTCTTTGATAAATATGTTGGTTTCCAAGTTTCTCTCATTCTATGAGAATAAATATACGCCAGGAAATTGATCCCCATTTTCCATACCTAGTTCTGGTCAAGAGGTAAATCAATTCCATAAGCAAAAGTTGACATCTAGAATGAGGTATGTTTTGTTGATGTGAAATGTGACCACATTAGTGCTAGTTCAGTGAAGGAACCCCTGGCCCATGCTTGGTCACTGAGAGATCCTGCCCTGGAAATTTAGGATACAGACCAAGGGAGAGAAAGAGAAAAATTAAACTTTACTTGGTTAAAATTGGGTGGCTCTATTTTTGTTTTTGTTTTTGTTATTATTTGTTTTATTTTTTTAAAGATTTTATTTATTTATTTGTCAGAGAGAAAGAGAAAGAGAGAGAGCACAAGCAGGGGGAGTGCCAGGCAGAGGGAGAAGCAGGCTCCCCGCTGAGCAAGGAGCCCAATGCAGGACTCGATCCCAGGACCCCGGGACATGACCTAAGCCGAAGGCAGACATTTAACCACCTGAGCCACCCAAGCGTCCCTTATTGTTTGTTTTTATCATGTGCATTGACTAATAGGGAATACTGCTGTGCTAGAAAAGATGAATGCAGCCAACTCAGAAGAATTAGAAATGAAAAACCAAAGAAAACTCACATGTTCTGTGTTTTGGATAGCTCTCTTTGTTTGGTTTACAGTCTTTCCTAAGGCCCAGCTGCATTTCTGTCCTGATATCAAACATCTCTTTGTACTTTAAAAAATACCCTGTTTTCCTTAAGCTAGCTCAAGTGAATTTCTGTTACGTGAAATCTAAAATGCCCTAACTAAACATACTTTTTTTTTTTTTTTGTCTTAGTTGGGCGATTAACCCATTTTTATTGTAGAAGGAAGCAAACACATAGGTAAAATGATTATTTCACTTAGTCCTACCATTCATAGTTAACTAATTCCCACCAAGCATGTATCTTTCCAGATTTCTGTGGACATACACATGTATAAATACTTGTACAAAGATATGAACATACTATGAATATTTTGGTGTCAGTTTAAACCTGTATCTTATTTGATGTGGATATAGGTCTGTATCATTAAGATTGCATTACCTTCTGCTGTAGAGATAAACCCAAATTTATTTACTTGTTTGTCACTGGACATTTTTGTCTCACTAGTATTTACATATTGTAAACTCATCTGAAACAACATCCTTTTTACCTTTGTCTCTGGTATAATTATTTCCTTAGGAAAAAGTCCTAGAAATGGAATTGCAAGGTCTAAGAGATTATGAGCATTTGTAAGGCTTTACCATGTTGTCTTTAGGATGTATTGTTAGATCTTGCTTCCAAACAAATTCATCTGTGTCGCCAATTTCTAGTCTATAGCTTTCAGCTCAGGTGAAGACAGCCAGGATACCACAATCGACACTCTTGCCCAGCCTGTCGGCCTTTAGGGAGTAGAGCATCTGAGGCATGACCTGAAATTCAAATAGTCTCTTGGCACCACAGGCAATGTGGAATAACCTTTCCTTGAAGGATATTTTCACCAGAGATCCAGATGGGTGCAGTCCTTTTGCCATATCTGAGAAACTGTTCTGGCTCAAGGGCTATTTTAGTTTTAAACTTCTAGAAAATTTTATCATCCTTGGATTCATGTTTTGCCATGGAATCCAATTCTCCCTCAAGTGCTTCACGCATGCTCCCCATAATTTCTGATTCATTTTCTTTTTTGACAACTTCAGGTGTAATCTCAACTTCTGTTTCTACTACAGTTTTCAATTCTGGATAAAGGAAATTGTGGACTGGAACTGTTTTGTCCAAATAATATGGTTGTGTACAAACCTGCTTATGCTCAAATCTCCAGTCTAGAGTCTGATGCTCCTTACTGCAGTAATGTGCCTTGTGACATCTGGAGCATGTTTAGAGGCCTAAACAGCCACAAACCCTGCAGAGATGAGCACCAGACCTGATCTAGAGGCCCAGAGACTCCCCTGTCTCTGGAAGAGGATGCTCAGAAGATGGCTCATAGGAATAAAAGTCGCTCTCCCTGAGTAGCTGATTTCTAAAATGCACAGGGCAGGGCCCAGCAGCAGAAGAGTTAAGAGACGGCCGGCGGGGGGGGGGGGGGGGGGGGGG
>NC_058408.1:17975925-17989792 GCF_002201575.2 Neomonachus schauinslandi | reverse complement strand
GGGGTGCCTGTGTGTGTGGACAGGGTAGAGCTGCAGCACCAAGGCCAGCTCAGGGGCTAAATGTCCTTAATTATAAAATAGTGGAATTAAAAAGGAGCAGTGCCTAGAAGCTTCTGCATTTTATTTAAAAATCTGTGATAATGAGAAGAAAGAAGTTGAAATTTATTGTGCAAGTCATATATAAAAGCTGTCACAGGGGGCACCTGGGGGACTTAGTCAGTTAAGCATCTGCCTTCAGCTCAAGTCATGATCCCAGGGTCCTGGGTTGAAGCCTCGCTTTGGGTTCCCTGCTCATTGGGGAGCCTGCTTCTCCCTCTCCCTCTGCCTGTGGGTTCCCCTGCTTGTGAGCCCTCTCTCTTTGTCGAATAAATAAATAAAATCTTTAAAAAAAAAAAAGCTGTCACAGAAAACCACCAACAGAATCAAGTATTTTCTGAAGTACCCCCAGAGTCCTTTGCCCAGATATAAAGGGGAGGTTCTCTACCGGTTATTTTTATCCAGCATATGCAATTTAAATAATATCAAGGCGAGGTTGTTTATTTGGCAAGAATTTTTGATAATGAGCGCTCCTGGGTTGCTCAGTCGTTAAGTGTCTGCCTTCGGCTCAGGTCATGATCTCAGGGTCCTGGGATCGAGCCCCGCATCGGGCTCCCTGCTCAGCAAGAGGCCTGCTTCTCCCTCTCCCACTCCCTCTGCTTGTGTTCCCTCTCTCGCTGTGTCTCTCTCTCTGTCAAATAAATAAATAAAAATGTTAAAAAAAAAAGAATTTTTGATAATGAAATTTTAGCGTTTTGAATGCAGAGTGGGATGCTGTGAGTGACAAGGCAAGTGGAATACATTTTTATTTAATACAGTGTTTAGTTGGGGAATTCAGGTTACTGATTGGAATTTAAGTGACTAAAAGCTATTTTCTGGATTAATAATTTTAACAAATACTTATCTGATTTCAAGAGCCATTTTATGTTTGGGTTAGCTGGCCTGTACCACAGAAGAGCCATTAGATTAGAGCTTTAAATTGCAGTAGTTCAGTGAAGAATATGAACTGAGACATGTGTGAAGAAAAAAATGTTAAGAGTTAATAAGAGCTGGCAGTGGCAAAATGACCTTAGTGATCAAATATATGATTACCAGATGCCAAAGGAAATTGTAATAACCTGGCTACAGTACTTTCGAGAACATTAAAAAACAAATCAACAAGCAAGCAAACTAACAATGTCTTTCTTGAAGTGTATAATGAAATACTAACAGTTAAATACTGCAGTAGACTTAGGCAGTTTTCTCTGAATTTCTTGTTTTCAACAAGCCAAATTATTGCTCAAGCTCTGACACATAATGCATTGTGATCCAAGGATTATGGATTTCATTCCATGATTTAATGCAATTTTTTCTTTCTCATTTTTCATCTGTAAGAGATATGCTATACTTTTGTAATATTATGACTTCATCAAAAGAGAATTAAGTCATTTTTTCTGTTTTAATGTTTATTAAATAGCTGTAATTAAATATTATAATGCTGGATTTTTTTTTCCCAACAAAAGTAAGAGATAAATCAGTGGCAACATTATGGGATATGTTTGTTTTATGATATGTTAAGAAATGAATTTATGTTCTTAATTTTAAAACATTTTAGCCTTACATTAGTATGTTCATTATGTTCTGATTATATTTTATCGTTTATTAGTGTGCTCTGCATGCCTTCTATGTGGTAATCTATTATCATGTTGATTGTTCTTATATTTAAACAACTTTTATAAAATGGATCCCGGTGCTTTTTATATTAAAAATATTCATATTCTTAATTACTCAATGCTAAGTTAATTGAGACATTTTAGTGTTCCCTGGATTAGAATTAAATTAAATTTAGCTACTATAGGGTGGCTAAAAGATACCTAGCACCTCACTACTCTGCTTGCTGTGCTCCCCTCTCCTGCCAAACCAAATATCAAGCAATGGTGCCCTGCAAGAAGGACGATATCGAGTCACGTGAAACACTAAGTAATCCTATAAAGTATAAATACATGATTTAAAAGGGATCTCATTCTTCCTAAAAACATAAGTAATTAAAAACATTCAAATGACATTTATTTGTTGCCATATGTATAGTCTAGCTGATTATGAACTTGGAATTATTTTTTCTTAAAGAATGCAACAACCTGTCTCACTCCTGAATTGTTATTTTTGATGTCACTGATTCCCAGTAAATTACTCTAATTCCAGAAGTTCTTTTTTTTTAAATATAAATGGAAGATGATACATAATTGGATAAGGAATGTAGCCCACTGAAGGCTTTGGTATACTTTACTTCAGTTTATTACATAAGCTGCAAACCAAAGCAGAGACAGAACTCTGGGAGAATGGAACCTAAGACAGGTGACTTTTGATAAGAAGTAGAGAAATGAGAATTTGGATGATAGCACCAGGGACCTGTGGATGTTTGCACACCTAGAGCTATGTGGTTTCTGGAGCAGGGTGGAAGGCTTGTACCTGGGTCTGTCTAAGAGTCCCCTTAGCCATGGGACAAATTACCCTGGGATGTCTTACCAAAGAGTGTGCTGTTCTTTGTTATAGTATCTTATTAAGATACATTTGAGAACAATAAGGATGTTAGGTACCATTGGTCACAGAGTTACAAATGAAGGTGGTTAATAAGATGATACAATATTTTGAATATCTTTAAATCAACTGAAGCATGATCAAGTTTTCCAAGTTGATATTTGTATTGAAGACCTACTTTTTCTTTTTTTCAATTTTTTTTTCTCTCTTCTTATAATGTTCCAGAAACATTAAGTAATGTATTAGGATTACAGAATTCCTTTCAGGACACTGATTCCAAACTTTTGGCTACCAAGTGATTATTTTCAAATACTTCTTTGGTCTTCCTTTCTTTTTTCTTTTGATTCTTTCTTTTAAATTCATGATTCAGGGTTAATTTAAGCCCGAGTTAATCAAAATCTCTGGGATGGGACTGAATCATGAACCCTAAAATAAATAAATAAATAAATAAATAAATAAATATACCAAAAATAACAAACTAAGGTTATGGAGTGTCACATAACAATGCTGGAGAGAGACAAGTAAATATGCAAGTATAATATAGAAATTGTACTTGTGGGGCACCTGGGTGGCTCAGTTGGTTAAGCGACTGCCTTCGGCTCAGGTCATGATCCTGGAGTCCCTGGATCGAGTCCCGCATCGGGCTCCCTGCTCGGCAGGGAGTCTGCTTCTCCCTCTGACCCTTCCCCCTCTCCTGTGCTCTCTCTCTCATTCTCTCTCTCAAATACATAAATAAAATCTTTAAAAAAAATAAAAAATAAAAAATAAAATAAATAAATTTAAAAAAAAGAAATTGTACTTGTGACAAAAATCAAATTAAGATTACACACAAACTACTTGGGGAGTTTGATTATACAGTCTGGATTTAGTAGACTGTTAATGTGGAAGACAGATTGCTAATCTTGAAGGAAATAAAACATCAGCTGATATTAAAATATAGGGAATTGGAGAAACCTTAATAATACATGGGAATACGTTTTACAAACCTAGGGAATGGTTTCTGCAAAAGTATGAATACCTGAAATAGGTAGACTTGCAAGACAGTAGTAGGACTGGAAAGAAAACTGTTTCTTTAACATTGACAAGAAGTGCATGGGCAAGATGGGTACACAAGGGTCACACTGACAGGCATTGAAGAATAGAAATTTTAATACTTTTTCTTGAGATTTGGAGAAACCAAAGGTGCATTTTAAACAAAATTTCATAATGACTGAATCTGCATTTTAGATCAGTCTACTAGACAGATGGACTTTAGATTAGAATGGTACATTTTCCAAGGCGAGAAGATAAATTGCCCATGAAACACTACTGGCAGAGTGATGCCAAGTAATATAATTTTTGCTTAAACATTGTGTATAAAAAACACTCTTAAAGCAAGTGCACATTTGGGCGCCTGGGTGGCTCAGTTGGTTAAGCGACTGCCTTCGGCTCAGGTCATGATCCTGGAGTCCCGGGATCGAGTCCCGCATCGGGCTCCCTGCTCGCGAGGAGCCTGCTTCTCCCTCTAACCCTCCCCCCTCTCATGTACTCTCTCTTCCTCTCATTCTCGCTCTCTCAAATAAATAAATAAATCTTAAAAAAAAAAAGCAAGTGCACATTTACCTTTTATTAACACTAATACCATTTTCTAAAGTTGCTATTTAAATTAACAGCAACCCTCCCCCCCACCCTGGTATATATGCAAATGCAGCCTAAATTCTACTAATTGCTAACTTCTACTAATAATTATTTTTGCTCATAATACTCATAAATGGCTTCATTATGCTATATATTAATTATCTTGCTGCTGAGAGGGAATTTTATACCAGTGTTTCTGTATCAAAACAAACAAAAAGCCTCTTTTCAATATCCATAGTACCATTTGAGATTTACTACGAATATACAGTCATGATCTACTTTAAAAAATGAAAATAATAAGTTTCCCTTTTCATTCTAAGGGGAGTCTTCTGTATCCTGAGTCCTTCTCTCTTGCTCCAGGTTTCAGAACCATAATGTTGGCCTACAGTAATTTCTGGGGTAAAAGTGATACCCTTTAAACATAAAACCAGCTTCTCCAAACAATTGATATTGAACTAGAAGTGACATAATGGAAAGAAAAAAACATCTGATAGAGAATTGATGATACTAGACAATTCATATTTAGTGAAATTAAAAAAAAAAAAGTTTGTTTAATGTTGAAGAGTGAGGTGGGGAATTCTTGTAACAGGAAAGTAATGTGACCATAGAGCTCATTTTTGGGCTCTCAGGCACCATTGAGTGAGGAGCCTGGATGAAAAAATGTATTATAGAGGGTGTCATATTAAGCCAGGCTTTGAAGCAAAAGTCAGGGGGTGTTAAATCTCAATTTAAAGAAGTTTGGGAGCAGCATCCAAATAGATAGAGCAATAGATCTAAAGGCATACAAGAGGGGTGCCTGGGTGGCTCAGTCAGTTAAGCATCTGACTCTTCATTTCGGCTCAAGTCATGATCTCAGGGTCATGAACTCAGGGTCATGAGATTGAGCCCTGTGTCAGGCTCTATGCTCAGCGTGGAGTCTGCTTGATATTCTCTCTCTCCCTCTTCCTCTCTTCTGCCCCTCGCCCCCTGCTTTCGCACTCTTTCTCTCA
Source organism: Neomonachus schauinslandi (assembly GCF_002201575.2). Lineage (NCBI taxonomy): Eukaryota > Metazoa > Chordata > Mammalia > Carnivora > Phocidae > Neomonachus > Neomonachus schauinslandi. Next base: position 17,984,633 of record NC_058408.1, on the reverse strand, counting down.
AAATAAAATCTTAAAAAAAAAAAAAGATTAAAAAAAAGCATGGAGTGGGGAGAGAGTGTGGTGTTTGAGAAACTGGGAACATGTGAAGCATCATGTCCAAGATGGCTAGGAAAGAAGCGTACTTTTAAAATAATGAATGTGAAATTACTTATAAACCTCCTAACTCTCTTCTTTCTCTCCTGCCATTTCACATCCCAGTTTTCTTCTTTATTATTTTTCTATGTTCCCATAGATAGAGATATATAGAAATGTAAATGTAGATAATATACCATCCATATCTATGTATAATATGTATACTACACATAATCTATATATAGATTTGCCAGTACATGACTATATTATAAATATACGGTATATTTATTATCTTTATTTTTCCAGTAGGATATAAGCTCCGTAAGGACAAGGACTTCTTTTTAGTTTGTTTTACTACTCTATACCCATGAAATAGAAGGACATCTGGTAGATAGAGGGAGCCCAATAATTTTTTTTTTAAAGATTTTATTTATTTATTTGAGAGAGAGAATGAGATAGAGAGAGAGCATGAGAGGGGGAGCATCAGAAGGAGAAGCAGACTCCCTGCTAAGCAGGGAGCCCGATGCGGGACTCGATCCTGGGACTCCAGGATCATGACCTGAACCGAAGGCAGTCGCTTAACCAACTGAGCCACCCAGGTGCCCCGAGCCCAATAAATTTTTGATGAATGACTTAATGAGTAAAAAATGAAATGAATGTATGAATGCAGTCAGGTGGAGTTTTTGCTTTACCCTTAGACAACAGAGAGCCAGCTAATGTATTTTTTCCTAGTTAATCTCTGTGGCAGTTTCTAAATTACCCCCCTCCATCAGTTGCATAGAAAATAACATAACTACTGAATCCAGATTACTTTCTTTGAAACTCGTAGCATTCCTTCCTGTGTTAATGGCCTGTCTAGTCTTAGCTTTTAAGCGTCTCCTATCATTTTCTTTTTCCTGCTGACCTATTTGGTCCTGTGTACTTTCCTTTGTCTGGCTCATATGACAATATGACATATGTTAGTGTTAAGGTTACATATTAAGGTTACAATAGTCCTAAACAATCAACTGTATGAACAAAATCTATGGTCACTAGAATTCAAGGTATGAGTTGACCTGTCTACTTTTTTTACATTGTACATCTGGTGCCCAGGACAAGACCCAGGCAAGAGGATGTGCTCAATATATGCATGATGAATAAAAGAGTGAACAATGAGCCCCAATATAATATTACTGTGAGCTAAAGAAGAGATTTAATGAAACCTTACAGAAAGTCAAGGATAGGCTTATCACATTTGGGTCTCCTTGGAAGGATCAACCCAAATAATTATTTTAAATTATTTTAATTTCTTAATTATAGATATATTATTCAGTGTTTGAGATTGTATAATTTTTAAAGACATGTAAAATTTCATGTGGGAACATTAATTTATTCAAAAAATTTTATTTTTATACTGTACTATTATAAATATCAAGTAACCAGAAATATAAGGTGATAGAGTGCCTATTTAATAAGATGATTTCAAGAGGATTTTTTTTTCAGCCAAACTGGAATAGGGTTTTAGAAGGAAATACTTTATTTAGAGCCCTCATAACATAGCTTTATCTTTATAATACTAGTGCTTTTTTTTTTCAGTTTTTAGCAGAAATATATAGCTTTAACTTTATTAAATTTAGAACTACTTTGGAGTTATCTAGAAGTTTTGACGTTGACCTCCTTTAAAAATGTGAGATATAACTCTTTTAAATGGTGTTGCTGCCATCAAGCATTTATCTCAAGCTACAAAGACCCGTTCATTGACCATTTAGGCTAATTATTAGTGTTGAAGGATTATATTCAAATTCCCCATTAGTGCTTCTCTATTACTTTAAAAAATACTTGTTTAAAACAGCAACCAAAACTCTCAGTTGTGATACTATAGCTCAGGAATAAACACAAAATCTGGATAAAATATCTTTGCATCTATTGTTCCTATTTCCATAAGGTGACCTCTATATGTAACAAAATTTGATTTGGAGTGATATCATTTCTCGTTAATGTACTTTTTCCCAAAAGTACTTTGGATTTCAAAATAAATTATGTGAGAGATTTTACTATAATATGACCAGCTTTGCAAGTATTTAATATAAGCTGATTTGCTGCTTTCTGAAGGAAAATTTGGAGGACAGAACACCCCATGCCTCATACTTGGACATTTGCTTTTACTTGTATTGATTATCACAGGCCACTATGATGCCTGATCATGGTAAGCATTCAGTAAATCTTTTCTTTACTCAGTAACCATTTCATGGATATATGCAGCTCACAAATATGTATGCATTTCTATTTGTATTTATATACATACACTTAAAATGTCATTGGGAAAAATTGACTTGGTAAGTGTGTCCTGCATACATCATCTCCATTTCCAAATTTCTATGATTATTTTGAGGCATAAAATATACCTGGTCATAACCTGAAGGAAACTCAGACAGTGCCTGCCTCCTCACTCTAGGACATTTTTCCCCTAGATGACGGGCAGATCTGTCACAGGACGAGATGATTTATCTCCTCTGATTTCATCCTGTAAAGACGCCCTATACAAGGTGAAGTGATAATTTTCCTCAGAGTTAACATGTCCAATGTCTCATTTTTCATTCCATTCCTTGTGAAATGACATCGAACACCAAACTGGGAACTAATTTTGGTTGTGAGGTTTGGCTGCCTGCCCACTTCTCTGGGAAAACAAGCAAATTATCTGTACTTTTTAGTCATAGAAGTTATACGATACTTGGAACTAACTGCTCAGTACAAGGATTTTTTTTTTACTTTTAACCCACACTGGAAAAGCAAAAGAAAAAAGCACATGGCAGGGAATTTTGCAAATAATTTATTTTGCCAGAAAATTAATCAAAAAGAAATATGCAAAGTGTACTTGTGGAAAAAAATAGGACAATTTAGAGGGACTTAAGGTGCAGAAGTAAGTTTGGCAGTATATTTGACTACAACATTAAAATATGCAATTAATTCAGTATGTTTTTTGGGGAAAAAACTCACAATTATTTGAGAGTAAAAATTCAACCAGCCAACATGGTATTTTCATTCAGCAAGAAAACTTGTTTGTAAATATTTGTCTAAAGATGGAACACAATTTTAGAACTTACTTTCTGAATGCATTTATTTTAGTACATAAATAGGGTAGTCATTTGCAAAGTGTGTTTGTTTAGGCAAAAGATTTATGTGACAAACTAAATTTTAGCCTGCAGAATTATATATGTTTTCCTGAATGAATAAAATTGTTCATGGGTTATAATTTACTGGGTAAGTGTATTAGCAGTGAGGCACTTAGAAGCAGGGAAGTTATATGACTTGAAGTCATATAAAGATAAAATAAGAATAGAGAAAGTTTGTGCTTTTTAAAGTTTATGATTATTTTATAGGATAGATAAGCTAAAAGGATATGAGTATTAGTTGAATTGAATATAAGTTAATTAAGTAATTGGTATCTTAGAATTGGGGAAATCATTTCCGTGAGCCCTGACATTATGAAGGTCATAATCTAAATAATCTAAATAATGTTAAAAGTGAATATAGAAAATAATAGAGGAATAACTAGTGTTTACTGAAAGCTTGCTTTCTCCAGGTACTAAGTGAAATGCTTCATGTAGATTATTTTACTTATTCTTTACAATACCTCCATGAAGTAAGGATCATTAATTGCATCATTTTATGGTTGAGGAAAATAAGACATAACAAGGAAAATTAATATTCTCACAATCTCCCACTTAGTAGAATCCAAACCTGCATTTTTTAACATTAAACTAATGCAAAGCAAAGTAAGGTGTATTGTTTTTTAACCAAAAGCATCATTTTTTAACCTTAAACTCATAAAAAGCAAAGTAAAGTAAGTGTCTACATGCTTCTAGTAGCACAAAAGAGACTGGTGAGACAGCTGCAATACAGAACAGATAAAACGTTAACAGCAAAGGCAAGAAAAGTCAAAAGGTCCTTTTCATTGTAATTAACAAGTTTTCTAGACTGTCTGGAGCCAATGGAATTTGAAAAAGACCAAGCCTGGAGAAAGTATTAGCAGTCAGATCCTTGACTTAAAATTCCATGCTCAAAGTATGCTATAAAAATAGAAAGAGTGCTAGGCAAGTATTCCTGTTTGTGTCAGCTCTGGCATTTCAATTAGTGGGAAAACAAGCAATTATTTGTTCAGATTGCTGGGAAATTGGTTAGTGATGTCGAAAATAATGCATATGCCTACCTTACATTATTTAATTAAGTTAAATGTGAATATAAGAGTTAGATGCGATTGGTCTAGAATTCTTCAAGTCTACTAATATTTTTTTTTTTCCCTGTTTGTTTTTTCCCCTTCCTTAAGAAGATGATCCTTACATGTAATCACAAGTGTCCTTATATTATAGAGGGAGTTTGGAAGGGAATTGAGAAAAAAGTCTATGTGACCATGGAAGCAGGGGAGAAAAGGTGAGATACCATATGTGACCATGAGCCAAGGAACAAGGACAACATCCAGAAGCTGAAAAAGGCAAACAAATGGATTCTCTCATAGAGTCTCCAGAGGGAGTGTGGTGAAATCCATCATGGACTTCTAGCCTCTAAAACCATGAAATAAATTTGTGTAGTTTTAAGCCCCAAATTTATGATCACTTGTTATAGCAGCCAGAGGAAATTAATGCAAAGATGTTCATAGAGGTCTTCATAGTATCATTATAAATTTATATGTTTATGAAATATTAATAAATTAAGTGTGAATTAATGAAAAATAATACAAATAGGTGGCTTAATTTTTCTGATTAAAGAATGGGTAAAACCTAAAAACATATAAAATTAATCAGTGCAACTACTGGATAAATTTGTCTACATAAAAAATTAAATATGTATACCTTTTTAAAAGCATAAAAATTGCGTGTAAGCAAAGCCAATATTGCAGCAAACATTTCATAGGGTAACTTATTTAACACACGGAGCATTTCTAAAAATTAAGGGAAAAAAAAACTATCAGTGGAAAACCTTAAAAACTCTTTGAGCATGGAGTTCAGAATTCAAGGCATGTGTGTGATTATTAAACAATAAAAGTTCACTCTGCTTATTAGAGAACAACAAATTAAAAAAACAAGTGAAAACATTTTTAATTCTATCAAAATGGTATACATTTAATCACCTTATTTCAATAATTTATTTATAAAATCTCCAGCAAGTTTATGCTAGAATTACTGTCTCTTGCAATTCAGTTTCCTGATTTGCACTTTCATCATGAAACTTCCTGTTTCTGATGTCCAAAACTTTACGATCAACTTGCATCCTACGTTTTTCTGATACCCTACGTTTGTTCTTCCAAGAAATCTTGGTTTTACTTCCAAAATATATCTTCTCCTACGACCTTGGCCTGAATGTCCATGATTCTTGCCTAGATTTTTGCACTAACATCCAACTGATCTCCATGCTTTGACCTTTGCATTATTACAATTCATCATCGAAGCAAACATCAAACTTATAGTGTGAAATTGGTCATGTCACTTCATGACATAATCATCCAGTAGTTCTTTGTAATGGCCCTGAGGCCCTACAGGATTTTGCACTCCTTCCATTATTCTCTACCTAGCTTACCACCCTTCAGACATTTTTACCTCCTCATTATCTCTGAACATCCTGGATTTGCTTTGACATAATGAGTTTTTGCACTGGCTCTTCCTGGGTTTTGGAACCATTTTCTCTTAAAATAACTTTAAGGCTTACTTCCTCTCCTCATGAAAACCCTGTATTAATTAGCACTGCTCCTAAGTGCCGCATCTAAAAGTCCAAGTCCCCCAACACTTCAAATGCCTGTTACAGTCCCAATTTTTCTTTCTATAGCACTTATCACATTCTGATTCTATATACTTACTATTTCAACATGTCTACAGTATAATTTTGTGTTTCTTCTTTATTTTTTAACATCAAGGAATTCTTGATGTATCTAAAAATTACCATCAGCCTGATATCATTAGTGACCCAACAGTGTGAAAAATAGTTTAGTTACACCTTCTAATATTATGAAAACGGTAGCAGTAAGGTAAACTAGATTTGAAATTATGCTTAATTTTTTCCTTGCCTGCCTCCCCTACCAGAAGTAAGCTTCATGAACGTCAACTTTTTTTTTTTTTTTTAACTTTGTTTACTCATGCATCTCTAAACCCAAGAATACTTTCTGGTACATGAAGAAATCAAATAAATATCTGTCCAGTGATTATGAATTAGTGAAAACCAATTATACTGCTTCATTAAATAGTAAATAGTCAATGAATGTTGGCTGTTCTAACAGTAATCCTCAAGAGTATGCAGAAACGTGGTTGCTAATACATTTTGGGGTAAATATTTGATCTATAGACAAAGACTCTGTCCAGTCTTCTGGTTACTTCTCCTTTCATGCTATTATTATATTCTTAGGAACATTTAAAAAATTCTGCTGAGCTAAGACACTAATTTTTATATTTTAATAAATAAACTAAAATTTGAAATAATTATTTTCCTCATTTGAAGAAGGGACTGCATTTGCAATCCAAAATAGACTGATGAGTTTTCCAAATAGTATTATACTGAATAAAAATGTTTCTATCATAAGAAAAGTTAACTGAGAACACCTAACTTGCTATTAATTTCACATTAACATTTTAGGTATATTATTTATGGTCTAATTATAAAATTATTAAAGTCTCGAAGAGCTTAACCTTTTCATTTCTTAGATATGTTGGAAAAGGAAATTTGTATTCAGCAAGCTCTCTCAGATGTCATAGAGAAGAAATCTGATTCACTGTACTGTATGTAGTCACCAAGAAAAAAATGCCTGAATCTGATAGAATTCTCATTATTCCAATCTCAAGACAAAATATATAACTTACAGATATTAATCTCTATCATTCAAAATGAAATGTAACTACCTCAATTTAATTTTGAAATCTTGCATGAGTGTCTGTCTTTGCCTACCGTCCCACCGAAATTTTATGTTGCTTCCAAAACAGTATCTCAGTTTGAAAGCTGGTATTATCAGCAGTATCTCCATCAAATTTTATAGAATTAATTATTATCAAAATAGAATCAAAATAGTCGGGCGCCTGGGTGGCTCAGTTGGTTGAGCGACTGCCTTCAGCTTAGGTCATGATCCTGGAGTCTCGGGATCGAGTCCCGCATCGGGCTCCCTGCTGCGCGAGGAGTCTGCTTCTCCCTCTGGCCCTCCCCCCTCTCATGTGCTCTCTCTCATTCTCTCTGTCTCAAATAAATAAATAAAATCTTTAAAAAAAATAGTAATTCACACTTTGAATCTTGAAAGCAAAATTAAAATATAGACATCCATGCTGGGATCTGTATGATATTCAGTCTAAACACACCTTAATGTGATTTCACATTATATGTTGTTAAATCCTTTTATTCTTTTTTTTTTTAAGATTTTATTTATTTATTTGAGAGAGAGAGAATGAGAGAGAGCACATGAGAGGGGGGAGGGTCTGAGGGAGAAGCAGACTCCCCGCCGAGCAGGGAGCCCGATGCGGGACTCCATCCCGGGACTCCAGGATCATGACCTGAGCCGAAGGCAGTCGCTTAACCAACTGAGCCACCCAGGCGCCCCCTTTTATTCTTTTGTGAGGAAATCATATCCAGTAAAGAGTCGGAGAGTGCTAAAAAGAGCTATAAATAGTAGAATACTTCATATAACTAATTAAATAAGTATTGACTTTAATTTGTCATTTTTATTAATTATTAAAGCAATGTCTTTGAGATATTGCCATTTTTCCTTGTATGTTGACACAGAAAATATTAAGTATAATATTCTTATAATTCATATCCCTCATTCAGCTCCAGTTTGGTCCAATGTCATCCAGATGACACTAAGACCCAAGTGTAGGTAACAAGTTTCAAGCATTAGAGTCTATATTTATTTCCACTTTAATTATCAGTTTTACCAAGGATATTTAGATAGTTGTTATATCCATTTCCCTGGGCTCTATGAGATTAAATGTGATAAATTAAGTTATAATGTTGTGCATATTTTCAAATTGTATCAAAATACAAGGATAAATATAATTAAACATATCTGACTTGCATATCCTTCTATAAACTTTATTAAAACATTACATTTTAAGCAGTTTTATTAAGGCATTTTTTTGCATAAGATAAAACCAATCTATTTTGAGTGTTCCATTTCAATGATTTTTATTAATGTTACTGGGTGGTTCAACCATCATCATAAGTTGGTTTTAGAACATTTTCATTCCTTCAATAAGATTCCTCACATCCATTTAGTTAATCCCCATCTCACCTCCAGCCTTAGGCAACCATTAATCTATTTTCTGCCACTATACATTTGTCTTCTATCATATCATATCATATCATATAAATAGAATTATAGATGATCTCCTGTGTATGATCACTTAACATACTTGAAGTTCATAGCATGTGACAGTATTTTCTTTTATTGATGAATAATATTCCATTGTATGGATAAACTACATATTATCTCTCTACTCATTGTATTTTGATTATTTCTAGTTTTGGGCTATTATGAATATTGCTCTTATTGACATTCACCATCAGGTCCTTGTGTAAAAAAATTTTTCTTTCTTTCTTTTCCTTTCTCTTTCTTTTTCTTTCTTTCTTTCTTCTTTCTTTCTTTCTTTCTTTCTTTCTTTCTTTCTTTCTTTCTTTCTTTCTTTCTT
>NC_058408.1:17772789-17975915 GCF_002201575.2 Neomonachus schauinslandi | reverse complement strand
CTTTCTTTCTTTCTTTCTTTCTTTCTTTCTTTCTTTCTTTCTTTCTTCTTTCTTCTTTTTTTTTCTTTCTTTCTTTTTGTTAAATAGCTAGTAGTCAAAATGCAGGGTAGTTTCACGTTTAACATTTTTAGAAACTGCCAAATTTTTTTTAGTGACTGCACCATTTTACATTCCCACCAGAAATGTATGAGAGTTTGTTACTCTATATCCTCACCAGTTTTGGCTAATGTCTGCTTTATTTATTATAGATATTTTAGTAAGTATTAAATAGCATCAAATTGTAGTTTTAATTTTCATTCCCATAATGATGTTCAGCACATTTCATTTGTTTATTAGCCATTCCTATATTGTTTGATGAAGTGACTATTTATATTTTTTGCTCACTTTTTGATGATGTTGTTGTGTTTCTTATTATTGAGCAGTAAGAATTATTTGCAAATTCTGGATATGAGCCATTTATATGTTTTTCTCAAGTATTTTCTCATAGACCATTGATTACGTTTTTATTTTTCTTAATAGTTCATTTTGAAGTAAAAGAGTTTTGAATTTTGGTGAGATCCAGTTTATCAATTATTTTTCTTTTATGGACCATGCATTTGATATCATATCTAAGCAACGTTTGCTTAATTAGGTCTCAAAGGTATTCTTCTATGTTTTCTTTTAAAAGTTTATTTGTTTTAACTGTGACAATTAAATCTATGATCCAGTTTAAGTTAATGTCTGTGTATGATGTAAGGTGAGGTATTAAGTTCATCTTACATGTAGATATCCAATTGTTCCAGCATCATCTGTTGAACAGACTATCTTTCCCCAATGAATTACCATGACATCTGTGTCAAAAATCAGTTGAGTACAAATATTAGGATTTACTTTTGGACACTTAGTCGTTTTATTGATTTATGTATCTATCTTCCAGCACTACATTGCTTTCAAGCTGTAACTTTACAATAATTTTTGAAATCAGGAAGCAAAATTTCTTTAACATTATTCTTATTTTTCAAGTGTTTTTTCTGTTCTAAGTGTTTTCATTTCCATATAAACTTTAAGATCTACTTGTCAATTTATGAAAAAAGAACCTGCTAGAATATTGATAGGTATTTTGCAGCTTTTTTTTTCTTGAATAAGTACTCTAAATTGCTGTAAGATTTCGCTTAATTTTTGGAGTTCTGAAAAAGTTGGTTTGGATCATTCCTCAAGCATTTTTATTATTTTTAGGGAGGAAAGAATTTACAGTGGTCCTCACATTGCCATTAAGGTGTGACGGTAGTTCTGCCTCCCTCTAAAGTACATATATTTAACAATTTATTATAGAATACCAGATAATTACAGTAGCTAACAATTAGCTTTCTAAATGCCAGACACTGTTACATGTACTATACCTGTATAAATTCAGTTAATCCTCACAACACTCCTGTGAGCTAGAAAAAATCATTACCCTTATTTTTATGTATGAGAAAACTGAGTCACAGAGACTGAACAAATAGCCTAATGTCAGATAGTGAATTAATGAGAGAGCGATTTGAAACCAGGAAATATGTTTCCAGAGGTACTAACCACTGTGGATTACCACATGCAATTTTCACACCACCCTAATGGGCATGTGATACTTTAGTCTAATATGAACCTTAGTGTCCCCCAGGCCACTCATCTCCCAGTCTGTCATGCTTGCCTTCAACGCCTTTGTTCATGTCTTCCTGCATCAACTGCATTATTTTTGTCAACGTTAACCATCCTTACCCATATACCCGAAATTCTATTGTTTCTTTTTTTTTTAAGATTTTATTTAGTTATGAGAGAGAGAGCAGGAGCAGGGGTGGGGCAGGGGCAGAGGGAGAGGAACAAGCAGACTCCAGGCTGATCAGGGAGCCAAGCCGCAGCTCTATCTCAGGACCCAGGGATCATGACTTGAGCCAAAGGCAGATGCTTAGCCAACTGAGCCACCCAGGCACCCAATTCTATTGTTGCTTTAAGGCTTTATCAAACATATAATTTGAAGAGAGCATTTATTCATAGCAAGCCATATAGCATTATTTAGAAATTATAAAATGCTTAATTCTGTCTTTCCAAGTTAATAATAACTATATTGAAGACAAAGCTATATCTTATCTCCCAGAGTTTCTAGAAGGAATTACACATCATAGTTTCTGTAAAGATTGGATAACTGAATAGACATCAATTCTTGAGAAACATCTGAGCAAGGAATTATTTGCTATATAATATTTTATGTTATCTTAATTCATTGATTGAGGTCTGTGATATGAAAAACACTCTGTTAGGAATACCTTAAGGGCATCCACATGGTATACAAGCATTTCTTATATTCTGTTAGTAACTGAAATGTTTTTGTGCACCTTATTTTTTACTGTTTTATTTGTATGATCCTAAAGTAATGCCATGGTACAATAACTGGGAAATAAAGTGCTCTATTTGCAATAACTTATATCATAAATATAAACCATAATTATATTATTTTCACCATTTTTTCTTTTGCTTTCTATTTCTTTTACAACTATACATTTCTAACAACTGATTCTAATGTGCAATATTTGCATAACTTCTGAGGTAAGGCACAAGACTAGAATTAATTCCCACAGCTTTAATATTACATATAACATATTAAACACTCAAGTTTATATTTTATTTCTTCCACTTCTCAGTCCATCTATTGCACTGAGGTCTGATATGATATGTGAAAAATGTAGAAGAAATAAAAATATATAGAATAAAAATATCATGCCCTGTGTTTTTGAGATGATTTAAGATGAAGATAAATGTATCATTATACACATTTCTCTTCTAATTTGATGATTGTTGTTTGGAATCCACTCTGTAGTGTTTAGTTTTCAAGTTATTATGATTCACTTATTTTTCATTTTTAATTTGTAAGAATATGTGGTTGTAATATTAATATAAGTTACATGGAATTCTGGGCAGACAATATTTTATAAAACTGCTATGTCTTAAAAGAATACCTACACTTTGGATACGATATAAATAAAAAATGTTCTAAAAGGGTATGAGCTAGAAGTTTGCCTATTGAAAATGTTTGTATTTGACAGTCATTTCAGAAAGAGGAGGTTAGAGCATTTAAAAGCCAACATACCCAAAACAGTTTTTATGGAAATGACTTTACATTCACATCTGGCTCATTTAATTAGTTTTGCAACTGTTACACTTTGGCATTCACATTTTATAAGAGTACACTTGTCAACACCGTATCTCATTTACTTTTGTTTTTTAAGGAATCATATATAACCCTTAGTATTTTTTTTATTGTTGCTGTTGTTTTATTTGCTTAACTTCATGCCTTAAATTCCTCTAAATGCTAAAATATTCATTTTTTAATTTTGGGGGATAGAATCTCTAGCTAGCATTACATTGTTTCCTGTTTTTGGTTTGCAGTTCTATTGTCAATGTTCGTATACCCTGTGAGTGTGATTTATCTCAGCATGGAACATCATGCTTATTTCAAAGTCGACTACCTTCATTTTTCCTTTCAAGATTTTCAGTGTTTCTAAGAATCTGCTCAGCAGGGAATAGCACTTTCAGGAGGGACTGTATTTTGCTGCTTCATCTGACAATTTCTGTGTTTACACGATGAGTGACATTCAGATGGAGACTGGAAATACTCTTAATTTGGGTTGAGTCTTTCAATCTTTTCTTCTTTCAGAGTATAAATAAAAATTCAAATGAGGTTCAAACATCTCTAAAAACAATCAGTGAACCCTAGGTGATGCAGGAATAAAATTGTTTAAACATAAAACAAGGGGCGCCTGGGTGGCTCAGTCGTTAGGCGTCTGCCTTCAGCTCAGGTCATGATCCCGGGGTCCTGGGATCGAGTCCCACATCGGGCTCCCTGCTCGGTGGGAAACCTTCTTCTCCCTCTCCCACTCCCCCTGCTTGTGTTCCTGCTCTCGCTATCTCTCTCTCTGTCAAATAAATAAATAAAATCTTTAAAAAAAAACAAACAAACAAACATAAAACAAATAAGAAAATTGCAGGAAACTTATAGTAGAAAGGCATCCATTCCTTTTAATTTCACTAATGTTATATTCTACTGTAAACTAAACTGTTCAAAATAAAGAATATAAAGGTATACACGAGTCAGTAAGAGTGTCAAAATAAATGATTAAGAGCGTGATAAACACATAGTATTTTATAAAGAGGGTAAGTGACAGGTGTTAAGTGAGTTTTTAAATAACACAAATGATTTGTGATAGAACCTAGGTTTCTAGACTCCTAATATGGTGCAATCCTACTATCACAGGGCTAATTACTGGACTAAAGTAATTGAAATCTTTAGTCTTGACTATGCTTCATTCTAAACATGTTATTTGGAGAAATATATGTGAATCATAATAATCTCTTCATCACATAATGATTATAGTTGTTTTGGATAATTTACCAGTTTTAGCAAGAATTAAATGAAATAATACAAATTCATTGAAATGAATAAACATAATTTGATATATTGATATGATTATTGTTATTATTATGACTATGACCTTCCAAAGTTTTACTTGGCAAGTTTTCAGTTATTGGTACTGAGAATAAAGAAAGTACAGCTTCTCTATAAGTCATTCAACCAAACACAGTATAAGTACTGAGAATCCACTAGATCATCCACATTATCTCTCTCTCCCTTTCCTGGGGGTTGACTACCTTCTCTCAATCTACTCAGTTTTATACGTGGGACTTAACTAGCAGCCCTGAGTTTTACTGCTCCTGAGGGCACATTTGGTTGGCTGAGGTAGGATACAAATGGCTTAATCAAAAGTATTTTCCCTGGAATTGGAATTAAAAAAAGAAAATGAGGAAGAAAAAAATATAGACAAAGAGTTCTGTTTCTCAGAGGTGTTTGGTGGCCTTGATTTTCATTATGTGAACTCCTCTGTGGGTTTTGTCAATATAAGTCCACCAATCAGAGAAAGAAGCACTCATTCTATTTTCAAAAACTAAATATCTGAATCATAATGGTGAAATAAAGACACTGGTCAGGGAAAAAAATATGCATTTAAACATCACCTTGTTAAACTAATAAATAAATATTTATTTATTTATTTATTTATTTTAATTAGTTTCAGATGTAGAGTTCAATGACTCGTCAGTTGCATATAACACCCAGTGCTCATTCCATCGTGTGCCCTCCTTAATGCTCATCAACCAGTTACCCCATCCCCCCACCTCCTTGTCTCCAGCAACCCTCAGTTTGTATCCTACAGTTCAGCATCACTCATGGTTTGCCTCCCTCTCAATTTTCATCTTATTTTATTTTTCCTCCCTTTTCCCTATGTTCATTTGTTTTGTTTCTTAAATTGCACATGAGTGATATCATATGGTATTTGTCTTTCTCTGAAAAATACATACCAATTTATGAGTGCTGCCACCAGATAACCAGGTTACTACTTAAGATAGCAAAATTTTCCACTTTTTTTGCTTAACAATTCTAATATAGTTGTGTTTAAAAAGATATTAAATAATCATTTTATGTATTATATTGCATACTTTGCATAGGCTTCATTTCTTAAAGATTTTATTTATTTATTTACTTATTTATTTGAGAGAGAGAGAGAGCATAAATGGGAGGAGCCGAGGGAGAGGGAAAGAGAGAATCTGGAACAGACTCCACACTGAGTACAGAGCCCTACATGGGGCTTGCTCCCACAACCTGAGATCAGGACCTGAGCCAAAATTAAGCGTCAGACGCCGAACTGACGAAACCACCCAGGTGCCTCTTTTACATAGACTTTACATCATCTTATATTAAAACATAATAAAATGATAAAATTATATATTTATGGCTTCAGGAGATTAGTATATTTGCTTAGGCTGTATTTTCAGCAAAAGTGACCACATATGTTATTAGACACTTTTTTTTTTAAGATTTATTTATTTATTTATTTATTTATTTGACAGAGGGAGAGAGACAGCCGAGAGAGGGAACACAAGCAGGGGAAGTGGGAGAGGGAGAAGCAGGCTTCCCGCTGAGCAGGGAGCCTGATGCAAGGCTTAAATCCCAGGACCCTGGGATCAAGACCTGAGGGGAAGGTAGACACTTAACAACTGAGCCACCCAGGCACCCCTAGACACTTTTTTTAGTGTAAAAAAATACAGATATATAGCATATTTTACTTAAATAACTTAATCACTTTCAATTTTTACATTGAAAAATGGTTTATCATCTTGAATTTTGATGTTTTTTAATGAATTAATGTAAGTAGTATTATTACTAAGCAATACAATGTTTAAGAGAAAGTAGTATCTATAAGTTCTGGAAACATAGTAATGGCTAAATTATACGGAAAATTTGACATAGGTCTTTCAAGTAGTTTAGATGATTCACATTTATATATGTTAAGAAGACCAAAAAGGTGTGTAAAGATAGTAGGAAGGGCAAAATGAAGGGGGGGATATTGGAGGGGGAGATGAACAATGAGAGACTATGGACTCTGAGAAACAGACTGAGGGTTCTAGAGGGGAGGGAAGTGGGGGGATGGGTTAGCCTGGTGATGGGTATTAAAGAGGGCATGTATTAAAAAAAAAAAGAAAAGTGTTTTTAAAAAAAAATACAATTAAATATTGCCAAAAGACCATGATTGAAGAAGTTCTTCTTGGTTAGTCTGCAATTAAAAAATATATTTGAAGACTGAGGACAAATTTAATCAAGAAACACGGTTTAATAAATATTTTTAAAAGAATGTATATCATGTAGAAATTATTGCTGACAGAGTAAAGTTAGTTAACTTAAAATGAAAATGTAACAAAAAAAAAATAACCCACAGTATTTAAAATAGCTGGAAAAAATAAATTTAGCCAACTTGCTGGCTTAAGTTTTCATGTGTGCCTTGAAGAAGGAAATCTTTATCTCCAGTACTCAACTCCCAGCTTGAAAAAAAACAAAAAAAAAAGGAAGAAGTTAAGACAAAGATGCCTATATCAGCCAAATTGATTTAAAGTCAAACTGTGAACTTTAAATTGGAAGAAACTAAAAATATTCTTTTTCTATTGATCTAGAAATTGAAGTCAACCTTTCTCTTAAAATATCAGACTCAGTAAGTATGTTCAAGTCACAGCCATGATCAACACATTTCCTAGAACTATTAACATGGGCAAAACTCTGCACAAATCAACATTCAGCTTTTTATGAAAGAGCATTTTTTCATAATATGAGAAAGGACTCAGCATGCTGAAGAAGATAAGCCATTCATCTATTGTTATCATGATTTCTGCTCTCATATTTTCTATGGTATATTGAGTTTAAACTAGCTTTCTATGGCTCTTGTTTATTTTGCTTGTTTTTTGTTTTGTTTATAGTGTAACGGTAGGTATCACAAATCATTAATTAGCCACTAAAGCATAGCATCATCACTTTTTCAACAGTGAGGTAGAAGCTGCTAAAGGCTTCTGAGAGGGAGAGGGTTAGGGATATTAACTGTATAAAAGAATGCAAAGCAGAAGGGATAAAATTTCTCAAAACAGGATTAGATTGTAGAAAAAATGGAGCAACTTCCTCAAACATGATTTTCAGCCAGAATTGCACATTCAGTTAAAGTATTAATTAAGCATAAAGTCATAAAAAATATTTTTAATTTTAAAAAGACTTGGGAAAATTACTCTTATGTATACTTTCTTAGGACACAGGCCAAGAAAAAACAAACGAACAAAGAAGAAAACAGGAAACCAAAGAATACCCTCTAAAGCACTGTAGAAATGTCAAGGGAAGTATGAGATTAGCATCTTGTGCCAAAGTGCAACCAGCTGATATGTGGTAGAACTTCTATCCTAGACTATAGCAGACTCTAAGAAGTTAGACCTATGGAAATACAGGGTTTTTTTTTAAATCAGTTTCTATTTAAAAACATTGTTCTCTTCCTTGCTGAGTTTGTGGTTTGTCACCAATTTAAATATATATTCTTTTGACTGACCTACAAAAACATTAAAAATATCCTCAGAAATTCATTGAAAAATTTGATACAATTAAATGGCTTTGGCATGTAGTTGCTGATTTTGCATAGCTTTTTCTTTAACAATATCAACAAAATGACAGGTGCAAGAAATAGTTGGCATGGTCATGGCTGTCCAACATTTTGAAATAACTTCTCTCTATTTGGGAATATTCTCAGTCTATGAGCCTCTGTCCTCCCATGGACAAATAAAAAAAATCATGTTTCTGGCGATCCTTTAGCTATGACAAATATAAATTATCTAGGTTTTAATAATTAAATGCATTTATAAAAGTGTAGGATTAGGAACTTAAACAAGGTGAGCAGACAAAATCTGGACAGAACTTCCATTGTTTTGCTGACAAAGATTAGCAAAGGTGACAGTGAATTCCCTTACAAGTGAAGACATTTAATAGATTTATTTTCTGTAGGTTAATATTACTTTAGAGAATTAAAATAATAGAATGATCAATTTAAAACATGAATAAAAATCAATCCCAGAATGGGTAGAATGTTCTAGAAAAATTATTTCTTGGTTTAGGTCCTTTGCCAGTGTAATGATCTTTCCACATATTTACATGGATATGATATTGTTTAATCTATTTCTTCCCTTATTTAAGTGGCTACTGAAATATCAGATATCAGAGTTTAGACTTGTATTGCTATTTAATAGATTCTGAGAACAGAAGGATTCAAAATTAAGTAATTTATATGGATTTTACTTGTGTATATTTAAATTTAAAAAACTAAAATATAATTTGTTTATTGATTTTTACCTCTATTTCTGAAAGTTTATCTACAAATTACTGTCAGAGAAATAATGTCTGAGAATATTCATAGAGTTAATAAAATAGTTATTCATATAATGTTGCTTTATTGAGTGACTGATCGTGAAAACTTGTAATCATAAGCCACGCCAGGAAATCAACATGTGTGCATGTATGACAAAGATGAAAAGGAGAATTTTTGATAGGGTTCTCTAAAATTGAGAGTTATATTTACTGAAAGAAGTTGTGCTTTTAAAGGAGCAAAGTAAATCTAAAAGCAGGAATACACAAATTTTGCTACAACAGCTGAAGAGATATTTTTTTCTTTTATTTTTCCATGGAAATTCTCATACAGAATAAAGTAGAAGGGATTTGATTTTTAGGTCAGATTTCTCTTTTCAATAGACTTGGAAATTTGCCAAAATGTGGACTCCCACTTAGTGGAGAGTCTTGAGATGGGATCTCTTCAGGGAGGGCTGAGGCGGAAAGCCAACACAATCTGGTTATCAAGTGGGGGAGTTTCTACCTCACTGGGAGCAGTCAAACTTCCTTGAGATATGATTGAACAAATGCTGGGATGTATTCTAATTCTTGTGCTCCCCACCTACTTCTGCTATCCTCTTTTATTTGAACAATTCTCAGATAATGAATGATTATCCTTTTAGTTTTTGAACATACATTTACTCCAAGAAAGCTTTCTATTGCTATTTCTAGGTATTGAAACCCATTTCTCAAACTTGGCAGTGTGAATTTAAGTATAGAGAGTATCAGCAAGAATCCCAGATTCTCTTCGTAGACAATATCAGCCATACTAATCAAATCCAGGGATGGTGCTAAATAGTGCAAAGCTACCTTAGGTCACTATTCAGTGTGAACTCTAACAGTAAGTGAAGGAACTTAAATATTAAATATATTGAATTGTGTTATATATGCTGACAATCTTTACACAGAGCCAGAATGGGTGCCAAAAAATCTGAGTCAATGCATTCTCATTTCTCCTTAATCATTATAGGAGATGAAAGAAAAAGGGCTAGTTTGAATTGTTTCCTTGTCATCATGTTAGAAAAAGAAGATTCTCCTTAGTAATACATTTCTTTCTCAAACCCTTTGCAATCAGTCTTTGGGAGACTAGAGAAGGTATAATATGGAAAAAGAATAATAACAGCAACATTTTCACAACACTCTTGAAAACACCAAAAGCATTTAGAAGCTCAAAAGTTACATCCTTTGATGAAAGCAAACATACAAATAATATAATTTCAACAATCTTTGATTTATGAGAATTTGGCCACATTGGTAATCCCAAAAATGTTGATGTGTATCTTCTCAAGGGAGTATTAGTATGAATTCCCATTAAAAAAAAAAAGACATTGGAATACTTCATTGGTCCAAATTAAATTTTAAAATAAAAATTAATAAATACAGAGTAACCTGGTTATACTTTAAATTTTTAAAAGTTTAGTATATTTGAAAACATGAATGCTGATGAATCTTGCAAAAAAATTCAGAACTCAACAGAAACAAGTTATTTTGCTTTTAAAAAGTAGAGTCTGAAGGATCATTTTAAAAGGACATACTAAATGGAATGATGCTTCTTTGATTTTCAAACAACTCATTTATACTAGATATGCTTCTTACATTATTTAGTGGTACAAGTATACTTCTCCATTGTTTGCAATAGTCATCTTATTTATCGCTTCATTGAAGCTTTATTAAAAGGTTTAGTTTGATGTATTTTATCTCTCTAAACTCACATAAAAAGGCTTCAGAAGTTCAAAATAATTCATCACTGGGTAAAATGATCAGGGTAAATTGCATTAGCTTTGGAGGTCTCTTTAGAAATAAAAATACATGGCTAATAGCCAGTTAGTAAATGTCAACTAAAAATAAAATACAGATGCAGAAGTTAACCAATTAAATATTTTTGCAGTTGTTTTTAACAAGTGCATGAAAGTAACAAGACATAGAATATATGTGATATTGTTACAAATTATTTTGCACTTTTTGTGTACATATTTGTATATGCATACTTATAATGATAAAATAAAATCTAATGTCTTCCTGGATTTATACAACCTGGAACTCAAAGAGCTCAAAACTGCCAATTCTTGAGGATTTTTCAGGTTACATTAATGATATAGTTTGCCACTTTATTTTTTTTAAATTTTTTTAAAGGTTTTATTTATTCAGTTGAGACAGAGATACAGAGAGAGAGCATGAGCAGGGGGAGAGACAGAGGCAGAGGGAGAAGCAGACTCCCTGCTGAGCCAGGAGCCCGATGGGACTTGATCCCAGGACTTAAAGATCATGATCTGAGGCAGACGCTTAACCATCTGAGCCACCCAGGTGCCCCTATAGTTTGCCACTTTAAAATGTGATCTCTTAGAAACCATTAAAAATTTCAGTAATTTTTATTTTTGTAATGAAATTGGAAGACTTCATTCGATTTTTTTTTCTTCCATGGCCAATGTGGCTATTTATTTCTGGGGAAAAAGAAGAGAAAAAGAGAGAGATAAAGATCATGGTTCCTGTCTTTCAAGAGATTACATTTGATTGAAGGAGATAAAACAATGATCTATCTATGATTTTTTTTTAAATTTATTTATTTGAGACAGAGAGAATGAGACGGAGGACGGTCAGAGGGAGAAGCAGACTCCCCGCGGAGCAGGGAGCCCGATGCAGGACTCGATCCCGGGACTCGAGGATCATGACCTGAGCCGAAGGCAGTCGCTTAATCAACTGAGCTACCCAGGCGCCCCTATCTATGATTCTTTTTAAAGGATGTTTAGGATGTTTATGCAGGTTTTGAATATTATGGGACAGGGAAGCAGAGAGAGGAGGTCGTCGTTGGGGAAAATTTTTAATTTTCTTCTCTGATTAGGAATTTAATATGAAATCCTTGTTAAATAATATTAAAATATCACAGAGAAGTATAGAGAGAAAGTTTTATGTAACCCCATGGATCAGAACCATAGAAAACATCTGTAATGGTTCTTCCATCTATCTACATCGATCTTTGTGTCTGCTCATCTATCCATCCATCCATCCATCCATAGATCTTTATATTCCCATGCCTTTTCTTCTATAAAAATATATTTGGAATCATCATGTTTATATATTTGAATGTTGTATTTGCTTTACCATATAATTATGTGAACGTTTTCTCATAGCATTAATATCTTTGATAATATGATTTTAATATCTGTATAATATTCAATCTTATAAATATACGAAATTTAGAAAATTATTTCCCACTGATGAATATTAGTTTATTGTTGCACTAATTTTGATAAATTCTTTCTAACAATTTCTTATTTACATCGCTAATTATCTAGAAAGAATAAATTATTAGAAATAGAGTTCTTGATGTGGCTTTCCCACCTACACTAATGAAAATTTAAACCACTTTACTCCCCTATCTACAATAATACATTGTGTATGCAAAAAGATAGTTTCATTTTTAAATGTGGAATGCAAAGCATCTTCTTAATCATGACCTTTTCACATTTACATCTTTGTTATTCAGGATAGTGCCTTGAATACGTAAATATGTAACAAATGTTTGTTTCCTTAAATGGTTTCTTTAGCACAAGCCTCAACATTGGAGATGATATAGCTAAGTGGTATTTATTTGGAAGGTTTTATCTAGAACTCTTCCATTTGACAATCTTGTTATAAATTGATTATAAACCTAATTTTGTAAATGTCTCTATGCCTTATCTCTTAAATATGTAAAACTCAATATTATGCTAACTCCAAATTTGAATTGAATTTATTTTGATAGCTAAAACATTACAATACAATTTCATTATTCAATTCAATTTCAGAAAGATCCTTTGTCTATTTATATTATAAAATGTAAATTTAAAATGTTTATATATACCAAATGTACTTTGACAAGATCTTTTACATAAAAATCTGGTTTATTGGCTTTTTTCATAAAACAATCGAGAGATCTCTAAAACACTACAACATTCCTGACACAATGAGAGTTAATCAGAGCTGAGTAGTGGTTGCTCCTTATGGGCAGTACTCTGTTTACTTTCATTTATTTTTTTCATGTAGTTGGCCCAGGTAAATTTTCAAATTAGTCACTCCTAAGCTCTATAATGCCAAAATAACTAGTTTTGCAGGAGTTTACATTAATTCACTTATTTAAATGTAAATAAAAACATTGCCTAATTGGTTATTTTAATGTGTCTAAAACACAGATATTTGCTTTCTATATTCAAGAAAATCTTGATACTCTAATATGTATCCTCTATTATCTACTGATCTAGCATATTTCATATTATTCCAATAATATCCATTCAAAGCCAGCATGATATAATTAAAGTAAACTTGAAGGCTAATAAGGATAGCTACTATAATATCATGCATTGTACTCTAGTATCTCTAGATGCCCCCTTTGTCATGCATTCCTGCATACAAGAAAAAGAACTCTGGCATTTCACTTACAGTTTTAAAAAGTAAGTTGTGTTAATTAAAGATCCTTTAGAAGTCTGAAACTCAAGATAAGAGTTATATGAATTTGAGATTATTTTCCTTCTCTTTGGTGATGGAATAGAATATACCCAAGTATTTTTAAATTGGTGTCTTGGCAAGAATCTTGGATTGGTGACATGAAGAGCTTGGCAATTTTGTACCCCAAAAATGCAATAATAAAATTGTACCAAATTGTCAACAACAACTATTTGGGGATTCTGTAAGTTGACCAAAGGCAAACAGAAATGCATTTATTCAAGAAAAACTATTGAACCTTAGGTAAAAATCTTGGAAGTCATAGCACTCTTAACTGGAGTTTCCCCTTTTCCCCTAGTCCCAACTCTTTATGTTTAGTATTTCTGTCAAAATAGACAAGCTATTAAAATCAGCAACTCTGCTGCTGAAGGTGCTCACTTGATTTGGAGTGGAGCACGAGACTACCTTATGGCTCAGGCATGGTGGGAAAAAGTAGCAATATCAGGGGCAACCAAATAGGAGGCCAATATTGCAGGAAGTCTTGGTTGGGACAAGCAGCAGCCAGGAAGACTATCCAGAAATTTAACAGGGAAATACAAGAAATGAAACAGCAAAAATGAGCCTCAATAAGATGCTGTACATCTGTACATGCTGTGCATAAGATGCAGTCTACAAAGCTGCATAATCAAGCAATGTTGTACAGAAGAAGTTAGGGAGGGCTATTGCCATCCACAAGTCCATGGCTGAACTTGAGGCCATGCTCAGAATGCAGAGGAGATATGAGAGGACCTGGAGAGAAGTAGAAATCAAAAGAGATGTTGTAAGCTGCCTGATTTTTTGCATTGCATTTCCATCCTGTGCAAGATCCATCGGCAGAGAATGGAAGTCTTACTTGCTAAACGTTTTTAAGGTCAACCTTTGAATAATCACAAACTGACCTCTAACCTATACTTGCACTAGGGGCTGACCTCTAAGAAGACAGGCATAAAAGCTAAAACAAGAATAATAAAAATTAACCAGTGACGTCAGCATTTGCACTCTTGTGAGGGAGTATATCTCTATTTAGCAAAATATCCTTAAAAAGGTATATATAATTAATCCCCCACATAGATTATCTTTACAAAATATATGTACAAATAGTATTTTATCATTGTTTTGTATTAATTAATTACTATTTATAACACTATCAATAATAATCTTGAGTGTAATAAAAAATGTTTAATATTAAAGATAGTACACTGTGGGGGTTGTAGTACCAACAAGTGATTTTCAGAGAAATTTGCAGGATAGCAGAAGATGAGGATTTCCGCAAGTGGTTTTCATCTGGGGCTCCATGGGATGAAACTAGCTGTCAAAGTTGAGTAGCACTTATAGGACCCAGAGCCGTGGTGATTACCAAACATAGTGGAAGCACTCTAACAGTTTAACAACCCATATGTCTGTATTCATAAACAGTTTTAGCATCATGAATATGACAATGGTGGTAGCCATATTTATTGAGTAGTTAGTATATCCCTGACCCTGCTTAAATACTTTTTTGTATTGTGTCATTATTTGTCAAAACAAATCTATGAGATATACACTTCCCTTATCCTCACTTTTACAAAAAAAAAAAAACAACAACAAAAAACCAAAAAAACAGATACATAGAGAGTTCTGAAACTAGAGCCCATAATCTTAACCAATACACTGCATTATAGAAAAATTTATATAATTTTGTTTGCAATGTTTAAAATGTCCTAAATGGGGCGCCTGGGTGGCTCAGATGGTTAAGCATCTGCCTTCGGCTCAGGTCATGATCCCGGGGTCCTGGGATCGAGTCCCGCATCGGGCTCCCCGCTCAGCGGGGAGGCTGCTTCTCCCTCTCCCTCTGCCTTTCTCTCTCTCTCTCTGTCTCTTATGAATAAATAAAATCTTTAAAAATAAAATAAAATAAAATAAAATAAAATAAAATAAAATGTCCTAAATGTTTGCAAATGACTTAATATAAAAGGCTCTGCAACTATTTGAATGAGGTAGACCTATATATAACCACATGGAAAAATACTTTTGATATATTGCTAAGTGTAAAGATAAAAAGCAAATTGCAGAACAAGATGTATGGAAAATAATTAGATGTATGTATAAAAAATGTGTATGTAAAGTCATAGCAACATTTTTGGAAGGATATATTAGTTACCTGAGGAAGAGTGAGGAGGATGCTAAAATTGGGTGGGAAGGAACAGGAGAAAAGAGGGAAAGAGGACTGAGATGTTTTTATATGCTTTTGTTGTCTTAAAAAAAAAACAAAACATGTTGGGGTGCCTGGGTATCTCAGCAGGTTAAGCATCAGACTCTTGATTTTGGCTCAGGCCATGATCTCAGGGTTGTGACATCAAGCCCCGCATCTGGCTCCATGCTCAGTGGGGAGTCTGCTTGAGATTCTCTCCCTCTTCTTCTTCCCCCTCCCCCTCTCTAAAATACATATGTAGATCTTTTTTTAAAAAAAAACATGTTTTCCTATTTAATTTTGTAATAAAAACATAAGGAAGGAAAAAATGATTAGTTGATATTTTCACTTATATTTGACAAATACTTTTTTGTTTTTAAAGTGGAGCATTAGATAGTGATATTTTCACTAAGGTATTTATTTGTTTTGTTTTAAAGATTTTATTTATTTATTTGACAGAGACACAGTGAGAGAGGGAACACAGGCAGGGGGAGTGGGAGCGGGAGAGGGAGAAGCAGGCTTCCCGCAGAGCAGGGAGCCCGATGCGGGGCTCGATCCCAGGACCCTGGGACCATGAACTGAGCCGAAGGCAGACGCTTAACAACTGAGCCACCCAGGCGCCCCACTAAGGTATTTATTTGTTAGGAAACTGAGCCAGTTTATGAAATCATAAAGGAGATATTTCTGTTATCTGTGGCAGCTAGCAGAAGAAGAGAGTATGTAGTCCTTTTAAAGCTTGCCTATAAACTCAAACCTTCCTAGAGTGTCACCAAATATACCAATCCTCACAAATCGCTTCCCAAAATGCTGTTTATGAAATATTCCGATGTTATCTTCACATAATTTTTAAGTATAAACACTTTACCTGTGCTCAAGGAGGAATCGCTTTATCCATTTTTAAACAGTAAATTTGGAAGTAGATAAAGTGAAGAAAATTTTGAGGGTTAGAACTTATCAGAGGATAAAGAAAAAACCTGAATGAGAAAAGCAAATAACTATTATGCATACTTGAATATGTTTATAAACTTGTTTTACATAACTTATTAAGATGTGCATGATAGCTTTTCAGATAACAAACGGGTGCAGTTTTGAATTTCATGTAATTAGATCACACAAAGCTGTTTGCAATTCCAGTTGCTGATCTGAGAATATAATGCGATCAATTGGAGAAAACAAAAGAGGAAAATCTTAGAGATAATAGAATTGGAGTTTCACTGAGGATGTGCAAGAGTGATAACATCGCCACTTTATATTTTGGGGGGGGGGGATGAAAATTTAGTTATTATGGAGCCTTAATAAAGAACACTCACTTCTACTCTCATGAAAATTAGATATAATGAAATTCTCTATCTAGCAGCATTTCTAAAGAGTGGTGTGTGGAATAAATGAGAGAATGTGTGTGGGCAAAAAACAATTATAAAGATAACATCACTTAAAAAAAAGTAATGGCTAGCACTTAAAAAAATAGGTCAGGTAATATTTAAATGTATTTAATAATTTAGAAATGCCTAAAGAAGCCCTGAAAATTCCATTGTGACAGAAACAGACCGGTAATTAGAAATAATAAAATTGATTCTTGGCCTTCATATCTGTTCAAATCTCTTTTAAATGTGAAAATCTTTGAAAAAACTTGGAAGTTTTTAATGGAAAGGGAGGAAAGGAACACTGAGAAATTCTCTGTGTTTTATTACATTCTTACTATATTTATTTTTTAAGTCAAACATCACAGTAAGGTTAAACTTGCAAAGGAATGTCTTACGTTCTTCATGAATTAACTCTCTGAAATTCTTGCCATCAAAATCCTCTATATTTATGCAAAATCATCAAACTAAAATGCAAAGTGGAGGTGGGATGCTAGTTTGATGGAAGCCTATATGATTGGTTACGTTTTCCTATTATTAACTTTTGAAATGTAAATGTTCCTGAAGTTTAATACCATACAATTTAATAAACAAATTTTTAAATTTTTTGATGATGTCTTTATTTGAATCAAAATCTACAAAATTTACAAAGTCACATCTACCCTATGGTCTTCAGTGGGAAAGTTACCTTTTTGCCCTAACTAGATACCTTGCATCCTTCATTAACCTAAAAAAGTTTAAAGGCAACATTTAATGGATTTATATACATATACTAAAACTTCTATAACTATCTCACAAATTTGTGGTTGGAAAAGGACTTTAGTGATTACTAAGATTAACCTACTATTATATTCATGAGAAAGTTGAGAATCATAAAGTTTAAAAGATTTTCTCAAAGTATTATTTGTTTTAGAACCTATAAATATGTACTCCCTATCTTACTACACAACTGCTTTTCAAACTGGGGTCTGGGAACTCAGGTGGTCACACAGACACTCTCAAAGAATTCCCCAATATCCTGTTGACTGTGTTAGTCTTCTTCAACTCTAATTTGTTCCACTCCAAGTGATCGTATTTTAATAAATATCAATAAATGGCAATTGCACTTGCCAGTTGCTCAGGCTAAAAATGGTACAGTCATTATTTACTCCCATTATTATTTAATACCACACAAGTCATCCATTAGAAAATCCTCTGATCTATACCAGGGATCAGCAAGCTTTTTCTATAAAGGGCAAGATTGTAAATGTTGTAGTCTTTGAAGACAAAGTGCTCATTGCCACAACTACTGAGCTATGATGTCATAGTATGAAAGAGGCCATAGGCAATACATAAAAGAATGGGTGTAGTTGTGTTCAAATAAAATTTTATTTAGAACACTGACACTGGCCCTGATTTCAATCAAGGGCTATAGTGTGCCAACTCCTTTGACAACTTTTCAAATGTATCCTGAATGTGTAAACCTCTTCTTATATGTTAACATCCCCTTCATGTTTCAAAGCAAGTACTACAGTGTCATCCCACCTGGTCTCTGAACCCAGCACACAAATTCAAGTGCACTGGAAGATCTTTATAAAATACATTTTGATTCAATTTTTTGAATAGGTGGAAAATTCTTGTGATTCACAAAGCAAAAAATTAGAAAAAGGTATGTGCAGGGGAATGTCTCTCCCTATATTTCATTCTCTATCTTATAAGCAGATAACCACCGTTATTATTTTCCTATGAGTTCTTCTAAAGATCTAGATAGATGGGAAATATGAACTACTTTTTAACAAATGATAGCATACATATAGAACAATCTTCTTATCTTTTCATTTGTTAATAAAGGTTATACAGTTTTCCATTTTGTTACATCATGAGCACATTTATTATTTTGTTAGGGCTATATTATATTCCATGTCATTGACATTTAATCAGCTAGTTCCTATGATGAAACATTTATTTAGGATGTTTTATCATCTTTTGCTATTAAAAATAATACTACACTGAATAGCATTATACCTATTTATATGTGGACATAACATATGCCTTTATATATAAATATATATATATAACTTACATATATAATACATATTTATTTAAATAATATAAATATTTATTTATATTTATATATCATATATTCATAAATACATGTTTATAATTTTATATATACCACTTGTATACCTTTATATATTACTTATATACTTTTATGTATCTAACACTGCAAAGAAAAAAAAAGAATTTCCCTTTATCCTTGCTTTTTTAAAAATTTAAAATTTCAGATTATACAGATATAGATGTAGAATTATAGAGAGCTATAGATATAGATTTCATTTTAATTTCCTATTTTCTATGTTAAGATATAAGTTCTATGAGAATATGGACTTTGCATAAATTTTTTATGCAAAATTTTGTAGCTTCTGCTACAAAGTAGGCCCTTACTAAATACTAATACTATGCTACTATGCCAATTTTTAAGTTTGATGGATAAATACATAATAATATATTTTGTTTTATTATAATATATTTTCAAGAATAGACATTGAGAGTTTGCCTCTTAATTTGAGTGTTGGTTTTAAAGCTATTTGGAGTCCACACAGTATTATGTTAATGAGAAAAGGAAAGGTTGCCATATTCTACTATTAATGAGGCAGCAACAGGGCATAATAAATGTAAATTCTGAGTTTCTGCCATATTATTTAGGTTAGTGAAGTTTCCACCAAGGTTTGCCTAGAAATGCTGGTAAGAAAATTTAGCTATTACTGAGCACAAGTTCATAGGCATATTAAATTAAAAAAAAAAGGACCTAGCACAGCTGGTTATGGCAATTAAGTTTCAGCAAAATATTAATTGTGACATTAAAACAATGTTTTTTTCCCATTAAAAGATGACTATGTATTACATAAGTTTGACCAATACTATCTGTCATACCTTTTCCCTTTGCATCATTCTTTGTTAAACCAAAGGCAAAGGACGTTTACCTTCAATGTATGTTTTTTTGGAGCATTTTTCTGCAAATGCACTTCAAAACACCATAAAAATAGTTGGTCTTTCTGGTGATTTATTTAGTACCAAAACAAAAACAAAAACAAAAACAAAAACAAAAAGCAAAGAAAACCTCACTAACAACTGTCTCAATTCTGATTTTTAAAGTCTATAAAAATCACTAATTTAAAAATATAGTCAATGCCTATATACAGACATGGAAAAAAGGCAATTATATAACTTTGAAGCCCATGGAAAACGTCTGTTTTGTGTGTAATTAAAATATGCCTATATTTAATATAATAATTTGATATAATGTTAATACATAAATTCTACATATACATTTCCAAAGGAAAGAGAATAAATACCATATTATTAATCCTGATTTCAAAGCTTATTTTCCCAAGTGAATAAAACTAGTAATAGTAGGCTACCAAGTTGTGTGTGTGTTCACGCATTAAAATGTAAAATAACTTGTAAAAAAATAAAATGTTATAGAAACCCAAGTTATTATTATTATTATCAGTATTAAAGCAGCTGAGTGGAAGGAAAAATAGCAAGCTATTTAAATGTCTTGGGCACTAATATAAGACACATAGCTTTTCACTATGTATAAAATCAGGCATTTAAACAGTGGAACCGCATAATAGCTGATATTTTATATTTCTTGACTTTCACTTATTACTTGAATAATTAGAACTGTATGAGCTCGGAAAAATTCTTCAGCCTCTCTACAGCTTATTTTCTTAATTTATAAAATGAGTGATAACTTGTCCTCTAAGAATTGTTATGAAGTCTAAATAACTTCATAAGCACAAGGCCCTCAGGAAATTGTTTGGCATCATGGAGTAGAAAGAATTCTGGAGCAGGAAAAGGGCAGAATTTGGTATTTATCAGAAAATACTAACATTTCTAATTAATGTGGGTTTTTTTGTTTATTCAATGTGTAAGCTAAAAGGATTTTATGCATCCATGTCTTATAAAATTATATTTTCAAGTCCCTTTTTATTTTTTAAAGAATGTATTTATTTGCAGGGAGAGAGGCAGAGGGAGAGGGACACACAGACACCCCACTGAGCAGGGAGCCCGATGCAGGACTCGATCCCAGGATCCCAGGATCATGACCTGAGCTGAACGCAGACACTTAACTGACTGAGCCACCCAGGCGCCCCTCAAGTCCCTTTTCACACTGTAAACAATGCAATTCATTTTGCTGTGGATTCAATATAGTCCAATATCTACCTGTTCCTAACATAGCAATATAATGAAATATTATTCACCATTATAATTATGCTTACAATAAAGAATGTGCATGAGATTTGGGAGGCCAAGAGAATGGCCCATTATTCCCCAGAGGCAGCTTTTGCAGCTCGGGCAGCCAGATAGGAGGTTCACCTTTCAGCAGAGCTCACAGGCACCTCTAGTGTGAGTGCTTCAGCTTCAGGATGACATCATCATTGCCATTGTTTTATAAGACACTGAAATAATAATGAATCAATCATGAAAATATGACTTCATTGCCTGTTTGGTTATTGTTAAATTACCATCTTCTGTGCTTATCATTGAGTCTTATTTTTTCATAATACTAAAAAGCAATCAAGAAATATGACAGGTTTTTGATCCAGAACACATTACTTACAATATGTTATTATTCGCACAAAAATATTTACCATCTAAATAGAGGCCACCAAACAAAGTTTTCCCTTTAACAGAGGAAAATGTGTCTATCACTGAATCATCATTGGTTCTTGAAAGGTATAAATAGTTTACAAATAAATTAACACATCAAAAAAACAAAACAAAACAAAACAAAACAGCCAATGGGTTTAACTTCCTTTTTATCAATGACCTGTGCTTGGAGATATGTATACAACATAACTAAAAGAATCCTTAAAACTTAATCAAATGAAGGAAACCTGGGTGGCTCAGTTGGTTAAGCATCTGCCTTCACCTCAGGTCATGATCCCAGGGCCCTGGGATCGAGTCCCACATGGGGTTCCTTGCTCAGCGGGGAGCCTGCTTCTCCTTCTGCCTGGCACTCCCCCTGCTTATGCTCGGTCTCTCTCTCTCTCTGACAAATAAATAAAAAACAAAACAAAACAAAAAAAACTTAATAGAATGCTAAAAGATACTGTTGAGTACCCTAAAGGATGTGACTGACATAAAGAAAGGTTGAGGCTGGTTTTGTGTAGAATCATACACTAGCTACAGACCACCCCCATGAACAGATCTGTTCTTAATTTCATTTACAAAATAGACCTGTTATACTTAGCTTAAATTAAAATCTTGCTTTGTTTAAATATAGCCTGAAACCTCACCATTTCCCCACATCCTGTGTTATCTCATATTTTTTTTTGTTCAGTGAGAAACTGCATTTTTTTAAATGAATGAATTCAGCTTTTTCCTTTGCAGATTTCAGTGGAATATGAGGTTTTCCACTAAGATTTTCTTAATAATCTTGCTCAGTACATTCATTGGAATCAAGAGACTTGAAAACATAACATACATTTCCTGAGCCCTTACTAATCCTTTAGTCTCCATCACTGAGGATGAGCGTCAACATGAGAACCTGAGATCTCATAAAAAGTCTCTAGAGCTCAGACCACCTGCATCTGGCTAAATTTATCTTATTATCCTGAAATTTTGTGGCCTTTAGGTCTGGAGCTTGTTTATTTATTTTTGCGCTTTTGTATACATTGCTTGACTTGTTAAGCCTTTCAGAATTCAAATTTGAAAGTGGTGATAAAAATTTCTCTTCCTTGGTGAAGTACTGTCTTTTCACACTATCACTTTCTTTCACTGAAAAAAATGAAAGTTCCAGAATCGCTTGTCCTGTTGTGTTTTTATGTATGTATGTATTTTTACCCTATTCTAAATGTTATAAGGAATTTTCCTGAGTAGAACTGTGGCAGTTTATTGATCTGGACAATATTTAATGGCTTCACCTGAGATCTGGCCAAAGAAGGATAAAGAGAGGGACTAAAGACAAATTCCATACTTGCCTGAAGACATCATTTACCCTACATAGGAGTCTATCTGTAAATCCTGCCCTTCTTTTTTTTTTTTTTTTAAAGATTTTATTTATTTATCTGAGAGAGAATGGGAGACAGAAAGCATGAGAGGGAGGAGGGTCAGAGGGAGAAGCAGACTCCCTGCCGAGCAGGGAGCCCGATGTGGGACTCGATCCCGGGACTCC
Source organism: Neomonachus schauinslandi (assembly GCF_002201575.2). Classification (NCBI taxonomy): domain Eukaryota; kingdom Metazoa; phylum Chordata; class Mammalia; order Carnivora; family Phocidae; genus Neomonachus; species Neomonachus schauinslandi. The sequence continues at coordinate 17,953,011 of NC_058408.1, read as the reverse complement.
GGGATCATGACCTGAGCCGAAGGCAGTTGCTTAACCAACTGAGCCACCCAGGTGCCCTAAATCCTGCCCTTCTTGAAGGATATGAATCCTATGTATATCCAGGAAACTACAAGAGTGGTCGAAGACTGTTTTGCCCTGAATCTCTCTTGCACTCAGTAGACCCTCTAGGTACAGATCCATTCTGGATTGCAGGACACACTCTTTCAGTGATAAGCTCTAATTAAAACTCTGCTTTGTTTAAATTGAGTTCAAATTCCTTTCCCCAACCCTGCGCCCCGCCAACCTAAATAACCTCTCATCTTCTTTGTTCAGTGAGAAGCTGAATTTCTATATTTACAAGCACTTCTGTCTTAGTCAAGAAAAAATTAATAAATTTTAAATAAATGCAGTCTTTTAAAATATATATTAGTGATTTGAGATTTCTGTCAACATTATTCATGTGCGACATCCATTTTGTGCTTTTTCTAGTTGATATGGAAAGAAAAAGAGTGTAAACTGACCAGGTGCCCAACTCAGTTACACTAAATTGTCCTATTTCAGCCATGGGGTCCTGGTAGGGAAGGTGCTCTTCACCCTCTACCACCTTCTGGGTGAAGGTAGGGAGCATCCCACCTTGTAACTAAAGGATTTGACACATGACAATTCCACGTCCCGAAGATACTTGAGGTAATTTGATGATTGCCAGAAAAAGTCACTCTAGGACAGAGACAAGGAAATACCTCTCTCATGGAATAGGTGGAAAAACCAATTTTAGCTCAAGTATTGACCTGGCATTTTTTATTCACCATGGTCCTGACAACTCATATTGAACTCCTCATAGGGGAATCTTTTCTAGTCTACAGGACTTGGTGCTTCCTAGACTCAAACTGGTGAACAGATGTGGGTCCTCTCAGAGAAAAGACCTTTGCCTGTGGATTCTCAGACTCTCTTTCCTTCCCCATTTTACCTGAGCATCCTCCTTTTGCACTAGGTCCTCAAGAAACAAGAGCCCTTATCTCACTTCCTTTCCCCTGAGTTGAGACTTAAGTTACCCAACAGAAAGACCTAATTGGCCCTTCCAATGACAATCCTATCCTTAGATACACAAAATATTATCTAGACTCCCTGAGTACGTTTCTCTTTAAAATCATAAATTTCCTTCTAGATAAATCACCCACATAGACTGATTGAAGAATTCCTAGCAAAAGCTACCAGAAGTTGAGACTGCAGTTGAGCTCCTATGCCCATTGTGCTCCATGGTTTTCTAATCCACGTTTCATATGCACAGTGATCCTTCTTGCCTATCTCCCCCTATTCAGTATTTTAGAATAGACAATTTGATAGCTTTTAAAAGCTTTTATAAAGTGCTAACTTTATAAAGTGCTTACTTTCTTGAAATAAAAATAAGTCTTCACTCATGTACATGAATGAAAATTACTTATTGAAACTGTCAGTTATTCTGAATTTTTTGAAACATTTGAATTGCTTTATGTTTCAAATGAGATAAAGACATTTACAAAATCTTTTTCCAAAGTGGATTTTTACAAACAAATTACCAGTGTGGGTTTTTAGGAATGCTTATGTGAGTTCAATTTTAAATGAGAGAATCAGAGAGATAAAGGTCAATGAGTCATACAATGAACTACCACTGAAATTTATAATTTAATTAAGGAGTACAAGATTCTTTTATGAAATGGTCCTCTTCCTTTTAAACATAAGAATTCAAAAAACATAGATTTAATATTTGCTCAATGAGATTAGTAGTTGAGTAGAACTCGTTAAACAGGTCTATAGATGTGAGGGTGTTATGTTGAGTTTTTGGGTTTTTCCTCTAATATTATTTCTGTTAATAAGTAAATCAGCTTATTTCAAAGTAAATCTTAATAAAAAGGTTACATAAAAGATACACACATTTTAATTTTTGGCCTACAAGTGCAGCTATGTAGCCAGATGATATTGTGCATTGTGATCTACCTAAGGTATAAGAAAATTTTGCTCTTGCTTTGGCTCTCTCTGAAATTTGCATATAATAATAGACTTCTATTGCTAGAGGTGACTCATCAGAGAGGTGTTTATGGAACTCCAGAGGACAGAAGTTACTTGCAAGTTAAATGTATGACATGATAATTAATATCAATATCTCATCTTTGCCTGTTTTCTGAAAGTTCCAATGTCTATTTTCTGTGATTGTATCTGAATATGCTTATAAATATATGAATATGAATGATATATATGCATATATGATAAATGCATATGTCTATGTAAGTCTGAATTTTCTTTGAGACCAGCAAGACTGATCTTCTTGACTCCATGACACATAAATACTAACTAGTAGACCTCATCATGGAGACTCAATTTTTCTTTACGGTCTGCACGTCCCTTTTTTCTGTCAGTTGCTCCTGTCAGCTTCTGCTCCTGAAGCTGTTCTTCAATTTTTGAAAAATTTCCCTTGTGCCTTTAGGGATTCATGGTTGGTCATCAACAAGCACGTTATAGTCTAAATCTCGTCTTTGAAAATTCCCCTTACCTTCTTGGTGGAAATGAAACTTGGATCTCCTTTAGGACACTATTCCCCTTGTAGTCCTCAGTGATGGCTGCTTTCTTTTATATGTTGTACATATTAAAGGTCCTGGAAGTAGGGCTCATAACACTCATGCTCTTCATTGTTGTGTTCAGAATATTCTTCATCTATATTCACTGAATTACCCCACTCATAAATTTCATGACACCAGATTATACCACTCATTATCTATCCTTTTTGCTGTCATATACACAGGAATACATGACTGAAAAATTCTGGCTGTTCCTGGCAAGGTTCTTATCCCTCCTCTCCTCCTTACCATGCTGTCAATCTTATTACTACCATCTCTCATCTCTATACCCATCATTCATAGGTGATTTTAGCACCTGGTTAACTGTCATGCAGCCCAACATTAATATTGCCTTAATTTCTGATTATTTAAAAATCAATGTATCTAATTTACCTAATAACTTTGTTCCTCAGTTTTTGACCTCTATCCTTCCAATAATCATATTCTTCACTCTACTTCAGTTGTTCATTCCCACAGATAATCCCATACTTCGTTATTACCAACATCTTCAACATCCATAATCTAAATTTCATGCATTCTGGTCTGCAGCAACAACTTTCTATCTTATCTTTCCAGTTTAACTTCCTATCTTTTAGTTCCACCCAACCATAACCATTTATCAATCATACCGCCACTTCTTTCAATTATTTAAAATTGCTATTTTTCTTATTATGTTCAGTTAGCCAACATATAGTACATCATCAGTTTTTGATAAATGCCATGCTCTCAGTGCGGCTTTCTTTGGGTATCCTATACAGAATTGCAACTTCCTACCAGCCTGGAGCTCCACATGTCTCATCTCATTTTTACATTCAACCATAACATCAATGGTGGATGTATTATTGTTACAAAACTGAGGGTGCTTAAATTTCAAAGCCCCCATTGGCATTTTAAGTCCTCTTTTGCATAGCTTCTTCCAAATTCTTCTAATTTTGTATTTATGGTTTTTATTATTTCTCTTAGAAGTGCCATCATATAATATGTGATATGTATATAGATATAGAGATATATTGAGATATAAAAAGACTACACAAAAAGTGGATATTCTCTTGCTTATAACTTATTAACCATCTATGTATATTGCTTCTTTTTTTGTTCACATATGTATTCTGCCTTTTCCCTGAGTAGAATGTAAGCTTCATGAGGGCAGGTATTTTCATCTGTTCTGGTCACTGCTATATCCCTAGGCCCAAAAAGAATAACTAGAATATAGTTAATGTTTGCTGAGTTAATTACTTTTTTTTTTTTTAGTTTTTACATCTATTATAAATGTTGTTATTTTACTTACTAAGACACAAGTACAATTCTGCTAAACTGAGAAGCCAAAAAGGAGATAAATGCCAAGTTCCTAAATTGACAGAGTGGGAAAATTGTAAGGTATAAGACAAAAAATGTAAATAGCTTATGGAGCACATCTGTCAAGAACACAGAACTAAAAGATACATCTGCTTTAAAGAGAGGAGAAAAAATTATTTATGCTTAAAAAATGCAAAGTGAATGTGTAGTATAGTTGACTCTTCTCACTGCAAAGGCAAAGTAGCAATCCAAGCATGGTTGCTTGGCAACGAAGCTGAGGAATCCATGTAAGTGGAGAAAGTTCAAGGCAGTTTCACAGAGGGCAAAATTGTACTTCATTCAGAGTCAATTCTAATTAAGCAAAGTAGTACAATATAAAAACGTTGTATACTTTCCCATAGTTCCTGAAGATAGTACATGTACATTAGGACAGTTTGTATAAAAGGTGAGAATACAGATGTCTTTTTTTTTTTAAGTTTTGCTGAGTAACATCAGTAGGAGAATACATGAAACAATATGCATCTGTCTGAGCTCCAAGTTGTTACAGTTGTTGAGGGTGTCAAATAAACAATAAGAAAACAAGAAATTTTCCCAGAAACTATACCCCATTTATTTAAAATCCAGTATTCCTTCAATCGATTGATGAAACCAAAGGTTCATATGCCTTTGTTCTAGCTTCAAAGGACATTCAAGAGTGAGTTTTAAGGCTTCACTACAAGATGTATTATTCATAAAGAGAGAAATCATCCAATGATTAGAAAGAAATAAAACTTAATAAATGTCCACTATATAAAATATGTATCTGCTAAAATGTCTTTTTTAAAAAAATCACTTACTCTAGTCCACTGTGTATTTCTGGTTATGGAAACCATGGGGATAGTAATTTCAAATAATTTACAAATTAGGGAGTTTCTAGAGTAAGATCAGAATTTTTATTAGCCATTAGAATATGGGAACATTTTGGAAATGCATAAATCCAAGGTAGAAGGGAATTTAGGTTAAGAGAGCAACAGGAGGAAAACCTCAGCCACAAAGTGATGTTAGGAACACTGAATATATTATTTTGGCCAGGGTAAATGTGTGTGAAATGTATACTGAAAAATATGTCTGAAAATGCAGATTGTCATGAGAACAAAGAAAGATTATAATGATAGTCTAGTCTACAGAGTTTGCATTCGATACCTTAGACTGAGAGAAAGTAATAAGAACATTTGAACAAGGATGTTAAATGGTAAAATCTGTGCTTCAAAAAGATACGCCTGTCAGATGAAAAAAATGCTAAACTGGAAATCAGAGAAAGTGAAAGAAAAGAGATCATTAGGGAACTATAATAAGACTCAGTAAGAATAATGAAATCCAGGATGAAAAAGATGGAAATGGGAATAAAGAGAAATTATCCCCACAGTGCTTGGCACAGGCAAATTTCCTCTTGTCTCCTCACGCTGGAATGATCTTTATGTGTCTGGGTCCTTCTCAGCGTTTGTGCTTTATTTCAAATGGCATCTTGTTTTTTTTTTTTTTACGTTATGTTAATCACCATACATTACATCATTAGTTTTTGATGTAGTGTTCCATGATTCATTGTTTGCGTATAACACCCAGTGCTCCATGCAGAACGTGCCCTCCTTAATGCCCATCACCAGGCTAACCCATCCCCCTACCTCCTCCCCTCTAGAACCCTCAGTTTGTTTTTCAGAGTCCATAGTCTCTCATGGTTCATCTCCCCCTCTGATTTCCCCCCCTTCATTATTCCCTTCCTGCTATCTTTTTTTTTTTTTTAACATATAATGTATTATTTGTTTCAGAGGTACAGGTCTGTGAGTCAACAGTCTTACACAATTCACAGCACTCATCATAGTACTTACCCTCCCCAATGTCTATCACCCAGGCACCCCATCCCTCCCACCCCCCATGACTCCAGCAACCCTCAGTTTGTTTCCTGAGAGTAAGAATTCCTCATATCAGTGAGGTCATATGATACATGTCCTTCTCTGATTGACTTATTTCATTCAGCATAATACCCTCCAATTCCATCCATGTCGTTGTAAACGGCAAGATCTCATTCCTTTTGATGGCTGCATAATATTCCATTGTATATATATAGCACATCTTCTTTATCTATTCATCTGTCGATGGACGTCTAGGCTCTTTCCACAGTTTGGCTATTGTGGACATTGCTGCTATAAACATCAGGTGCATGTACCCTTTCGGATCCCTATATTTGTATCTTTGGGGTAAATACCCAGTAGTGCAATTGCTGGATCATATGGTAGCTCTATTTTCAACTTTTTGAGGAACCTCCATACTGTTTTCCAGAGTGGCTGCACCAGCTTGCATTCCCACCAACAGTGTAGGGGGGTTCCCCTTTCTCCACATCTCCGCCAACATCTGTCGTTTCCTGACTTGTTAACTTTAGCCATTCTGACTGGTGTGAGGTGGTATCTCATTGAGGTTTTGATTTGGATTTCCCTGATGCCCAGCGATGTTGAGCACTTTTTCATGTGTCTGTTGGCCATTTGGATGTCTTCTTTGGAAAAATGTCTGTTCATGTCTTCTGCCCATTTCTTGATTGGATCATTTGTTCTTTGGATGTTGAGTTTGATAAGTTCTTTATAGATTTTGGATACTAGCCCTTTATCTGATATGTCATTTGCAAATATTTTTCTGAAATTCCCTTGCTTATTTTGGTTTTATCCACTTACCATCTTTCTCCCCCGAAACCACTCACCAGAACATAAGCCCCAAAGAACCAGGGTGCTTTCTCCTTAGTTCACTCCAGATCCATGGTGTGTTGATGAGCCCCTGGGATAGTTTAGACACTCAGCAAACACATGCTGAGAAATAAATGAGAGAATGAATAGCAAGCACTCAGTAGATGATTGGTGAATAAAGGGGTACATTGCCTGGATGAACAAAGTCTCTGGAGCTCATGGAACTCAGATTATAACAAATTATTTGTAATCTATTCAACAAAAAGGAATTGTCACCACAGTTTAAAAAGAGGAATTCTTTTGCATGTTTGTTTTATTGGTGCTATATCGTGATTGTTGTTGCTTAAAGCTCAATTAGGTATGTCGAATTTCAAATGGATTTTATGATACATTTGGACTGCACTGCCTAATGATTGTGCGTATACTGGTAACTGGTTTGCATAATCACCAGCTCTGTAACCTGTCTAAATTGTGTAACTTGCTTTAAGATCCAGTTTCCTTATTTATAAAATAAGAATAATAGTATTTTAAGTATTTAATATACCTCATTTTTTTAAGGATTAGATGAGCAAATTCATAGAAAGTGTTGACTGCAGTGACTAGAACATATGATATCTGATGAAAAACTAGCTATCATTGAGGCATTTGCCTGACTCAGCTGGAAGAGCCTGGGACTCTTGATCTCATGGTCCTGAGTTCGAGCCCCATGTCAGGTGTAGGGATTACTTAAAAAAAAGAAATAGGATTCTTAATCGCAGGAAACAAACTGAGGGTTGCTGGAGTGGGGGGTGGGGTGGGAGGGATGGGGTGACTGGGTGATAGACACTGGGGAGGGTATGTGCTCTGGTAAGCGCTGTGAATTGTGCAAGACTGTTGAATCTCAGATCTGTACCTATGAAACAAATAATGCAATATATGTTAAGGAAAAAAAAAAAGAAGAAGAAGAAGGTAGCAAGAGGGGAAGAATGAAGGGGGGAAATCGGAGGGGGAGACGAACCATGAGAGACGATGGACTCTGAAAAACAAACTGAGGGTTCTAGAGGGGAGGGGGGGGAGGATGGGTTAGCCTGGTGATGGGTATTAAAGAGGGCACGTTCTGCATGGAGCACTGGGTGTAATGCACAAACAATGAATCATGGAACACTACATCTAAAACTAATGATGTAATGTATGGGGATTAACATAAGAATAAAAAAAATTAAAATAAACTTAAAAAAAAAAAAGAAGCTAGCTAGTATGAAAAAACCACCACGAGCCATTGTATAGGGGGTAAAAGCCCAGATTCAGGAGTGACACTGCCCAGTTAGGAGTTTGTTCTCCCTGGCCTTATTCTTCTTATCCATGTTAACATTATTTCCTCTTAGGCAACGTAGCAGAAGAGTTACCAGCACAGACCACTGGGTTTTGAATTGTGCCTTTGCCACTCACTAGTTGTGTTTTGTGCAAGTTGCTTAGGCTTCTGTGGCCAATTCACTAATCTGTAAAATGCATATAGTAACAGAGCTACCCAACAGGGTGGTTATGAAGATTACAAGACTTAAGTGTTGTAAAGGTCTGAGAACAGTGACTAACACATGTTCACACATAGCTATATGAGTTGTTAAGGAAAATGAAAATTAACAGTGGTGTTACAGGGGTTAAACAAGTTAATTCATAGGGCGCCTGGGTGGCTCAGTCAGTTAAGCGTCTGCCTTTGGCTCAGGTCATTATCCCAGGGTCCTGGGATCGAGCCCCGCATTGAGGTCCCTGCTCAGCGGAGAGCCTGCTTCTCCCTCTCCCACTCCCCCTGCTTGTGTTCCCTCTCTCGTTGTGTCTCTCTCTGTCAAATAAATAAATCTTAAAAAAAAAAGTTAATTCACAAAAATCACACAAAACAGTAGTTGATTGTAATTCCTCAGAACATATTTTTTCACATGGAAAATATTGCTAGTTATAAAAAATATCCTAACATATATATTTTTTCTAACATACATTTTGTTTTTTAAAAATCTTTGTTTATTCATTTGACAGGGGTAGGGGCAGAGGGAGAGGGAGAGAGAAACTCAAACAGACTCCATGCTGAGCACCGAGCTGGGCATGGGGCTCGATCCCACTACCTGGATATCATGATCTGAGCTGAAACTAAGAGTTAGACTCTCAACCAACTGCACCACCCAGGCGCCCCTCTTAATATATATTTTAAATACAAACATTGAGACTCAGATTGGCACACGAGCATTCAAAACCTTAGGAAATACTGAATGACAATGTGTGATTTTTTTTTTCAAAACTTTAATCAACTGTCTTCAATTAACAATTTACTTGCAAATATTGACTACTTTTTATGCAAAAAAAGCACACATATAGATTCCTGGTGTTCAAAGCAGGTTTTTTCCACTTTCATTGAAAAATATAATTGACAAATAAAAATTGTACTTATTTAAGATGCACAACACTATATATTTGCCATAACCAAAATAATTAACATATCCATCATGTCACATGGTTACCATTTTTTCCTTTCTTGTATCTCTTGTTATTTTTTTTGCAGTAAGAACATTTAAGATATACCTTCTTAGCAAATTTCAAGTATAGGTTACAGTATAATGATGTTTAGTCACATTACTGTGCATTAGATCTTCAGAACTTATTCTTCCTACATAACTGAAACTTGGTACTATCTGACTAACATCTCCCATTTCCCTCACCCTCCAGTCCTTGGTAATCACCATTCTATTTTTGCTTCTGAGTTTGGCTATTTTAGATTCCACATTTTATGTGAGATCATGCAGCATTTGTCTTTCTGTGTCTGACTCATTTACTTAGCATAATTTCCCTCAGGTTCATCCATATTGTCACAAATCACAGGATTTCATTCTTCTTTAAGGATAAATAATATTCCATTATATGTGTGTATATATACTACACATGCTACCTTTTCTTTATCCATTTATTTGTTAATGGACATTTAGGTTGTTTCTATATCTTGGTTATTGTGAATAATGCTGAGATGTCATAGGAGTTTCGTTGAGATAATGATTTCATTTCCTTTGGGTATGCCCTGAACTGGATTCTCAGATCACATGATAGGTCTATTTATAATTTTTTTAGGAATCTTCATATTGTTCTTTATAATGGGTGCATCAATTTACATTTCCACCAACAGCATACAAGGATTACTTTTCTCTACATCTTGCCAACACTTATTATTGTATAGGAGGCAAATTTTACCTCTCCCCTAGTAGGGTTTTATGGCTGGGCCTGACAATTAAACTGACCTAAGACAGATTAAAAAGAGAAAATCATTTAATATATGTTATATAAACTTACATATATGTTTTATGTGACATAAGGGTCCTCAAAATAACATGATGACCCAAAGAAATGATGGAATCTATAGGCTTTTATAGTAGGTTGAACAAAAAAAAGCAATTGTGGAATGTAACTATGCTTTGTGGAGAGGTTAAAGGAAGATGAGAATTATTTTATCAAGGTCTGTTTGTATGGAATTTTCTCAGTTTCAACTTCTTGCCCCTGATGATGAGGATATTTCTTTACTTCTGCAACAGGGAGGTCATCTTTCACATGGGACTTTCCTCTCTTGCCTTTGTTTAAGATTTATTCATTTATCTTATTTTTATTTTTTTAAAGATTTTATTTTTTTAAGAAATCTCTACATCCAATGTGGGGCTCAAACCCACAACCTGGAGATCAAGAGTCTCATACTCCACCAACTGAACCAGCCAGGTACCACTGTCTCCAGTATTTTATTTATTTTATTTTATTTTATTTTATTTATTTTATTATTTAAAATCAATTAACATATAGTGTATTGTTAGTTTCAGGGGTAAAATTTAGTGATTCATCAGTTGCATATAACCCAGTGCTCATTCCATCACGTGCCCTCCTTGATGCCCATCACCCAGTTATCCCATCCCCCATCCACATCCCCTACAGAAACCTTCAGTTTTTTTCCCTAGAATTAGAAGTCTCTTACAGTTTTACTCAAAGAGAAAAAGGTCAGTGTTTTTTTGTTTATTTTTGTTTTTGTTTCTGTTGCATTCACTGTTTTCCAAGGGCCTTTAACTCAAAATAACCCAATGCCAAAGTGGCATATTTTGAGCTAACATATTCTGTCACCCTTCATTATCTTCTCTCTTTTTGAAAATAGTCATTCCAACTCATGTGAGATGATACATCATTGAGGTTTTCATTTGCATTTTCCTGATAATTAGTGATACTGAGCACCTTTTTATATACCTGTTGGTTATTTGTTTGTTTTCTTTGTCATTTTTTAAAATTATTTGTTTCCTTGCTATGAATCTTAGGGGTTCCTCATATATTTTGGAAATTAACCTCTTATCACACATATGGCTTATGAATGTTATTGCTCATTCCACAGGTTTCCCTTCACTTTGATGATTGTGCTCTTTGCTGTCCAGAAACTTTTTAGTTTGATGCAATTCTACTTACCTATTTTTTGCTTTTGTTCCCTGTGTCTTTGGTGTCATACTCCCCCAAATCACTGCCCAGACCAATGTCAAGAAGCTTCTTGTCCATGTTTTCTTCTAGTAGTCTTACAATTCCAGATCTTACATTTAAGTCTTCAATCCACTCTGAGTTGGGTTTTGTATGTGATGTGAGGTAAGAGCCTAAATTCATTTTCCGCCCCTGGGGTGTGTTCTTGGAGCCCTTCTAAAAGTTCAGTTAAATGGTCTATTTCTGAGTCTTCATTCTATTTTAATGGTCTATAGGTCTGTTTTTATGCCAGTACCACACTGTATTGGTTCCTACAGATTTGTAACATATTTTGAAATCAAGAAGTGTGATGTAGTCAGCTTTGTTCTTCTTGCTCAATATCTGCATTAGTAAAGTCACGATGTGTCTCAAAGATATCCTAGAAATATTAGTCAGTCTGTCCCAGAATATTCAATACCACCTAGAACAAGAATTATCATTTAAACCTCCCTACAGGGATGCCTGGGTGGCTCAGTCGTTAAGCGTCTGCCTTCGGCTCAGGTCATGATCACAGGGTCCTGGGATCGAGCCCTGCATCGGGCTCCCTGCTCCGCGGGAAGCCTGCTTCTCCCTCTCCCACTCCCCACTGCTTGCGTTCCCTCTCTCGCTGTCTCTTCTCTCTGTCAAATAAACAAATAAAATCTTTAAAAAGAAATAAAAAAAACCTCCCTACAGACTTACATTTCCAAGACACAGACAAATCATTCCAAAAAGTATGTGAGTGATAATGAATAGAGCCTCTCACTCTTACCTATCATATTTTATTTAGTGATTTAATGTTAGAGTTCCAACCTTTACCACAAGGGCCAGATGTTAAGGCTAGATTTCTTTTTTTTTTTTTTTAATTTTTTTTTTTTTAAGATCTTATTTATTTATTTGACATAGAGAGACACAGCGAGAGAGGGAACACAAGCAGGGGGAGTGGGAGAGGGAGAAGCAGGTTCCCCGCCAAGCAGGGAGCCCGATGCTGGGCTCCATCCCAGGACCCTGGGACCATGACCTGAGCCGAAGGCAGACGCTTAACGACTGAACCACCCAGGCGCCCCAAGGCTAGATTTCTTCACTGAATATGTATCTATGTTTATTTTGTAAATTTAGTACATTGACACAGGTTAAAAAATATTTCAAAATCAATACCTAGGTATCAATACTTAACAATAAAACCACAATGAGATGCCACTACCTACCTACCACAATGACTAAAATTTTAAAAGATTGGCTACATTCCAAGCTAGTTATTCAAATACCAATCCTATCAGAAATGTTAAAGCATTTCTTTACATTCTCACCAACACTTGATGTAAAGCAATTTGTTAAATGTTAATGAATGTAGGGCAGTATCAGTATCTTGTTTTAATTTGTATTTTCCTTATTATTAATGTGATTATTTAGGTTAATGGAAACAAGTGATACTCACTTCTATAAATTTCATATTTATGTCCATTATTCATTTATCTGTTGGATTATTGATATTTTCTTTATGACTCATATGGATTGCTTATGTGTTTTTAAAATTATTCTTTTGTTAGTTATATATGTTGTAGAGATTCTCCTTATCTGGCAAATATCCTTTCAATTTATTTATGGAAACTTTCACAAAATAGAATATTGCTATAAAGGGACCAAACCTGTCAATCTTTGTGACAACTTTATCTTATTTAAGGAACAAATTATAATTTGATACTATCAAATTGGTTTTTACATTTTTTTTTTTTTTTTAGATTTTATTTATTTTTTTGACAGAGAGAGACATAGCGAGAGCAGGAACACAAGCAGGGGGAGCGGGAGACGGAGAAGCAGGCTTCCCGCAGAGCAGGGAGCCCGATGTGGGACTCGATCCCAGGACCCTGGGATCATGACCCGAGCCGAAGGCAGACGCTTAACGACTGAGCCACCCAGGCGCCCCTGGTTTTTACATTTTTTCCATAAGCTTTTCTGTACTGCTTCTCTACTTAGCTACCCCATATCTATATCACACACTCTTTTTTTTTTTTTTTAAAGATTTTATTTATTTGACAGAGACACAGCGAGAGAGGGAACACAAGCAGGGGGAGTGGGAGAGAGAGAAGCAGGCTCCCCGCGGAGCAGGGAGCCTGATGCGGGGCTCAATCCCAGGACCCTGGGACCACGACCTGAGCCGAAGGCAGACACTTAACGACTGAGCCACCCAGGCACCCCTATATCACACACTCTTAATTAAGACTTCCTATTTGGTACATGTCACTTGTGTTCTCTTAGAACAGTGGTTCCCAAAATGAGGTTTCCAGCACAGAAACATCAGCATCACCTTGGAACTTGTAAGAATTTCAAATTTGCAGACCTTTGTCCACATACATAATCAGGAAGTCTGGAAATGAGGCCCAGAAACTTATTTTAACAATAGTTTGAGGTGATTCTAATGCATGCTAAAGTTTGAGAAGGATTTTATTAGAATTCAACAACCATGTAATCAGACAAAGCCAAGTGAAAATCTCAAAGTGTCATAAGATTTTATGGCTTTAACAGGTGAGAAGATAGGGATAAAAGTTTTTTCATTAAGGGTAAAAAGATTTTGAGCTAGCAGAGAAGATCTGAAATAGCTTAAAGTCCAAGGAAATGCAAGTTCAATTAAATAACATAGCCACTAGTGCTAGTAGAAGAAAAAATAGTACACATATGATAAAAGCATTAATGTTATGATTAAGAAATTTGTGCCAATATGGCATTTTACAGGCATATGATATTAGATTCTGGCTATCTTAAGTAGGGATTTCTAGAAAACAAAGAATGAGACAAAGTCTTAGGGAATTGCAGTGTGAAGTGGATTACAATTTTAGAAGAACAGAAATAAGGGAAAAGAGGAATGAGACAGGGCAAGAGAAAATACAAGGAAATGCTGATTGCTCAGACTTGTCACATGAAATCATATGGAACTACTTTGAGTCCAACCAGCCCATCTGGGGATGGAAAACCCTCAGGATCCTGTTCCCCATTATCCAAAGTTTATTCCCATTGGCTAAAGAGCAAAGCAAGCATGCAAATCTGAGCTGATCCAAAAATCCAGCAGATAGAGCTATTAGAGTATCTGAGTCAATTTTGTGATTTAAAAAAATGCAACGATCTGAGTAACTGTTTTGTATTTGTGACTTAAGTTGAAACAGATTTATTTACTCTTTTGGAACAATTAAGCAAATATAAGAATTTCCATATTTACCCTTTAATATAATGTACTTATAAAAATTATTTAATAAATGCTTACTGAAACTTGCAAATGGGACTAAATGTGAATCACAGGCTTATAAAGAAATACTATCGGGCGCCTGGGTGGCTCAGTTGGTTAAGCGACTGCCTTCGGCTCAGGTCATGCCCCTGGAGTCCCGGGATCGAGTTCCGCATCAGGCTCCCTGCTCAGCGAGGATCCTGCTTCTCCCTCTGACCCTCCCCCCTCTCATGTACTCTCTCTCATTCTCACTCTCTCAAATAAATAAATAAATAAATAAATAAAATCTTTAAAAAAGAAAAGAAAAGAAATACTATCAAAATTTGTTGGGTTCAAAAATAGAATAATAACAAGATATTTAAATAATTAGAAATTTATCAAAATGGAGTAAATAATGTTCTCTTCAGATTAAACTTTGATTGCAAAAGCCAGAGGGAAGAGAAATCATTGGCATTTGAAATTAATCATCTTAGTCAAACAAGAGAAACTGAATAGACACAGAAATTTAAATAGCTGTAAATATTTTAAGTCTGTTCTAAACATATGTGAGGCAATCTTTATTTTACAGATTAAGGATTTACTCCCTCAAGATTGAGTTAGAACTTGGGGTCCTGTGATCCATAAAAATTGAGTTTATTTATTTGGAAGCAGTGTTCACAAAGCTCAGAAGATCAAGATTAGGCAATGATTCCACTCTTTTAGTATATTATACACATTAAACAAACGTATATTCATGCTTTTTGTTTTTCTAAGAGCTTTTTATTCCATATAAATTTTTAATTTTTAATTTTTTTAATTTAAATTCAATTAGCTAACATATCATTAGTTTCAGATGTAGAGTTCAATAATTCATTAGTTGCATATAACACCCAGTGCTCATCACATCAAGTGTCCTTCTTAATGCCCATCACCCAGTTACCCCATCCCCCCACCCACCTCCCCTCAAGCAACCCTCCGTTTGTTCCCTATAGTTAAGAGTCTCTCATGGTTTGTCTCCCTCTCTGATGACTTCCCACTCAGTTTTCCCTCCCTTCCCCTATGATCCTCTGTGCTTTCTTATACTCCACATATAAGTGAAACCATATGACAATTGTCTTTCTCTGACTGACTTATTTCACTCAGAATAATACCCTGCAGTTCCATCCATATCGATGTAAATGGTAAATATTCATCCTTTCTGATGGCTGAGTAATATTACGTTGTATATATTAACCACATCATTATCCATTCATCTGTTGAAGGACATCTGGGTTCTTCCCATAGTTTGGCTATTGTGGACATTGCTGCTATAAACATTGGGGTCAGGTGCCCCTTCAGATCACTACATTTGTATCTTTGGGATAAATACCTAGTAGTGCAATTGCTGGGTTATAGGGTAGCTCTATTTTTAACTTCTTGAGGAACCTCCATACTGTTTTCCAGAGTGGCAGATAAAGAGATTTTTTTAATTAAATACCTTTTAAATGTTAAATATCTATTATGTAATAAATAACTTTTAAATATTAAAAGTCTATTATGTAATGAATTAAATGCCTTTTAAATATTAAAAATTTATTATATAATAAGATGGATATATGACATTTAACCTTCATTTCTGAAGAACATGTTATTTCTATTTTATTGTTGTGATGATTATTTACCACAAAGAGTGGAGTTAATAAGATTTGTTTAGCAAATTTTAAAGAAAAACTAAATATATATATATATATATATATATATATATATATATATATATGTAACACAAAAGGAATTGAATATACTTATACAAAAATTTAAAGTTGGGGGAACCTGGGCAGCTCAGTCAGTTAAACATTTGCCTTCAGCTCAGGTCATGATCCCAGGGTCCTGGGATAGAGGCCCCATGTCAGCCTCCCAGCTCAATGGGGAGCCTGGTTTCCCTCTGCTGCTCCCCCTGCTTGTGCTCTCTCTCTCTCTCTGTCAAATAAATAAATAAAATCTTCAAAAAAAATTAAAGTTAGTAAATGGGAACTAACCTTACTCAAAGACTCCTTAACAGTGAATGTTAACATTTACTACCTTCATAAATAGAAACTTAAGATTTGTATGTTGAATGAAAGAATTTAAGTTTTAAGTTTAAATTAGTAACATTCTTTTATTAATTAAAGAAAAAACTAAATATTTTCCCATCAATATATAAACATAGTCTGGTGTTTCTGCTTGAAAGAAAAAAGAAAACAAAACAAAACAAGAAACCTCTTCTTGATACTGCTCAACTTTTCCAGCTCCCACCCAACTTCTCTGCTTCCCTTACAGAGGTTTTTGCGAAAAAAGTTTGCACTCAATGCCTCCATCTCCTCAAGACTATACTCATCTCAATACTCAGGAAACAAGTTAAACTTTTTGCAAGATCAATGATGATTTCCAAGTTGCCAAATTCTATGGATAGTATTTTATCTTCATGTTAAGCAATTTCTTAATTCTTTGGTTGTAAACCGTGAAAAATGACGCTAGGTAACTTCAGTGAAACAGAGTTAAGTGTAGCTCATAGAAATGAAAGAAAAGCTAAATGACTAGGTCTCAGAAAAAAAAAAAAAAGTTAGAACCGTGGATGGCTGTGGGATATAGGTGGCAAAAAAACAATAATAGTCTGTTCCAGGGCGCCTGGGTGGCTCAGTTGGTCAAGCGACTGCCTTCAGCTCAGGTCATGATCCTGGAGTCCCGGGATCGAGTCCCACGTCAGGCTCCCTGCTCAGCAGGGAGTCTGCTTCTCCCTCTGACCCTCCTCCCTCTCATGTCTCTGTCTCTCATTTTCTCACAAATAAATAAAATCTTTAAAAAAAAAAAAAATAGTCTGTTCCATATTGCCAGTAAAATAAAATTTAAAAAAATACTAAGAATTTCTAATCCACATGTTTCTCTGGCCAAGTTTAAAGCTTTAGGATAAAGTTATATGAGTCTAGTTTGGCCTGTGAAGCCATGCTTTGTCTAGGCTGGGGCACAGTAAGCACCTTGAGTGCGTGCTTCTAAGACTGGTTATTTAAAATGCAGGGTTATCTTCACATGAAAATCAGGATGCTGTCATCCAAAGAAGGTGGATCAATGCACAGTTGGAAAAAAAAAGTCTACTGTACTTGACCACCACTTCTTTCTTTAACCAGTCTTTTTATTTGTTTATTTGTTTGTCTGCTTATGATTTTGCTTTCCCATTACCTTAGTGGTTGCTATCAGTTTACTCAGCTGACTGCTTTTCCTTTTCCACCAATATACCAAAAAGTCACGTGCCTCAAGGCTGGTACCCTTATTGAAGCATCCTCCTTTGGGAACTAAATGTTTAGACTAGCAAAGATCAAAATTATAGGAAATATTTACCAAGAGCAATTTGAAAGGGGCCACACTTTCATTCCTGTACCTGTTAATCCTGCTATGGAAGAAACTGTACCACACATTTGTCAACAATTTAAAACATATACTTCAACCTAGAGGACTTTACTGCAGCCACATAAGGTATTTCCACCCAGCTGGCATTAAGTCCAAGCCTTCAAATGCCCAGTCCATTCTTCTCTCAGGCCAGAGCTGGGAAACATGGTAAGACCACTGAATTCCATGATCATGAGTCTATTGCCATACATCATTTGCTCTAATATGAGTTCTTCAGTCAGACACAATGCTACATGTAATGCTGTAATGACAAATAAAGTTATTTGCAAGACCACAGAAGATGATTTTTGCAAGATCACTGCTGGTAGGAAGGGAAAATCTATTTTTTAGTGAAATCAAAGCATTGCTGATTCCAAGATTGAAGCGGCTGGCTGACCTTCCCTCCATTTTCAGGGGAATTATACCATACTAAGGGTATAGTGTTTATCTCTGCCATTATTAACATTATGAGAAGAGCTTAGCAAATGGATGCTCCCATTGATGAGTCCATGCAAAACCTCCACCCCTGATGTCATGCTTATCTTGTTTGTGAGTCCATAGGACAGATACAAGATCAGTTGATTTCCACAGGACATTTTATCGTATCCACCTGATTATTAAGATTTTACTTTTCTGTGAGCATTCACATGGAACCCAAATATCTTCACACTCTCTCCCCATTCAGAGAGGTGTAACATATACCTCTCCCCTAGACTTCCCTCTCATCAACTTTCCAATTTCAGTCTTTTCATACAGCTGACCATCCAACCAAACCATTAGCCACTGACAACACTCAGTGTAAATCCATTTGCTGATTATCTTTTTCTAAGCAAATGAACAATTGGCACACTACTTAACTCTTTGCCTATTCCTCTTTGAGGTGACCATGAGGAAGCATATAATAAATACTATATTAATCTCCTTTATGGTAGTACCAGCATATGTACAAAATCATTTTTTTTCCTCTATTAAGCATTTGTAGAAAATGCCTTATGAGTTCATAGGTGTAGGTTCAGAGGGTGGAGGCAATGTAGCGAGAGTCAGGGTCATGGGCATCCATACCACTTGGCCATGTAATTTACTTATACCTTAAGGATCTCTTTAAACCCAATAACATATACACCACTTCCATGTGATAATGGAATTATGCTGAGTACTTTGCCCAATCTTACAGCTCATTGTATTAAACAAAATGAAGTTTATGCTTAGCATCTCAGGTTCCATACTAACTTGCTGGCTCATAGTCAAGTTTTCAGTTTCTAGTAGGCTCCCTAGCATGCCGAAAGCTATTTTGTAAAAAGAGGATAATTATTTGAAGAGGATGGTATAACTTTACTTCAGTGCACTGAAGATGTGCAGGGTATTCTCCTTACAGAGTGCTACCAATGGCCCTATACAGCATTGCTATCTGTAACAGGTACTTGAAACATCATTGAATCTGCTACGCCACATGCAGCAAGTGCGAGAATAACTTCATGGTGGCCTAGATCTTTCACAGATATGCTGTTAGCTGAGCCCAACAGGAAGTTAGAAAGCAAGGGAGATCAGTTAATACAGCTCAGGGCACAGGGAAAGTGAAAAATGGTGTACAGTGCATCTGGAGGAATGAATGAAGAATATCCATCACACTAAAGAACTATCATATCCTATATGTGTTTCAGTACTGTGGTATATTTTTGAGATCCATCAATAAACTGACAAATCCTACCATCATAGATTTTTCGTTGAAGTGGGTAAGAATGCTTTTGTGATCTTGAGCAAATTACTTTATCCATCTGGACCTTTGCTGTCTTAGATGTAAAATGGGAATAATTATAGTTCCTACTTCAAAGGGTGATTGGAGTAAGATTAAGCATTTAACCTAGTGTCTGACAAAAGTCTACATTTAGTATACCTTAGGTGTTAATATTGCTGACAATTTAAGAAGAATATTTTTTAAGGAGTACGGGGCAGGGGAAGTCTGGATACATTTGCTGGCAATAGTATATCAAGATTCTGAGATGTCTGGTTGAGTATTTAGGACTTTTTATGCATACAATCAGTACTTAGTAAATATGCAAGCAATATTTAGGCTTAATCACTATCACCAATTAGATAGTTGCACAAAGAATCCTTTAACAATGAATTGACTTCTGGAAATTATTCAGAGAAGGGATAAGTTTGAGCTAATAACTGATCATTTCAAAATGATAAAATTAGCATTGTGTCAGTATAACCCTTAAAGTACTGGACATGAAGTCTTAACAGTAGTAAAACCACAGGCTGATGCAGTAAGTTAGAAATAACTACAAGATAGAATCTTCATGCAGGAGAAAAACATTTTTGGATTCTACCAATTTGAAGTCAGCTCTCATCCCACCATGATTCAGACCAGAAAATAAATCCACATCTGCTTTCACAGCACATACTCGAGAGCATACAGAATAATTAAAGATGTTCTGAAGTGAAGTTCACAGAGAGCAAAGCTATTCTTACATAAAAATAAAAAGCAACCACTCTGCAGAGTCCAACTTGAACATTTAAGCTTTGTGTGGGCTAGTGCAATAGTTACTTGAAGCCGGAATACTTAGCACTCCAGAAATGCTACAGAGGAAGATTCTGCCATGAAATTGCGATTTTTGAGACATATCAGATGAAGAAGCTGAGAATTTTCTGCAACTGATATAATATAGATGGGCCATTACAAAGATGAGGAAAGATAAAGAAGACAGATAAAATTAAATCAAGGGAATAAAAGGAAAAATGCAGGCATATCTTTGCTACCTGGTCAAAGATTTCACCAATGGGTCAATGAAGAAGCATGAGAAATAAAAGCTGATGTGTAAATAAGGCAAGTATCCACTTACACTTGCCTAAGTTCCTTTCACTATGTTGGGATATATAATGTCCAAAAATGTTACAGGGGTGGGCATCAAGACAGCCAAAATATCGGTCAAGTCTATTAATGTATAACAACGTAGAGAAGATAGAAAGAGCTTTCTTTAGATCCTCAAAGCAGTTTGTGACCTCAAAATAGTAATAAAAAAAACCTCTTATTATTTGAGCAAGTATGTGATTAATTGAATCTTTTTTTCCAAATGAAAAGAAACATAATTTGAGGAGAAAGTGGACCCCCACTCCTTAAGCTCCTGTTTATATCTAAATGTCTACATACTCATTTTCTTTTACGATGATCAGTATGTAATGAGGGAGGTGAGATCATTGGTATTCCTCTACTCATAATCATGGAGTGGCAGAAAACTCAGAGGCAGAGAACAAAAATAAAAACAAAACAAAACACAAATTGAAAAACTTGTTTCACCCGGTTGCAAATTGAAAATTTCTATTGAAAAATTCTGGTTGGCTTAACTTGGGTCATATGTTTATGGAAAATCATTGTGTACATTTGAATGAGGCAATTATCCTTGGCCTAGACTAGGCTTCATGTTTACCCCTGGGAGCAGAGAAGCAGAATATCTCTATAGAAAGAGATGAGAAGTAGCAGTTCTAAGTACACAGTGTAATGGTCTTCAAAAATCCCTAAAAACATGTCTTTAGCTTACCTTTCATCCATTCAACAAATATTTATTGAATGTCTAGAGTGTGATGAATGCTATGCTATCCAACATTTATTTGCACTGCATCCTGACACTAGATGCCAAGATGATCTGGATTCTCAGTCTTTGCTAAACAGACCTGTATTGCTGTGTATCTTTAATCATCCAGTGCCTTCCATCTGAAAGCACATTTCAGTATATTTACCAAATTGAATTGAATTGAATCAAGTTAATATTGACTTTTAAATTTCTATCCATCTCAGATTCTGTGATTCTTCAAACATTAAAAAAAAATCACAAGACTATTAATAACTTTACTTCTTCTTTTTCTCCTTATATTCCTCTTTGCCTAGATCTTTCACAGATACACTATTGCAAATTCTTTATTTGAATTGCAATAGACCAGTTGGCCCTGAATTCTCTTGGAATTTATCATTAACCCAAATTCAGCATGTTTTCTGATATTCAGGAGAGCTTATGTAAGTTTTGGTTGAGTCTTGCTTATTTTGAAAAATCTATAGTCATATAATGTGAATAACTTCCCAGAGTAAAAAGGATCAACATTTAAGCATTCTCTTCACATTATCTATAGACATTCATATGAAGGTAAGTCAAGAAATACTTATCTGTGGAAGAATACTAATGGAATAGAAATTTTAGACAATGAGTTTAAAAATCTAAAAATCGTACTAAATTATTTCTTGTGTTGTTCTGAGATTTTAAAATTATTATGCCAGGGAAAAATACAATTTCTGTAATAATTTCTAGAAAGAGAATTAATTTATGCACTCAAAATATATGTTTAATAATCTGTTCTATACCAAGCACTGTTCATACACACCAAAGATATCAGAATGAAAAGACAAGCAAGGACAATTCTGTCATGGAGCTTACATTTTAGTAGGATAAAGAAACAGCAAACAATGATTAAGACATCGGATAGTTTGAAAAGCTATGAAGTTAAACAGCAAGTGAATGGATAGGAGTGCTGGAAGGTGTATACGAGTATTTTCTGTTAGATCAAGATAAGGGATTTGGATGCTATTCTGAGAGTGAATGAAAGTTACAGGTTTTCAACAAAGCAGTAATTTGATGTGATTATGCTTATTTTTTGTTCTGAAGTCTGTATATTACCTGATATTAATATAGTCACTTAATCTTTCTTTTGATTAGTATTTGCATGATTTGCATATTTATTTCTATCCTTTTACTTTTAACCTATCTATATCATTATATTTAAAGTGAATTTCTTACAGGGGTGCGGGGGTGGCTCAGTCAGTTGAGCAGCCAACTCTTGATTTCCGCTCAGGTCATGATCTCAGGGTCGTGAGATTGAGTCTTGTGTTGGGCTCATCACTGGGCTTGGAGCCTGCTTAAGATTCTCTCTCTCCCTTTGCCGCTTCCCCACCCCAATGATAACACATGCGCTCTCTCCCTCTCTCTAAAAAAAAATTTAAAAAAAATAATAATAAAGTGAATTTCTTATAGACAACATATAGTTGGGTAATTTTTAATCCACTCTGACAATCTCTGTATTTTAATTGCTGTGCTTAGACTTTTAACGTAATTAGACTTCTACTATAGTTATTGGTTTGAATTTAGGCCTCCCATTTTTTGTTTTCTGTTTGTTCCCTTTGTTTTTTATTCCTCTTTCCCCTTTCTTGCCTTTTTTTGGAATTATTTCAACCCTCTTACTATCCCATTTTAATTTACCAACTATATTTTTTACTATATCTCTTTGTATATAGTTTTCTTTTTAGGGTTTGATGTAATGATTATGATATACATACTTAACTTTTTGAAGTCTACTTAGAACCAGTGTTTTACCATTTCAAGTGGAATATAGAAACCTCATCACCATGCAAGTATCTTTACTCTTCTTACTCTATGTTTTGGCTGCTTTATATTTTACATCTATACATATATTTAAAACATGATTAGGCAATGTTATAACTCATATTTTCAAACATCAAACATATCTAAAGAACTCAAGAGGAGAATAATAGTTTATTACATGTACCCAAACATTTACCATGAGCTTTATTCATCATTTACTCATGATGTTTAAAGTTTCCTTCTGATATAATTTCCTTTCTGTTCAAAAACACTCCTTAGAAAGTTTTTAGGGTAGATCTGCTGACAATTTTTTTTTAGTTTTTCTTCATCTTGAGAATTTCTTAACTTTATGCTCATTCCTGATATAAAATTCTAGGTTTTAAGTTCTTTACATCAGCAGTCTAAAAATAATGTCCCACTGTTTTTGTTGTTGTTGTTCTCCTTAGTTTCTTTTTTTTTTTAAAGATTTTATTTATTTATTTGAGAGAGAGAGAATGAGAGACAGAGAGCATGAGAGGGAGGAGGGTCAGAGGGAGAAGCAGACTCCCTGCCGAGCAGGGAGCCTGATGCGGGACTCGATCCCGGGACTCCAGGATCATGACCTGAGCCGAAGGCAGTCGCTTAACCAACTGAGCCACCCAGGCGCCCTCTCCTTAGTTTCTGATGACACATTAACAGTCATTCAAATTGTTTTCTCCTGTAAGTGCATTTTTCTTCCGACTGCTCTGAGGAATTTTTTCTCTCTCTAGTTTTCAGAAGTTTGATTAAGATGTTTTTGGATATAGATTTCTTTGTGATTATCTTATTTGAGATCTCCCCAAGCTTCTTGAATCCGTAGGTTTATGTATTTCACTAATTTGCAAAATTTTATATCATTTTTTTTCCATTTTTCTTCACAGTTTTTCCTGTCTTACTCAGACTCTAGTGACAGAAAATTTAGAACTTCTGCTATTGTCTCACATGTCACTGGTGCCCTGTTTTTTTCAATCTCTTATCTTTATTGTCCAGATTGAACAAATTCTATTGATCTCTCTTTACCTTTACTGACTTTTCTCTTTCGTCTCAGTTTCACTGTTGAGCCCGCACAGTGAGAACTTCATTGTGGTGCTGGTGGTAGTCTTTTAGATGCTCACTTTTTGGAGCATTTTATAGTAGTTGCTTTAATAATCTTTGTCAGATATTTACATCTATGTCATCTCAGTGGTGACACATATTGGTGGACTTTTCTCATGTGAGTTGAAATGTTCCTGTACTCTGTACTCCAAATAACTTTGGATTACATGCTGGATATTTTGAATATTGTCTTATAAGATTCTGGCTCTTACTTAAAGCCTATGAAGAATGGCATTTCTGTTTTAGCCATCAGCCCAGTTGGACTCAGACTGCAAGTACTGATCAGCCATTTTTGTGCTGTGCTTGCAATATCAATTGAGTTTTTATTTTTTATTTTTGTTTTTTAGATTTTATTTTAATTACTTGACAGAGAGAGAGATAGCAAGAGCAGGAACACAAGCAGGGGGAGTGGGAGAGGGAGAAGTAAGGTTCCCCCCGAGCAGAGAGCCCGATGTGGGGCTTGATCCCAGGACACTGGGATCACAACCTGAGCCAAAGGCAGACGCTTAATGACTGAGCCACCCAGGTGCCCCTCAATTGTGTTTTTAAAGTCTCTGCAGTGCTATTTGAACATGACCTGAATGTGAGATACTTAGTAGCCAGTCTGGGACCTTGATAGTGATATGTTTTATTTTTCTTTTAAGTTTTTATTTTAATGTTACTTAATTAATATATAGTGTTATATTAGTTTCAGGTGTACAGTATAGTAATTCAACACTTCCATACATCATTCTGTGCTCATGATGACAAAGGCATTCCTTAATACCCATCACTTATTTAACCCAACTGCCCACTCTGCCCCTCTGGTAACCATCAGTTTGTTCTCTATAATTAAGAGTCTGTTTCTTGCTTTGTCTCTCTCTCTCTCTCCCTCTCTCTCTTATTTTTTCCCTTTGCTTGTTTGTTTTGTTTCTTAAATTCCACATATGAGTGAAGTCATATAATATTTGTCTTTCTCTGACTGACTTATTTCACTTAACATAATAGTCTCTAGCTCCATCCATGTCATTACAAATAGCGAGATTTCATTTTTTTATGGCTGAATAGTATTCCAATAGTATACCATATCCTCTTTATCCATTCGTCAGTTGATGGACACTTGGGCTGCTTCCATATCTTTGTTATTATAAATAATGCTGCTGTTAACATAGGGGTGCAAGTAGTCCTTTGAATTAATGTTTTTGTATTCTTTGGGTAAATACCCAGTAGTGCAATTGCTGGATCATAAGGTAGTTCTATTTTTAACTTTTTGAGGAAGCTCCATGCTGTTTTCCATAATGGCTGGACTAATTTACATTTCCATCAATAGTGCACCAGTGTTTCCTCTTTTCTATATCCTTAAGAGCATTTAATATCTCTTGTCTTTTAGATAATAGACATTCTAACAGGTGTGAGCTGATTTCCCACTGTGGTTTTGATTTGCTTTTATGGACTGACTCTAGTAAAAAAAAAAGGACTTCACCTGCACATGGGCACATGTTGGAACATGCTCTGATGTTGGGCCCAGTGGGGCAGGGTTCCTATTGCAGGAGCACATGTTGGCTCTGGTCTGAGGGACAGGAAGGAGGCATGTTTCCTCATGCTTGGCAATTGCTGTGGGGTTCTACAGAGTCTGCAAGGACTGTTAAAGTCCTCAGTGGCACCTCCAGGTTCAATGGCCAGGGACTAGGGTAAGCAGCCATGGTAGCTGGAGCCATGGTGTCCACACACTGGGCTGTGGAAGAAGGACTCCACACTGCAGCTGCTTGTGGAGTAGCAGGTGTTGGTTGTGGACACACACATGAGGCCAGAAGCAAGGGCCAGAATCAAGTGTGGGTACACTGGCCAGTGCCTGGGCCCTGGCTGCTTGTGTGCACTCCTGGGGCTACACAGTTTCACCTGTGTAGGGGACATGTGTAGTAGTGGAGGCCCATGACAGGTTTCAGCCTAGAGAGACTCGGGTACGCAGAGGAAGGGCTAGCTGGAGGTAAGCCCAATGGGACTGACCAGTGAGAGGAAATAAGCCTAAATCCAGGTTCACAAGCAACTGTGGGACCCTGGCTGTTGGTACGCAGTACAGTAGCTGCAAGGGTCTTGACACAGGTAGACACACAGCAATGGAGGCAGGTGACAGGAACCAGGCAAGGACATACAGGTCCACAGTGGAGGTGCTAGCTGCAGGTGAGCCCAGGGATGCCGTCCAGTGTGCACTCCCAGTCAGCCACAGGCATGCACATGGCAGTGAAGGCCAGTGAAAGGAGTTGGGCCAGGGATGTGCAGGATCACAGCTGGGAGGGCTAGCCCTGAGTGCCGACATGAAGAGGAGTCAGCTTCATGGATCTGTGCTGGTGTCTTGTACTCAAACAACCACAGAGGCCTGCGCATGTCCTGGGTTACTGCTGGGGTTTGGAAGGCAGGGAGTGGGAGGGACTCAGGCAGCTGTCATCTGCAAATTCAAATATCTGTGGGGTGACAACTAGTGAAATCCGTAAGGGTCCATAGTGGCTGTCCCCAAAATTGGTTTCCTCAATGGCAAAAGAGGCTAGGGTGCTTTGCAGAACAAGTCACTGTGGCTGTTGAGTCATATATTGGTGAGTCTTATTATTTCTACCTGTCTTTATATGTCTCAGCTTTGCCAGTCTCTGGGTGGGGTGAAATAAGATGAGTCCTTCCTGCAGTGCCCCCAAAAGCTAGCCAAGCTGGTCATTCACCCTGTTTTCCCTTTCCCAGCAAGGGAACTTCTAGCAAGATTGTTTCCTCTTGGTGTTGAGCAGTGCTGGCCTGGAATGAGATAAAACAGGCAAATGGAAACTCTTCTTTCTTCCCTGTGCATTACTCTCAGGGTTTTTGTTCCATTGTGTTACTGAAGTTTCTTACCTAGACTTCTAAGCTCTCCTAGAGCTGTTCTTGTTCATGAATAGCTAATGGTTGATATTTGTGCAGCACTGGAGGCTGGAGTCTCCTACTCCACTATTTCGGTGACTTCACTTCTTCTTAACACCTATTGACATCATTTTAAGTCACCTCTGGCCCACAAAACCCTAGAATCCCTCACACAGGACTTAACTTGAATCCATGTTCTTCCTATTACGCTATCATAAGTCTCTAACTAAAAAAAAAAAAAAAAATTAAGGGTTATGGAAAAGAGACTAGTCTTTAGGAAATCATTAAAGTTATAATAGGAGATGAATACAGATAGAAACACCAGATGCTAATTTTTGAATAGTTGACTAATTTGTTCAGAAAGATAGCAGGAACCTACTATTTTCCTGACCAAGAGAGTGACATGATGAACAGCAATTTTGGAAAATTTATCTAGAAGTGTAATATATTCTAGAAAGTCGAGAAACTAAAGGTTAGAACAGTATATTTAGAATCAAAAGAAGTATAATATTACTAGTGGGATATAATAAGAACTAGCCAGACTAGGGAAAATTTGGCATTTTGAGATTGAAAGACAAGAAAATATTCTAGATATATTGATTCTGAGTTTCCATAGAGATAGTCAAGGAAGACATTATCTTCATGCTTCTGGAAATTTGATAGTAGAATCCAGAAAAGAATCTGAGACCATTAAAATACATAAACACCAACATAATAGTGACTGAAGTGATTGATGGAAAAAGAGAAAGAAAATCACTGGAAAACATAATATTTTGGGTGCAGAGGACTGTATATTCTAATATCTGTTTACAATACAACAAAATTTATTTATTTATTTATTAAAGATTTTATTTATTTATTTGACAGAGACAGAGACAGCGAGAGCAGGAACACAAGCAGGGGGAGTGGGAGAGGGAGAAGCAGGCTTCCCGCTGAGCAGGGAGCCCGATGTGGGACTCGATCCCAGGACTCTGGGATCATGACCTGAGCCGAAGGCAGCCGCTTAACGACTGAGCCACCCAGGCACCCACAACATAATTTATAAGTAAAAATGCCTTTGGCAGTTTGATTGATACTTTTTAATATATGTCTTCATCATTTTAATGTACTTTAATTGTATTTTAAAGGGATTATTTTACTTTCATTACAATATTTTGAAATTTCACTATGTAATTAGACTTAAGTGACTTAAAGTGCTACTTCAGAACTAGGAAACTTAAACTGTCTTTTTCTAGAATAAGGGTAAAAATGATGTTAAAATATTGTTTAAATCCTATTCTGCATTAAATATACCCCCCACATATTGATAATACCTCAGGTTTATGTTTCAGATGCTGAATTTCTTTCTGTGATTTTAAGAAACACTTTGACTTCTGAGAAAATAATTTAATGACATTATTATTTTTAAGCATAGTTGAATTTAGTGTTCAAATATATTAAAGTGATTATGCAAAAAAAAAAAGTTATAGCCAACTTTAGTAATGAATGGTGATTTCTTCTATTATTATTTAGAATTAACCTCAGGGAGAGGTGCCTGGGTGGCAAAGTCGGTTTAGTATCCAGTTCTTGGTTTCAGCTCAGGTCATGATCTCAGGGTGCTGAGGTGGAGCCCCACATCAGGCTCCACACTTAACATGGAGTCTGCTTAAGATTCTTTCTCTCCCTCTCCTCTGCCTCACCCCACCCCCTCTCTCCCTCTGTCAAATAAATAAATAAATAAATAAATAAATAAATAAATAAATAAACCTTTAAAAGAAAAGATTAACTTCAGGGAACGTAAAGAAATGGCAGTTATGCTGAAAAGAACAAAGAATAATGACTGCCAATACCAAATTGTATCTGTGCTTTCATTTTTTTTTTTAAAGATTTTATTTATTTATTTGAGAGAGAGAGTGAGAGAGAGAGCGCAAGAAGGGGTAGGGTTAGAGGGAGAAGCAGACTCCCCGCCGAGCAGGGAGCCAGATGTGGGACTCGATCCTGGGACTCCACGATCATGACCTGAGCTGAAGGCTGTCGCTTAACCAACTAAGCCACCCAGGTGCCCGTATCTGTGCTTTCATTTTATAAGCTATTATAGATAAAAGAAAATTTGACGTTTAGAGTCAAATATGTGAAAAAAATATATACTTTTATATAATTGGAGAATTTTCACATTCCTAGTTGAAAATATTTGCTGTTATTTACCAAATGTGAAAAAAAAATAGCATTACTGAGAAAACTTCTATGAATAGTTGTAATGTACATTTCGAGTTTGAAATTATAAAGTTTTTTCCCCCAATAAAACAAATACATCTCATTTTTGGTAATCAAGAAATATATGCACAGTATTTTTAGATGCTGAAATGGAAGATTCATATTATAAAATAAACTTTAATCCACAAATGTTAACTGTGAAAAATCATTTCATTTAGAATAAATTTACATATAAATTTCATTTAAGCCATTTACTAATAAAAATTATTTGCGAAAAAAATTTGCATTAATGTTACCAAAAATAGGGAATACAGAAGTTGTTCAAATTAGTTATTTTTCCTAAAATATTATGTACTAATAAGACACTTTGCTTATTTTGTATTTTTTAAAGATTTTACTTATTTATTTGCCAGAAAGAGAGAGAGAGAGCACAAGGAGGGGGAGCAGCAGATGCAGAGGGAGAAGCAGACTCCCTGCTGAGCAAAGAGCCTGATGCGGGACTTGATCCCAGGACCCTGGGATCATGACCTGAGCCACAGGCAGATGCTTAACCGACTGAGCCACCCAGGCGTCCCTAAATAAAACACTTTAGATTCACATACGTGGAAATCTGAAACTAAAATTTTCTGCACTGGTATTTAAATATGTCCAATGTTTCTGACATGAAGGAAAACTTACAGACTGCTGTAATACAAACCAAAGCCATGGTAAAATTTTACTTTTTTTTTTTTAACATCTGGATTATCATCATAAAATCAAGAAGCATCAAAAATTTAAGGGTGGTACACATAAATAATATATCTCAAGAGTTTTGATGAGATGACAAACCAACATGACAGATGTAATTTCCTTTTGGTTTGAGGGTCTTTACAGGCCAATCTAGGTCTCATTTGGATGAAGCCCAACAAACTTCTTTTCTATTTTTATTTTGTTTTCTCACATAAACCTCTGCTTATTGCTTTTGGAGCCTAAACTGAAACAAGTTTCCAACAATTCTCCCAGGATTCAGGTTCTGAGATTTATTTGATATCTTTATATTGAAGAAAGCACTTTTTTGTGTGTGTGTGTATTTTATTCCTACAAGGTACCTAAGGAAAGTGTTGCTAACTCTAACTCAGATATCTCTTAAACAAAGAAGGTAGCATTGTGCATACTTGAACTCCTCTTATTTATCTTTTTAAAACAAAAAGGGGCGCCTGGGTGGCTCAGTCGTTAAGCGTCTGCCTTCGGCTCAGGTCATGATCTCAGGGTCCTGGGATTGAGTCCCACATGGGGCTCCCTGCTCGGCGGGAAGCCTGCTTCTCCCTCTCCCACTCCCCCTGCTTGTGTTCCTGCTCTCGCTCTCTCTCTCTGTCAAATAAATAAATAAAATCTTTAAAAAAAAAACAAAAATTAAACAACAAGAATAACAGGGCATATATTAAAATAGAATTTAAAAAAATCAAACTCAGTAGAGAATCTGGCTTAAGGCTTTTTGGTACAATAAGTATATAATCAACAGGAGGGCTTGACATATCTATCTTTACTTATTATGATAATTTTTCTTCAAGTTGTTCCTGATTTTCCACCTAACAACTGATAGGTTTCAGGCAGATCCCTGTAACAAGTTAATCATGTAGATATAAAATCAGATTAAATCTCTGTTGTTTAATGCCAACTTGATCTAACATGTTAATATTTTAATGAAAATATCCAAAAAAAAAATAAAAGGACTATTTGGCCTTTACAGACTTGAAATAGAGGATTCTGTCAGATAAAATGTGATTCGTTTGTCAGATGCCTAGTTTTGTTTTCCTTATATAGATCATGTACACATTTTGTTAGATATATAACTATTTCATTTTTGTTGGTGCTAAAGTAAATGATATTGTGTTTCTAATTTCAAATTTCAAATGTCCCTTACTGTTATATAAGAAATTAAATTTGGGGCGCCTGGGTGGCTCAGTTGGTTAAGCGACTGCCTTCGGCTCAGGTCATGATCCCAGGGTCCTGGGATCGAGTCCCGCATCGGGCTCCCGGCTCGGCAGGGAGCCTGCTTCTCCCTCTGACCCTATCCCCTCTCATGCTGTTTCTCTCTCTCTCTCTCTCAAATAAATAAATAAATAATAATAATAAAAAAATAAATTAAATTTGTATTAACCTTGTCTCCTACAACCTTGCAATAATTGTCTATTAGTTCCATTGTCCCTTATTTTTAAATTTCTTTCTTTAGCGGGCATTTTTTACTTCCTTGAAAGTATCATGTACTTTTTACCTTAAGGATATTCGCATGTGCTCTCAAGACCCGAAGTATACCCCCCTACTCTCTGCTTCTCTTTTCTAACCCCATGCTAATCTTTCAAGCCTTTGTTTGGTACTATCTTAACAACGACTTATCTAAATAGTTCTGTCCCACCCATATAAAAAGAGATTAATGCAAATTCTCAATTTATATGCCTCTGTAACACTTTAAATTTCTCCTGCTTGACAATTAACTATAGCCAGAATTATATGTCCATCTGCCTTATCATATTAGAAGATTTGAGAAGCAGGTATTATGCAACTTTCTACACATTGCCACTTTCCTACTTCTTTTTTTTTTTAATTTTTTATTGTTACGTTAATCCCCATCATTAGTTTTAGATGTAGTGTTCCATGATTCATTGTTTGTGCATAATACCCAGTGCTCCATGCAGAATGTGCCCTCTTTAATACCCATCACCAAGCTAACCCATCCTCCCACCCCCCTCCCCTCTAGAACCCTCAGTTTGTTTTTCAGAGTCCATCATCTCTCATGGTTCGTCTACCCCTCTGATTTCCCCCCCTTCATTCTTTCCCTCCTGCTATCTTCTTCTTTTTTTTTTCTTAACATATATTGAATTATTTGTTTCAGAGTTACAGATCTGAGATTCAACGGTCTTACACAATTCACAGCACTCACCAGAGCACATACCCTCCCCAGTGTCCACCACTTTCCTATTTCCTATGTAATAGACCTTAACTAGGTTATCTATTGATAATATCAAGTAGCACCAAATCCTTACATGAACGCATAATCCTCCCCAATTGGAATAATTTTGAAACTGTGGAGACACAATATTCTCTAGTTTTCTGATAATTTTCAAGGTTTTAACAATACCCATTTTAACTTTAATAGTAATGCCTTGAATTTTCAATACATTGTTTAAAGAAATATTTCACATAACCCACAAATATCAGTCTACATCTTTTCACAACTCTAATTTTTGCAAAGATCCAAGAGGAAAATTTATTTAAAAAGTTTTCATTGTTGGGGAGCAAGAAATCCTGTCCCCTCAAAGGTCCTTCCAGCTGGACTAAGAATCACACTTACATGAGACAGATTGACAGGAGAAAATCAAATTTAATAGGTGTACATATGGGAAATCCACATAGACATGGAATTCCAAAAACAGTGAGGTAAAATGAGATATGTATATGTCATTCTGAACTAAAGAGTAGGGAGTAGAGGTTTAGACTTCAGAGGAAAGGAATGCACTTTACAGGGCAATAAAACAGGTGTTTGATAATTAGACATTTGCCTTACCATACAGATGGGTCACTCAGATAAATTTATCACTACTAATAACCCTTATTCTGGGAAAGGCCCCCAATTTATATTCTTCCATGTGGCTAAGGGATGGCTAAAAGTTTCCCTTGAGCCTCCAGGGTCTCAAGTGCCTTCAACTCAAAATAATCCAAATTAAATAATAAGCACACTTTGGGGGGGCACACTTTGTGGGGAGGGGCGGGAGTACATGGTGTCCTGAACGCCTTCATCATCATATCCACTCACTTCTTTTTTCCTCCTTGAAATTAAATGCTTTCTGAGTTCAAATTCATGAAATCAACATGATTGAAACTGTTATATATGTCACATAATGTGAAAGATATTATATGTAGCCATGAGTTAGAGAATTAGTTAATTCAATATCTATCTATCTATCATCTATCTATCTATCTATCTACATATAATCATTAGATCACAGAGTGCAATATATTTTTTTCTCACAGCTGGAAATAATAAAACACAAGATAGAGTAACCCTCATCAAAACGATGGATTTCTTAAACAAAGCTGGGGCCATCATGTTGCCTGATTTCAAGCTATTATTACAAAGCTGTGATCACCAAGACAGCATGGTACTGGCACAGAAACAGACATATAGACCAATGGGACAGAATACAGAACCCAGATATGGACCCTCAACTCTACGGTCAAATAATCTTTGACAAAGCAGGAAAAAAATGCAATGGAAAAGACAGTCTCTTCAATAAATGGTGCTGGGAAAATTGGACAGCCACATGCAGAAGAATGAAACTCAACCATTCTCTAACACCATTCACAAAGATAAACTCAAAGTGGATGAAAGACCTCAATGTGAGACAGGAATCCCTCAAAATCCTAGAGGAGAACATAGGCAGTAACCTCTTTGAAATCGCCCACAGCAACTTCTTTCAAGATACATCTCCAAAGGCTAGTGAAACAAAAGCAAAAATGAACTTTTGGGACTTCATCAAGATAAAAAGCTTCTGCACAGCAAAGGAAACAGTCAACAAAACAAAGAGGCAACCCACAGAATGGGGGAAGATATTTGCAAATGACACTGCAGATAAAGGGCTGGTATCCAAGATCTATAAAGAACTTCTCAAACTCAACACCCAAAAAACAAATAATCAAGTCAAAAAGTGGGCAGAAAATATGAAAAGACACTTCTCTGAAGAAAACATACAAATGGCTAACAGACACATGAAAAAATGTTCATTATCATTAGCCATCAGGGAAATCCAAATCAAAACCACATTGAGATACCACCTTACACCAGTTAGAATGGCAAAAATGGACAGGGAAAGAAACAACAAATGTTGGAGAGGTTGTGGAGAAAGGGGAACCCTCTTACACTGTTGGTGGGAATGCAATTTGGTACAGCCACTTTGGAAAACAGTGTGGAGGTTCCTCAAAAATTTAAAAACAGAGCTACCCTATGACCCAGGAATTGCACTTCTGGGTATTTACCCCAAAGACACAGATGTAGTGAAAAGAAGGGCCATATGCACCCCAATGTTCATAGCAGCAATGTCCACAATAACCAAACAGTGGAAAGAGCTGAGATGCCTTTCAACAGATGAATGGATAAAGAAGATGTGGTCCATATATACAATGGAATATTACTCAGCCATCAGAAAGGATGAATACCCAACATTTACATCCACATGGATGGGACTGGAGGAGATTATGCCAAGTGAAATAAGTCAAGCAGAGAAAGTCAATTATTATATGGTTTCACTTATTTGTGGAACAGAAGCAATAGCATGGAGGACACTAGAAGAAGGAAGGGAAAAATGGGCAGGGGGAATTGGAGGGAGAGATGAACCATGAGAGACTATGGACTCTGAGAAGCAAACAGGATTTTAGAGGGGAGGGGGGAGGGGGGATTGGTTAGCCTGGTGATGGGTATTAAGGAGGGCACATACTGCATGGAGCACTGGGTGTTATATGAAAACAATGGATCGTGGATCACCACATCAAAAACTAATGATGTATTGTATGGTGAATAACATAACATAATAAAATTTTAAAAAAATGATGGATTTCTTGTTATCTAGAAAGTATATTGGACCAAATTACAAAACCATCATAGAATTAAGGTTTGTGATGGCTACATTTGACATGCATGTTTCTTTGTTGCTATTGGATTTTATTCGTTCTATAGTTTTATGGGGTAGATTTTAGTCTATGTGATGTAGAAGCCAATGGCCAAGGAAGAATTCTTGAGATGTCTGTGGTGCAAAAAGGTGATTTTATTAAAGCACAGGGACAGGACCAGTGGGCAGAAAGAGCTGCACCAGGGTCATGTGGAGTGGCCCGTTATATACTTTCAAGTTGGGAGGGGGTTAGGGACAGCATAAGTCTCTAAGGAATTTTGGAAGCAAGGTTTCCAGAACCTTGAGGGGGCTAGGTATTGTTGGGAAAAGTTCATTTATTACCATCTAATAAAACCTTAGTCATGAGACCCTTCAGATGTATATCGGTGGGTCGTATGCTTGGGGGATGATTGCCAACACGTATCTTGGGGGGTTTAGAGATAAAGGAAATTTTTAAAGGAACTTTTATATGTTAAAGTAGACTTACAGTTTGAGGGGGTAGGGTCAGGCTAGGATTGCTTTTTGCCCTTAGCAGAGTGTCAACATTGAGGCAGCTGAGTCCCTAGAGGAATGTCACTCTGTCTGTTTCAAGGACTTGTCAATGGGCTATAGGTAGTAAGGAAATTGAATAATTTCTCTTCTGCTTTGTTCCCCACATCATATGTACAATATGAGTTAACATTCCTAGTTTTGAAAACAAAGATACCTAAACTATATTGTTCTCAATGCTCATTTATTCTATTTTCTTTAGAAAGTTCAAACTCAGATTCTTCTTGAATACTGTTTTTTCCTTCAGTTTTACTAGTTATAGAAGTGAGATACATAAGAGCACTGGGGGGAAAAAAAGGTAAAAATCCCATATCTAGGGGCACCTGGGTGGCTCAGTTGGTTAAGCTTCTGCCTTCGGCTCAGGTCATGATCCTGGAGTCCCGGGATCGAGTCCCGCATTGGGCTCTCTGCTCCGCAGGGAGCCTGCTTCTCCCTCTCCCACTCCCCCTGCTTGTGTTCCCTCTCTCTGTCAAATAAATCAATAAAATCTTTAAAAAAATATCTAATTTATATTCCCTATTAATTAAGTCCCGTGCTTTTGCAAATTGTCATATGTACTATGACTTCCTGAAACAGCCTTAATTTGTTGTCCCTTAATATACAAAATCTTCACTACTGTCAGTTTCAGGTATTTAATGCTTTCTGTAACTAACATTCAAAATAGCTTACAAAAACAACAAAAAATGATGTCATTTTATTCAAGGAACTATCACCACCTAGGGGAGAAAGATTAATTAGTGTGATGAATACTATGATAGAGGCAAAGTGTTCATGGAACAGGAGAGACACCTACCCTGTGCTTAGGGAAGCAGAGCATAGATCCAGGACATGCTTCCAGAGGGCTCACATTTGGTATGCTCTGAGTCCATATAGTCATACATATTTTCTTCTACCACCCATGCAAAATGTGCCAGGATTCAATCTTCAAATGACCTTAGTAAGAATTTAGAGTTATAAAATTCCTAGCACTCAGATTACGGGGCCCTTGTCAGTGATTGTTTTGAGCTATAATATGCACCACACAAAGATTCACGGTACTGAAAGTTAGATTTGATTACATTTAATTAAAATTCTTTTTTGTAGCTGCATCTGCTATTTTCAAAATATTATGATAGGTGTTAATAGGATGCAAGATGGGAAGGAAATGGTCCCTGTTCTTAAAATCCAATAGGAGAATTCCCTCTGGCTTACCTCAACTTATTTATAAGAAAGAATAGGGAAATTATTTTAGCATGTTTTTTCCTAGTCAATTTGCATATAATTATTTAATTTTTCAATAAGAATAGCATTACTTGAAAATATTTTCAATAACCAAATCTTACTTTATTAACAAAATTCAACTGAGTAAACTTAAGGATCAAATTTGTTTTATTCAGCAGTTCATGAACTGGGCACCATCCCATCTAGCAAATAGAAAAGAGCTCTCAAGAGCTGTAGAAAAGGAAATGTTTTTAAATTCAGAAAGGAGCTTATTAGCAAAGAGTGTATTGTTTCAGGCAAGGCCCCCTTCTAAGGGGGGATGATAGGGGTCTCTCAGGCAGATTTCCTCACCAGTGCAACAGGTAATTTCAGGTTGACTGTTAAAAGTTACATTGCTGGGAGAGGCTGAAGTCTTGATTTGCTGAAGTGGGGGTTAACACAAATGACTCTATTTGCGGCCTGTTGTTTCCTTTTGAACAATTTCTAGGCCAAAATAAAGCCTTGAAAATGACAAAAGGGCTGATTTGGGGAGAAAGCAAAAGGGGAATTATATAGAGTGAATTCATTTTATTCAATATTGTTCATCCAATAAATGTCATTTACTGATTTTATGACATGTACAAGGAAGACAGCTGGGCTAAATATGGACAGAATTGACAGCTATGCCATAGGAAGCATGAAGGACTTTTTGGTGGGGAAGACAATTTAATCAAAATAAAGTTGTCTTTATTTAAAAGTAGTATAGAGAATAGAATGCTGAGAAAAGTTCCTAAAGCAGAGAAACCAGTAAGAACACTGGTATATTTTCTAGATAAAGAACTCAAAGACCTGAATTAAAGATGTGGCCATGGGAAGAGTATGGGATGTCGTAGTTCACAACTATACAATTGATAAAAATGAATAAGTTTTAAAAAGTAAGTTGATAAGAAAATTGAGAGGTATCAAAAACAAATTTAGATGACTCTACTGTTTTGAGCTTAAATGACAGAGAGAATGGCAATGACATTAACAACAAGAGACAATATACAAACAAGCAATGACCAGATCACATATAAAAATAGAACTTCAGGGGCACCTGAGGGGCACCTGGGTGGCTCAGTCATTAAGCGTCTGCCTTCGGCTCAGGTCATGATCCTGGGGTCCTGGGATCAAGCCCCGCATCGGGCTCCCTGCTCCACGGGAAGCCTGCTTCTCCCTCTCCCACTCCTCCTGCTTGTGTTCCCTCTCTCGCTGTCTCTCTCTGTCAAATAAATAAAATCTTAAAAAAAAAAAAATAGAACTTCATGGGCCCCTGAGTGGCTCACTTGGTTAAGCGTCTGACTCTGGATTTCGGCTCAGGTCATGATCTCAGGATCCTGAGACTGAGCCCGGCGATGGGCTCTGTGCTCAGCAGGGAGTCTACTTGCAATTCTCTCTCTCCCTCCCTCTGTCCCCACCCTGCTCTCTCTTATTCTCTCTCAAATAAATAAATCTTAAAAAAAAAAAAAATAGAACTTTGACCTAAAATTTGCAGCAACCAGTGCAGTAAACCAAACCACAAGCTCTGTAGCAATTGGTCGCCAATTGTCAGGACTTGATCAATAACTGACAGCTTCCTTACATTTTCTCCCAACTTAGGACGAACTGAAGAAAGCCAAATATGCTCTTTTAGAAAATCAAAGAAAACACTCTGCTTGTAGTTATTTTCGCTCCAGCTTTCCCTGGCCAGCAGGTTCCAGTCAGGGCCAACCTGCAGCCTTCCCTTTCGTCCACTCTAAATCTTTCCCACCCCTCTACGTCTCGAACCTCTGCCAAATACAGTTTGTGTAGCTGACTATTGCT
The DNA here is from genome assembly GCF_002201575.2 of Neomonachus schauinslandi. NCBI lineage: Eukaryota > Metazoa > Chordata > Mammalia > Carnivora > Phocidae > Neomonachus > Neomonachus schauinslandi. The sequence continues at coordinate 17,914,608 of NC_058408.1, read as the reverse complement.
ATGGCCTTTGCTTGTTTTCTTTTCTTTTTTTTTTTTTTAAAGATTTTATTTATTTATTTGAGAGAGAATGAGAGAGAGAGAGCACATGAGAGAGGGGAGGGTCAGAGGGAGAAGCAGACTCCCCGCTGAGCAGGGAGCCCGATGCGGGACTCGATCCAGGGACTCCAGGATCATGACCTGAGCCGAAGGCAGTCGCTTAACCAACTGAGCCACCCAGGCGCCCATCCTTTGCTTGTTTTCATTTGAGTAGTCTTCACTTACCGCCACAATAGAAAGAAAGAGTCGAGATCAAAGAAAGAGTCAAGATAATGAGTTAAGTTTAAACTTGTTGGTTAAGCACTGTATGAAGAACTCCATTCAGACCTGTCTAGTAGGCAATTCAATAGTTAATTCAGACATCTGTTACAGCACTCCAGCTGGTCTGAATGGTTAACTTGAAGCAAGTTAACACACTCCTTGCCTGCTGAGTAAGGCCCTTGATCTGTAACAGAACTAATTTATTTTATTTGAAATTTGCAAACCATGGCCCTTGGGGAATAAAGGACCACAGAGGGCAGCCAGTCCATTTGAAGCTGCTTCAGCTTTCTGATTAGCCCAGCAATCTTTTAGCAAAAAGTTTTTTGGTTTTTTTTTTTTTTTTTTGCTTTGTTTTTTAAGGTCACACAATGACTTTACTGACCTCCCTTTGTGCATCTGTAGACCTTGCCCTCTGCAGAAGGAACAGAGTACTCTCCCACAAACCCCAGGTACCAAGGAACCAGACCTTCTTACACAACCTCAGAGCACCAAGACAACTCTGTAGCTGGCCTCATTGAGTCTATACATAATCAAGAAATGTCACAGACCACTGCACTGCCTTAACTGATGAAACCCTTTCATTTTATTTTATTATTTTTTTTAAAGATTTTATTTATTTATTTGAGAGAGAGAATGAGATAGAGAGAGCATGAGAGTGGGGAGGGTCAGAGGGAGAAGCAGACTCCCCGCTGAGCAGGGAGCCCGATGTGGGACTCGATCCCAGGACCCCGGGATCATGACCTGAGCCGAAGGCAGTCGCTTAACCAACTGAGCCACCCAGGCACCCTGATGAAACCCTTTTAAAAATCTCTGGGCCAGGCAGAAACCTCGGAGCTGGCCTTTGGAGAAGAGTCTGCTTTCTCCCCAGGTGGCCCGTCTCCTAAATAAAACTCATGTTTCTTTCTAATCAAAGCTTCTCTCTTGAGTATTGGCCTTTAGGGCAACAAGCAGTTGAACTTGGGTTTTGGTAACACATCTGAAGGAGAAAGATAAGAAATCGCTGTGGCATTCATTTGGCAATACTCAGTAAGCTAAAGAAAAATAATTGGCAAAGGGACAACAACAATAACAACAAAAACCCCACAACTATCCAATGGGTTGGTAAAAGATGAGCATTGCTAAATACAGTATGCACAAGACAATTAAGAAAATGCTTTTATTCAAGTTTACAGTAAGGAGAACATTTATTAACAAAGAATGTGTCAAAGAGAAGGAAGAGGGTCTAGGGTTTGATAGAGGCAGTGAAGCAAGGGAAGTCTCCATGAGCTTCGGGAGTGTCGTGAGGAGAGCCAGAGTCAGGCCTTATTTCAGAATATGTGGTGGTTCTTGACCAGCCCCTTCTGAGAACACAAAAGGGGGAGAAGATTTCTTAACAGTTCCTGCTTTTGGAAAGCATATGGCTTAGATAAAGTTTAACATGGTGGACATCGATACTGAATGCTGTTGGCAATATATAAATAAAAACGTAACTCCTCCCAACCAACTAAACCTTTCCACAAAAGTAGAAGAAAAAGAAAAAAAGTTTTATGATTGAGTAAGCATCAATTCTGAATGTGATGTACTCCACAGGCAATCCCCTAAGAGACTGCAAAAACAAAGAAATCTCACCCTTTTATATAGCCATGCACATACAACACATTACATGCACGTCCTTAAGATAAACAATAATTTTGGAGGACTTGACAGCACCGTTTGTCAGATGTAGTTCATCCTACATTCAGTTGACAATGGGATTGATCATCTGTGTTAGCTAACTAGCTTAATCCAAAGGACAAATAAACTCATCACATCTTTATGACAAGAAGTAGTTTAGGAGTGAGGCCTTTGCCAAAGTTAAGGTTTTATCCCCTACAAGAAACTGGAAGATGGGAGGTTCATCTTCTTTGGTGGTTAAATTTCAATGAGATGGTTCTCTGGGTCTTAAAGCTGGGAAAAGTCTTATTTAGCTTTTAAAAAATTACATACATTTTAGAGAGAGAAAGAACTTACAATTTTTCTAAAGTAAATGCTCTAAGATAGGGTGTGGGATGAGTTTCTTCCCTTCTTGTTAACAGAGGCTTTCTTTTTTGATTTGTCTTTACCCTTAGAGTACATACTCATTCTTGAATAGCTGTGCATCTTTGGGTAAATTTCTAAATGAAACTCATCTGTGGTAAACCACAGTTTTTTTTTTCTATGGGCAAGAAAGAGCAAGCAGCCCAGTGAGTGGTGACTCAGATTGAGAGAATAATTTTTCTTGATTGTGTTTCTCAAGATACAATTGAACTGTACGTGCTTCAAAAATGTTCAAAGTAGTAAAAACAGATGTATTTGGGCAGAGGAGTAGGGAAAAAAAAAAAACCAAACAATAAAAATATATCAGAAAAGGAAGAGGGTTTTTTTGTTTGTTTGTTTGTTTTGGTTTGAGAAACAGAATACCCTTACTTGGTAAAAATGGGTCTCAAATCAAAAACATAATTCTTTTCAGAAGTAACTGTATCTAACAACTAATGTATCCACAAGCAACCATTTGGAAGCTACCAGTATTCCTTAGCAAGAGAGCTTCTATCTTGAAGCTAAAAAGAGTATGAATTGGGTTGGGTTAGGCAGAAATAAATTACTTATGGAAGTGAAACTAATATTTGAAGACATAAGACACAAATCTTCCTTGACTTATGATGGGGTTATGTCTCAATAAGCCCATTGTAAATTTACAGTATCATTAAGTTATAGTTGTTATTTGATTGCTATTTTAAAAAAATAGAGGGATAATCTACACCCAACCCACGGAACATAGGTTTAACCTACCTTAAACGTGTTCAGACACTTCCATAAGTCTACAGTTGAGCAAAATCATCTAACACAATGCCTAGTTTGTAATAAAGTGTTGAATATCTCATGTAATTTATTGAATACTGTTCTGAAAGTGAAAACCAAAATGTTTGTATGGGTACAGAATGATGGTATCAATTGTTTACCCTCATGATGGCATGGCTGACTGGGGGCTGCCCAGAATTGCAAAACAGTCACGCTTCATATCACTAGCCTGGGAAAAGATCAAAATTCAAAACTGGAAGTATGTATTCTACTGAATGTGTATAGCTTCTCCCCCATCATAAAGTCAAAAAATTGTAATCAAGCCACTGTAAGTCAGGGACCATTTGTATAAGAGATATACAATTTCTTTAGGCAAAACAATCAACCATTGTTTCCTCAGGGCCAGGATGGGGTTGGTTTTGGTTGGGTGAGGCAGTGCAGGGAGCTATGAGAAACAGAGGAAGAAACAGAAGTCTGAGTAGAAAACGCCTTTCAGATCATTAAAACTAGAACAGAACTATTAACGACACAGGAGTTGCTTTAGCCCACAACCAAAATGACTTCCCTTTAAAGTTTTATAAAACAAACCAACTCAACCAAAATAATGGCTTTCTAACTAATTAAAGACAAAACCAGTTATCCTCTTTAAGTGTGTTTAAAAATTCTAATTGGAAACTGCAAGTTGGCTAACATCTGTTAGATGTTTTGCCAAATGTATCAAGATGAGAAGTTACTTTAACCTTTCTTCTTACCCGTTTTAACGTCTTCAAACACAATAATTCCATATTCCCTGAATTTCTTCATATTAAATGAGCTCCCAATTAAAATTATTTTTAAAGATCCTGTTACTCAATTTCATGTAATTGCTCCTGTATGTTAAGAAAATGAAAAATATTTAATAATTATTTTATATTTTAAAAATGAGTAATAGTTTTAGGGTGTTCCTTTAGAAAAACTGGTCTGCTCATGAAAGAAATTGAGGAAGACACAAAGAAATGGAGAAAAGTTCCATGCTCATGGATTGGAAGAACAAATATTGTGAAGATGTCAATGCTACCTAGAGCAATCTACACATCTAATGCAATCCCCATCAAAATACCATCCACTTTTTTCAAAGAAATGGAACAAATAATCCTAAAATGTGTATGGAACCAGAAAAGACCCCAAATAGCCAGAGGAATGTTGAAAAAGAAAAGCAAAGCTGGCGGCATCACAATTCCGGACTTCAAGCTCTATTACAAAGCTGTCACCATCAAGACAGTATGGTACTGGCACAAAAACAGACACATAGATCAATGGAACAGAATAGAGAGCCCAGAAATGGACCCTCAACTCTATGGTCAACTAATCTTTGGCAAATCAGGAAAGAATGTCCAATGGAAAAAAGACAGTTTCTTCAACAAATGGTCTTGGGAAAATTGGACAGCCACATGCAGAAGAATGAAACTGGACCATTTCCTTACACCACACACAAAAATAGACTCCAAATGGTTGAAAGACCTCAATGTGAGACAGGAGTCCATCAAAATCCTAAAGGAGAACACAGGCAGCAACCTCTTCGGCCTCAGCCACAGCAACTTCTTCCTAGACACATAGCCAAAGGCAAGGGAAGCAAGGGCAAAAATGAACAATTGGGACTTCATCAAGATAAAAAGCTTTTGCACAGCAAAAGAAACAGTTAACAAAACCAAAAGACAACCAACAGAATGGGAGAAGATATTAGCAAATGACATATCAGATAAAGGGCTAGTATCCAAAATCTATAAAGACCTTATCAAACTCAACACCCAAAGAACAAATGATGCAACCAAGAAATGGGCAGAAGACATGAACAGACATTTTTCCAAAGAAGACATCCAAATGGCCAACAGACACATGAAAAAGTGCTCAATATCGCTCGGCATCAGGGAAATCCAAATCAAAACCTCACAGAGATACCACTCACACCAGTCAGAATGGCTAAAATTAACAAGTCAAGAAACGACAGATATTGGCGGAGATGTGGAGAAAGGGGAACCCCCCTACATTGTTGATGGGAATGCAAGCTGGTGCAATCACTCTGGAAAACAGTACGGAGGTTCCTCAAAAAGTTGAAAATAGAGCTACCATATGATCCAGCAATTGCACTACTGGGTATTTACCCCAAAGATAGAAATGTAGGGATCCGAAGGCATACATGCACCCCGATGTTTATAGCAGCAATGTCCACAATAGCCAAACTGTGGAAAGAGCCAAGATGTCCATCAATAGATGAATGGATAAGGAAGAGGTGGTATATATACACACACACACACACACACACACACACACACACACACACACACACAATGGAGTATTATGCGGGCATCAAAAGGAATGAGATCTTGCCATTTGCAACGATGTGGATGGAACTGGAGGGTGTTATGCTGAGTGAAATAAATCAATCAGAGAAAGACATGTATCATATGACCTCACTGATATGAGGAATTCTTAATCTCGGGAAACAAACTGAGGGTTGCTGGAGTGGGGGGTGGGGTGGGAGGGATGGGGTGGCTGGTGATAGACACTGGAGGGGGTATGTGCTATGGTGAGCACTGTGAATTGTGCAAGACTGTTGAATCACAGATCTGTACCTCTGAAACAAATAATGCAATATATGTTAAGAAAAAAAAAAAAGAAAAAGACAGCAGGAGGGGAAGATGAAGGGAGGGAATCGGAGGGGGAGACGAACTGTGAGAGACGATGGACTCTGAAAAACAAACTGAGGGTTCTAGGGGGGAGGTGGGTGGGAGGATGGGTTAGCCTGGTGATGGGTATTAAAGAGGGCACTTACTGCATGGAGCACTGGGTGTTATACCCAAACAATGAATCATGGAACACTACCTCAAAAACTAATGATGTAATGTATGGGGATTAACATAACAATAAAAAATTTAAAAAAAAAGAAAGAAAAACTGGTCTGCTTCAAATTTTTTTATTTATATGTAAAAAGTATTTAAGCAAAAATCACATAAATAACTTGTTTATTCACTAAATTATTTAAAGCTTAATAGTATTTAAATAGTAACATCTGTTAACTTTATTTGCTTTTGTATTTAAAATATATTTCATAATGAATTTTCAGCATAGGACATTATCTATTTGCTGGTAAGAAACTTCTTTCTTTCTTTTTTTTTTAATATTTTATTTATTTATATGAGAGAGAGAAAGTGAGCACAAGTTGGGGGCAGAGGCAGAGAGGAGAAGCAGACACCCTGCTGAGCAGGGAGCTTGATGGGGGCTGGATCCCAAGACCCTGAGATCATGACCTGAGCAGAAGGCAGATGCTTAACTGACTGAGCCACCCAGGTGCCCCAATCTTATTTCTTTCTGATATTTAATGCTTTATTGATGCATCTTTTTTTAAATAATATTCTTAATATGTAAAAAAGAATAGGTGTTACTTGATTGTTATTTTAAAAAAATAGAGGGATAGTCTACTGCATAGAGTACTACCTCTTTTTTTAATTAACTTTTTTTCATAGAAATCAAACATAATTCGTTTGAAAGCAGTTATACCCATTACTCTTTTGTTATCATTCAACTTCTTAAGTTTCCCATCCAGGAATAAAAGGATGATGTTACAGGAATTGCTAGAGAAAAATGCAGAATATATTTTACCATTGTTTATTTAACTAACTCACATAATAAACTATTACTACCCATTCCCTTTCCATTCCCACACCATGTAAACTGGTGTGGAGATACAAAGGATTCAAATGTTTCTTGTGCTTCTTAGGCTAAACTGTAAAGCATCCTCATTCATCTGCAATTAAATTTTTGCTTCCCTGGTATTGGTGGCATTTATTGACAAAATCCTGTATGCCAGATGTACAAATTGCTGCATTTCAATATCACCAAAGAAATACGGGAGTAAAAAGAAAGTGATCTCTTGAAAGCTGAATACTTTGGGAAAATTTCCTTTGGGAAGATTTTATGAATTTAGTTTGATTTTTAAAAAAGTTTTGTAAATTAGCTGTGCAAATGACAATGACAAAAGATAGAAAAATCTATGTGAAAATATAGGAGTATGCCTTCATTTTGATTCATAAGTCCTTATGTTTTCACTTGGTTGGAAATAACCTGAAATAAACCATTATTAATGATTGTATTATAGCTGTGTTTTATGTGAAGAAAAATAATGAGGAGCTCCAAAGTGGACCTATAGTCACAGAAATGACCTTGGCCCTGTATCAAAATGTTGTCAACAAATAGCAACACAATGTTGTTATTTACTTAACAAGTTGTATGATGACTGCTTTCAAAATACTTTGTCTTTAGTTAATTTACAGGATTGGTCATATTATAGGAAAAAGTCTTTAATGAATAAAATGATGAGCTCATTGTGCAGAGTGAAAAAAGTACAATGTACAAATAGGTATTTTAAAAGTAAACTTATGTCATGTCAAATTCCATCTACTCACTTGTTTGGAGGATGTACTTACCATGTGGTACTTAGATGTGGTACTAATATGGAGGTAAAATGGCAAGTAAAGAAGTTAAGTATTTTATTGACAACAGTGTGTTGAAAATGTTTTAATTTTCTTTATTTTCACTAGAATAGTGAGAAAAGGAGTGGTTAAAGGTTAAGGAAGATTAATATGTTCATGAAAAAAAAGGAAGGGAAAATGGTAAATCTGATTTTATGTTTTATCTCTGACACATAAAGAGCATAAGTGTCATTACTCTTGCCCTTAGGATAAGAAACAAGTTGAATGAACTGAAAATCAATGACTTTTCTTGGATCCATTAAAGAACTAAGGTCCCAGGACAAAGTCCCTGAAATCTGGAGACACAGGTGAATCCAGAAAGTCACAACTGATATCTGTGTAAGTGGAACAGAGACCACTGAAGCACTAAGCTGGAAGGAATATTTAAATGGTGATGCTGAAAAATGCCTGAAGGCTGAGTGTGGACTCTCTTGAGACCAAGAAAGTTCTGTGCTCCATAGTCTTAATTGCCCCCTGGATATTACTGGATTTTACTTCCAGGAACCCCACCAGGTTCTCACAGTGAAGAGCCAAAAAATCTCCCCTCATGGCAAGGGAAAGGAAAAAGTAAAAATTGTAAAGTAGACCCAGAGCATTCTTCCTAACAGAGACCTACTCTCACTTTACCAGAACCTTATTCCACTTGTTGGAAGTATATTTCTCTGACCTCTAGTCCACTCTACTCTAGTTTGTGTATAGTGCCTGTGAATTGGGGGGAAGTTAAGAAACACCTGTGAATCTATCCTGATAACAATAAATAGATAAATAAATAAATAAATAAATAAATAAATAAATAAATGGTGGGAAAGAGACAAATCTCATGGGCAGAAGAATTCCAAATAATTTATGTCTCCTTAAGGAGACACAGCATGACTCCCCGCTCCTCAAATATGAGCTGTGCATAATGACTCAATTCCAAAGAGTAGAGTGTAAAAAGAGAGGTATAAAGAAGTGCAGCTTCAAAGTGGAGAAATCTGACAAACGCTTTCTCAGTCAGGTCATGGAATCTGTCTCTACCCTGATGACTCATGTTGACAGTATATGCCTACTATATGACATGATGCTGGCCCTTTACCTCTGTGGTCTTCCTCCCCAGAACCAATAACCACTATCTCATTATAAGGAAAAAAATCAGATAAATCCTAGATGAAGGACATTCTCTAATGTACCTGAACAGTACTTCTCAAACTATCACAGTCATGAAAAACAAGGACAATGTGAGAAATTGTCCTAGTTAAGAGAAGTCAAGAGTAGTCATGAAAACTAAATATAGGGTGATCTCTTTTAATAGAAAAAGGATCTTAGGTACAAACTAAAGAAATCCAATTAAAATATAGATTTTAGGGGAGCCTGGATGGCTTAGCTGGTTAAGTGTCTGACTCTTGCTTTTGGCTCAGGTCATGATCTCAGGGCCATGAGATTAAGCCCTGAGCTAGGCTCCAGGCTCAGGGGGGTCTCCTTGAGATTCTCTCTCCCTCTCCCTCTGCCCCTTCTCCCACTCACACATGCTCACTCTCTCTATAAAATAAATAAATAAATCTTAAAAATATATATATAGATTTTAGTTAACAATATATCAATATTACATTGTTAAATGTGACAAATAAATCATACTAATGTAAGATATTAAAATAGTGAAAACTGTGGGTGGGATATACAGGAACTCTCTGTACTATCTTCTAAATTTATCTGTAACTATAAAGCTGCTCTAAATATAAAGCTTATCAAAAATATGCTAAATCTAAAAATACTTAAAATTTCTAAATTTTCAATTAGATATAATCAACATATTAAGCATAATAATATGAGAAAATTAATTATTGGCAAACACACTAGAGTAATTAAGGAGCACAAATGTGAAAGATCAACTGCTTGCTTCTGTTTGAAATATTGCTTCATGTCACTGGCTGTATTTATTTATCATTTGTACCTATTTTTTCAATTTTTTTTTTCTAAGTAGACTCCAATCCCAGCATAGACCCCAACACGGGTCTTGAACTCATGACCCTGAGATCAAGACCTGAGATGAAATCAAGAGTCAGACTGAACTGATAGAACCACCCAGACACCCCTATTTCTTCAAATTTTAAGTGGAGTTAATAGTAGTAGCCACCTAATAAATTTCTTAAGATGAAATGATTATATAGAAGAAATATACGGAACCATCATGGAATTTAGCAGACCTCATAGGTACTACCTATTATTGTCACTATGGATAAAATTATTAAACTTTTTCAAAAAATAATTTTGACTTCTAGAAATAGTTGCAAATAGAAAGCATTTTCTCTTCACCAAGGTTCCCCTAATGATAATGTCTTACACAGCCAAGGTACAATGATGGAAACTTGGAGACTTACATTGATACAGCATCCTTAATTAATTATGGAACTCATTTCAGTTTCACTGGTTTCTCACTGCTGTCCTTTTCTGGTCTAGAATTCAATCTGGGACCCACACTGCATTTAGTTGTCATGTCATCTTAGTCTCTTCTAATCTGTGACAGTACATCAATTTTTCTCTTTATGATCCTGACACTTTTGAAGAATACTGACCAGATATTTTGTAGAATGCCCCTCAGGGCATCTTATGTGGATTTGTCTGATGTTTTCTCATGATTAAGTTGAGTTTGTGCGTTTCTGGCAAGAAGGAAACAGAAATAATGTGGAGCTGCTTCTCTGTGTATCACATGCAGAGGTACAGAGTGTTTATTTATCTTATTGGTGATGTTAGCTTTGGTCACTGGACAAATGTGCTGTCTGCCAAACTTTCCCTCTATAAAGTTACTAATTTTCTTTTAATGAACAAGTCTCTGATGAGTAGATACTTTAAGACAATGATATATCCGTCATTGATTCTTACTTGCAATGCTCATTTACACTACTGTCAACCTAAAGATGATTTTCTATTTCCATTATTCCTTCTATGTTTATTGATTAAAATTCTGCTTTTCAAAAAGCTTTCCCTTCTCCCAATTAATTATGCATTCAGTTATTTATCATTAGTAGTATATGCATATAAATATGTAAAGGCTTGCTAAGTAAGTCCTTCTTGAGATAATCAGAAGAAAATGTAATGGTGCATACACAGGAAACAGGGAAGTCTGACATGAAATTAATATCAAATTGCTTACATATTAGAATTGTGGGGTATTTTCATGTTAGCTGATGTGATGTTTATCACTGTTTTATTTAATTACTATACATTTTTTAATTTGTAGACTTCTATTTCTCTGTGAAAAGGGATAAAAAGGGAATAAAATGTAAACAGCACTGTTGGCATAAAAAATCCACTGAGGGCATTAAGCAGGGCATGTGATGTGATGAGCACTGGGTGTTAAATGCAACTAATGAATCATTGAACATTACATTAAAAAAAAAAAAAGTCCACTGAGGGAAGAGAAAAAGGGAGGTAGAGAAGTAAGTTGGGGTAGGGGTCCCCATTAGAGCAAGAGGAAACAGTGACCTCTCCTCTGATGTGGGTCATGGAACGAAGGGGCCCACTAGAAGCCAAACATTGTTCTAGTCTCTGAGGACACAAGGATGAGTAAAAGTCTTTAGAAATCCAGGGTCAAGCATCTTGCAGGTGATGGAGGGAGACATATGTTAAAAAATTAGCACAACTAGGGGCGCCTGGGTGGCTCAGTCGTTAAGCGTCTGCCTTCGGCTCAGGTCATGATCCCAGGGTCCTGGGATCGAGTCCCATATCGGGCTCCCTGCTCCGCGGGAAGCCTGCTTCTCCCTCTCCCACTCCCCCTGCTTGTGTTCCTGCTCTCACTATGTCTCTCTCTGTCAAATAAATAAATAAAATCTTTAAAAAAAAATAGCACAACTAAATGTGAAATTGCAGAACAGCACATACCCAAATAGCACATAACTACCCTATGTACTACAGAGAAGAGATACATGATGTTTCTAAGGCAGAGTTGTAACCCAGTCAAGAATATGAGAAGCATCTTCCCTAAAGTAAGCATCAAACCAAAATATGAATAATTAATCTTAATAAGCTGAGGTTGTTAAGGAAGAAAATATCAGGGATCGCAACTAACAGAACAAATGTCTTGTGAATTTAGTATGATTTAAAAGAAAAATACAGGGTACCTGGGTGGCTCAGTCTGTTGAGCGACTGACTGTTGATTTCAGCTCAGGTCGTGATCTTGGGTCCCAAGATCAGCCCTGCCTCAGGCCGCATGTTCAGTGCGGAATCTGCTTGAGATTCTCTCTCTCTCTCCCTCCCCCTTCATCTCTCCCCCTGCTCATTTTCTCTCTCTAAAATAAATAAATGAAATCTTAAAAAAAAAAAAAAAGAAAAGAAAAATACATATGATTTGTTAGGATAGAGATAGAAATGGAGATATATAATGTTACGGAAACACAAGAAATATAAGTAAATAATTAGAATACTTTAAAGAAACAGTATCACTCTTTAATTAGAAGAAAGCTAGAAACCCATTTATTATTTAAAACTTGCAAACTGTAATATTTTTGAACAGTATGAAGAACACTTAAATGGTATTTCTTATTAACAACATAAGAAATATCACTTTTATCTATTCTCATAAAGGTAAATTATACCAATAAGATGAAACAAAAACAAAAGAGAAATATATACATGTGTATGTATGTGAAAGTTGAAGCTGATATTAATATTATTATTAACAGCTGATATTGTCTACTAGTATCCCCCCCCCAACAATAGCTTCCTGTCAGAGGAACTGAAAAACAAAAGGAACTAATCGGTATGCAGAAAGGTGATCAGAATCAAAATCCACATTCCACTATCAACAGCCTTCTTAGATGCTATATATAATCAGTACTATAAATTGTTATTTAACAGGGATGAAAGACATAGTGTTAAAACATACATGGGTTTACCAAAAAACAACATAAATATAAGGGAATTATCTTATTTTTAAATAGAAAGACTCTTTAAAGAATCTTGTCATTCTTTCAGAACTTATAGAAACTTATCTTTCAATAAAATTCATAAATGCTATTTCGAGAACATAAAAATAAATTAAAAATGTCTATTATAATACTCAGAAAAAGAATAGCCAAAAGATTTTCAAAGTCAAAGAAAACAAAGAGAACTTGCCTTGGCATATTTTAAAACATGTTATAAATCGACTTTATGTAAATAGTGGGATCTTAAAACAATGGACAATTTAATAAAAACAGAGATATATGAGGGGCGAAGGAAACTGTTAAGCCTACAAAATTTTTGTAGAAAACTTCGTGTACCATTGATTATTTAAAAAGGAGGATTACTTAAAATTTGCTAAGGAAAAGGGAAAAGTATTGAAATATAGACATGTTATGTTGACCCCCAGCCACTGTTATATGAGTTACATAAGTAAAGAATGTGGATGGAAAATGTGTCTGATCTCAGAAACAAGGTGGAACTCATACACATCAAGCAATTAAAAGAAATCACAAATAACTACATTATATTTTACTATCTTTTTTCAAATTTGCACATCAAAATTTTATAACAAGTGAAATAATGTGAACCAATTGATAAAGACTTTTCCACAGATATGACAGACGATATTAATGCTCTAGGAGATTGTGAAAAACAATGTACTCTGATACTTCTATTTGAAAGCTCATGATAAGAAAATCCACAAAAGAACTGCAAATGGCAATAATGTGGGACAAAACGTTCAAATTACCACTGATAAAAACACATTACAGTATACATAGAATGACATCCATTGTTCCAATATACAGTAAAGCACAAATTAAATGGCGTTTTTAACTGCCAAATGAAAAAAATGTTTTAAAAAATAAGATGCAGTGTTCACAAGGGTATAATAAATGTCCATGTGTATAGCCCAGTGTTAGCAGAGTAAACTACTTTAACCTGCCTGGAGTACAATGTTACAATATTTATCAATGTTTCTTACAGAATACAGATCACTGGATAAAGAAACTTATAAGTATTTGAAATAAGAAAATAATTTAAGATCCAGGTAGTTAGTTAAATAAAAGAATGCTCACCTCAGTGCTATTTTTTTATAGCAAAATATAAGAAACAACAAGAAAAACACCTTCTAATTATATAAAATGGCATAGGTAGAAAAGTATTTAGTAATGGAATAATGTTTACTTAAATCAATTTTTGTGTATCCACAGAAATTAAAGTAATTAAATAATGTTTTGATGAAATAAATGAAACAGTGTTTCATGAAATGTATTATACAATTATGCTATCAATTTTGACATGATGCTATAATCAAACAGGGTTCAGTACTATGTTATATAATCTAAGTATAAAATATATATGTATATATAAGTATATGCATAAATATATCTTATATTTATATACTTATATATGTCTATAACTTTAAGATAATTGTATAGGACAATCTTACAATGGATGTTTTTAAGTAGTTAAGGTGTAGCTGATTAATTTTCTCTTTGGGGCTTTTACATATTTCCTAAATTTAATATGATTAATTTTTGTAATTTTCTTACAAATAATATTTGTCATTTTTATAATCTGAAAAGATAAACAGCACCTTGTAATAACTTGATTTAATTTTATCTCTGAATTGTATTCACCAAGTATAAGGGGAAAAAAGACAGCTAGAAAGACAAAGTTCAAATCTTTATCTTCTTTTTTCTCATAATCTTCAAATATTTTGACATGATTCCCAAGTGTCTGTCAAAGCAGTTCTGAATAAAAAGTACATTAGGTCAAATCCCTGAAATAACAAGAATCATTCTATCTCAATGAACTGCCTGGGTCCTCTGATTTCTTCTCCTGCAGTGAGATCAATTTATATAAAATAATGCCTTGAGAGTCCTTAAAAATGTGTATAAGGATGTCTTGACTTCCAATTCAATCTGTTGAAACACCTATGTAGAACAGAAGACCAGAATTTGGCCAGTGTATTTCCACTTAGAGTACAACTTCCAATGAAAACCATATTTTCCACTACAAGGTTAGACAAATTAGCACCCTGTCCAGAATCAGAGTGTATAAAAGAGTAAACTGTTATTTCTCAAAAATTACACTTAAATGATTTTACACATGACATATCCACCTTCACCATACATTTACTAAAATATGCCATTCCTCAAAAATTAATATAAGTCACTGTATTCCCCTTACAGGCAAGACAAACTTGTGCTTGTAATGCATAGAGTTATTAGTTAAGGAAAATGAAATCGAGGTGATGTAAGAGGAGATTTAGTAAATGGCATACATAGCTCAAGGAGTCATATGGGGAGCTTAAAAATGTCTACAGTCTATATATTAATTAAAAAATCTCAAACAACATCTAAGAACCAAACTAAAAAGTAACTGCTGCCTCTGCCCAGTGCAAATTGATGCAGAATCAGAAAGCATGGTAAATCAGGACCTCAACGTCATAGTTGCTGATTCTAGAAACACGCTGTCTCTACTACCTATGTTGGAGTAAAATGGAATATATATTGAATAGAACATAATGATCATACCTTGTCAGACTTAAATGTAGATATAGAATGATAATACATAATAACCATAATGGGGAGAATTGGAATAAAATGATTATGCTGTCTGTATATATATCTACATAATATTTTCATTTCTACCACTAATTGTGAGCATTGTTTTATTTCTTTCCAAAGAAATCTTCAAGTAAATATGGTGTACATACAAGCACAATGATTTTTATATTATTTATGCCAATGTAAAATAAATAATACTTTCTAAATTAAATATTAAGTACACCATACCATAGTTTTACCTATAGACTATATGTTGCACAGAAAATCTCTAGAATTTATTCATCTAGCATAACTGGAACTGCACTTCAAAGATCTCCTATTAAGTATGCTTACCACCAAAAATAAATAAATAAAAGGAACAAAAGGAAACTCTGGAAATGATGGATGTGTCCATCACCTTGATTGTGATGGATTGTGATGATAATATCATGGGTGTTTGCATAAATCAAAAATTATCCGATTGTATATATTAAATATATGTGGTTTTTTGATTATCAGTTATACCTCAATCAAGCTGTTAAAAATAAATAAATTAATTGATTAGCTTACATCTAACTGAATGGTGGTAAAATTAAAATTTATATTTGTTGCTCAAAATGAAAATTCTCTTCTAAAACTATTTATAAACTAATTTAAACCAAGAAAAAGTTATGTAGCATACATAATTGCTATACCATATGTTTAGAATAATAATATATGTTTAAATAATCACATTTAATTGACAAAAATATTGAGGCTTCCTATAAAATTTGGGGAAATTTTTGCTATTACAAAATAATAATTAAGATAAAATTTTATGGTTTATATATTGTGGAGAAATAAGCTTTCTTGGCTTTCTCAGTGTTCTTATAAAAGTAATGAAAATGTATACTCTATAAAAGAATGAGAACATTTGTCTTCCTCTAGAAATATTTTACTTTTCACATACCATGAGGACTAGATCTGCAGCCTACTGGTTGAGCTATTTATTGCTCTGATCCAATAAAGATTTTTCCTATCTCTCCAAAAGCCAAAGGTTACACTCTCAGTTTAGGCATTATTTTCCTTTCCAATAAAACTCTCTCAGAAGAGGAAGGGAGAAAATGATCTCTCTCCTTTACAAATGTAGGAAATTCATATTTGCCAGACCTCACCTATGGAGTGAGCCCATCATGTGGTGTAGGATATTTTTCCATCTGGCTCTCATAATACTGGTCTTCCAGATTGCAAGAGTGGGAAAACGTATACCACAATGTTATTTTGGCCATTAATTGTGGTCTAAGTATAACAGAGCTCTTTACTCTGACCCAGGTTCATGTTCCTGATATATACTATGTGAGTAGGGTGACATCTCAGACATTTCACGGTTTTTGACAACATATATTTAAATACGGTTTTCAATATTTAATTTAAATAGTCACTCGTTAATAGTGAGGCCATATATATAAAATGATCTCTTTGCAATCTTTTTCTCTGTGTTCTTAAAAGGTATATTTTCCCAAACTGTAACCTTCTAAGCTGTGCTTAAACACGACTTTATGGCATATAAAAGCCCAAAAGATAAAGATTTATAATAGACACATTGGGGATTTCTTAACTACACTAGCATAAAAGAAGCAGCATAATTTATAATGGCTTAAACTCCATTTACAAGTTGTAGTCTAGGGTGTGTATTACACAATCATTACATAGCTTTTGTCATTAATAGAAGCAAAACAAATTAGTAATATTATGCTAACATTTTTCAAATGTTCTGGATTACTTTTTAGAGTGTTCCAATATCAAAATATGATTTATTTTGTAGATAGGGCAGGATGGGAAATCTATCAAGAGCAAAGAGGAATTCTTTTTTTTTTTTACTACAAATATTGAAGTGAAATGCTTGATTTGAAAACGGCTATAATCATGCCATAAATCCATTCCTCTGTAATATAAAAAAGGTTATATGCAGTTCTTCAGCTATAAGTACTAATGAAATAAAGTACAGTACCATAATTCTGATTATTTTAAAAACCTGAAGTTGATGGGATTAGTGCAAATCATGCAGTTAATAGAGACTTCTATGAATTCGTATTTCAAAGTCATAAATCTCATTAAACACTCGAAGAGTACTTATATAACTTACAATCAAAGTTCTATTTTTATTTTCATTTTAAAACTGTATCTCTAGCTTGTGCATTTCATATTCTGAGTACTATGATAAATGCAAGTCATAATCGCTTCTAAAGGAATCAATGATCCAGGCACTATTACAAGCTTACTGTGTAAATCTAGCTATAATATATCAACTTGCATATTTTAATTTAATAGTCGATAAATTGTGAATCATTATAACTCTTTTAAATACTTTTCCATGTTCTTATGACCATGGAATTGAATTCTAAAATTAAGAAAACTATTAATGTACTTTTAATCATGCTTTGTAAAATAAACTTTGAGAACTAAAACTTCTTATGACCAAGTGGAAAGATATGTTAGCAGAAAACATATCAAAATGGGGTGATAGGGCACCTGGGTGGCTCAGATGGTTGAGCGTCTGCCTTCGGCTCAGGTCATGATCCCGGGGTCCTGGGATCGAGTCCTGCATTGGGCTCTCTGCTCCTTGGGAGCCTGCTTCTCCCTCTGCCTCTCTCTCTCTCTCTGTGTGTCTCTCATGAATAAATAAATAAAATCTTTAAAAAAAAAAATGGGGTGATATTTTTCTTTCCCCTTAGGGTTAATTAACTAACCTGCCTGCCATCAATATTTAAAAATAGGTACTTACTAACTCTGGCTTATAGTCAACACATTCATAAGTAATGGCAAGTTGTATATTAAACTTCCATCATATGAACATTGTATGTACAATGTATAAAGGGATATATTGGAAAGGTCAGGATTCTGAAATTAAGCTATTGAAATCTTAATTTTATAAGATCCAGCACAAATTCCATAAACTTACCACTGTGTAGAAGTGATTTCTCATTTCACTGATCATTTATGGCTTTTGCTTGTACCTTGTTTGAAGCACTTATAATATTGTTAATATTTTTGTAAATATCTTGGAAAATAATTAGTATGTTATTTCTTTGGTGTCAGAATTCTATTTTTATGGAATATATTTGACATTTAACATTGTGTAAATTTAAAGTGTACAATATATTACTTGGATACATTTATATATTATAATATGATTACTATTGTAGAGATATTTATCATATTACACAATTGTAGAACAATACCACTGTCTATATTCATTATACTATGCATTAAATGCCCATGGTTTATTTACTACTCATTACAAGTTTGTACCCTTAGATAACATCAAACATATCCTTCCATTCCTTAGCCCCAGGTAACCAAAATTTTACTGTTTCCTACGAGTTTGACTTTTTTAGATTCCGCATGTGAGTGATATCGTACAGTACTTGTCTTTCTCTGTCTAACTTATCTCACTTAGCATAATGTCCTCAAGGTCACAAAAAGCAGGATAAGTGGCAAGGATCTCTTGATCTTCAATTTATTCCACAAAATGCCTATCATATGATATGCCTATCATAGCTCACAAAATGCCTATCATATTGGTATTAATTTACTAAAATAATAAGCAAAGTAAGTTTAACTACAGCACGAAGCATTTAAACAAAGAAAGAGTAAATGATTTGGTCAAGTCCATCCGATTTTTAAGTGCTATAATTTGAAACTTAAATATAGGATTCTGACTCCTATTTGCTGCCTTTCAAGTGGCCAAGCTTTTGTAAATAGTGAATTAAAGTGCGGTGATAAATCAAGATGTTAATCCCAATTCTGACAACTGTTCCCAGTATCAGTCTTCTCAATGTGGAATCCCTTAATGTGGTGTTCCAAAAAGAAAAATTAAAATAAATATATATGTATTTGTTTATCTGGTTCTCAGGAATTATTTGATGAAACAAATCACACTCAAATTGCCACTTTGAGCTGTACAGCAACAATTCCTGACCATGGATGGATCTCAGTTTAGTAAGGTTTCTAGTCTCCAGCCAGGACAACTGGGGTAACTTTTACTTAGTCAAGGCTTCTCTTCCAAGTTGACAGCAGAAATTTTGCCTATGGAGGTACTCTACTATAAAACTCAAGTAATATTTTATAAAAATATTCTAGAGGAGGGATGGAAAGAGAGAAGTATTTTTAATCTAAAGGAAGGAAGGAAGGGAGGAAAGAATAGAAAAAAAGAAAAGAACAGAAGAGGAAAAGAAAAGAAAAGAAAAGAAAAGAAAAGAAAAGAAAAGAAAAGAAAAGAAAAGAAAAAAGAAAAGAAAAGAAAAGAAAAAAGAAGGAAAAAACTGCACTGGTGAAGAAAATAGCACTTTGGTCTAGAAAACAAAAAGAAGGGTGCCTGGGTGGCTCAGTTGGTTAAGTGATGCCTTCAGCTCAGGTCATGATCCTGGAGTTGCAGGTTCGAGTCCCGCATGGGGCTCCCTGCTCAGCGGGGGGTCTGTTTCTGCTTCTGACCCTCTCTCCTCTCGTGTTCTCTCTCTCATTCTCAGATAAATAAATAAAATCTAAAAAAAGAAAACAAAAAGAAATACTTTTCTAGAAAAAAAATTTTAAAAAGTTCTATTTCTCTAGAACTGAAAATAGAATTAATTAAATTGTCTCAGGTGAAATTTACAGAATAGAAGTAGATAAAAATAAGAACCAGAAATGAAATTATCACTGAAGACTTTGATAAAACACATTGGTGTTTTAAATTCCCTCCAACATTACTGAAGCACTTCATACAGGGTGTTTGGAAACTTTTTCTGTGGAAGACCAAATAGTGAATATTTCAGAGTTCAGGCCACGTGCTCTCTGTTGCAACTGCTCAAATCCCTGTTGCAGCAACAAAGTAGCCATAGACAATATGTAAATGAAGGGCCACGGCTGTGTTCCAATTAATCTTTACGTACCAAAACAGGCAGCAGGTCAGACTTGGCCTGTAAAGGGTGGTTTGCCTATCACTGCTTCAAACAATAATTATAGCAATTATAAATTTTTCCAATGTTTTCAATTTGTTTGCTGAAAATATTGCACAATTAAGAGATGCTTAATAACCCTGAACCGAGTTTAAACTATTGATATTAGCAGAAAAAGTAAAATTTTGTCCCAATGAAGAGAGATATAGTTATGACAGATAGTCAAGTGAGTGTACTGAGGCAGTGTCTACCCCTAGTGATAATGGTTTGAATAGTTGCATTGAAAAAAACAAATAACTACATGTGAGTAATCTATATGCAGTGGATTATACTACATTTGGTCGTGAATGTGTTCTATCTGCAGTAAACATTCTGTATAAATTGTAGGCAGTTGAAAACTTTTGTATATGCTGATTAATATTAATCACATATTGTGCAAAAACATAAATTAGGTTATTCCTGCCTCGTGGCTTTTGTACTTACTATTTTCTTTCCCTGGATTTCTTTTCTTTCATTCCTTTCTGTGAATGCAGTTACGCCATGATAACATTAACAATAAAATAGGACATAAGCAGTCCTAATAGAATGAAAATGGCATTGACATTAATGCTATATCCCAATTCCTCCCTGTTTGTCATCTATCTCTCAGCTCTCAAAGAGGACTTCCATGGCTTCTTAATGGTACCCCATTCCCTCTTGCTCCCTATTCCATTATTTTGTTGAATTTCCATCTGAGTACTTTTTCCCGTGTAAAACTATCTTATTTATTTGCTTAATTGGTTGTTGTTTACTACCCCCCAGCTAAAATGTAAGATCCACGAGAAAGGATATTGTTTGTCTTATTTACAGTGGTGTTTTTAATGACTGGCATGTGATTGGCATTAAGAGAAAATTCTAAGCTCTCTAACGACAGTTACCTTCTGTTTTCCTATCACCCACAACACCCATCATTGGTAAATTATTTGTGTGGAAGACCTAAACAGTTTTTACTTCAGACTGGTTAGAAATGACTTGGCTTTTCTTAAATGTTTTCAATGATGGGTTTTAAGTGAACAAAAGAATGAACAAAAGAATATCCTTCATCTTCATAGATTAGATGTCCTTGAGGCTGATGGAAAATTTGAGACCTCAGAAATCTACCTATTGTAGTGTATAGACAACTTCACCATCCAAGCTTTGGGCTGTTTCCTAAATTTATGTTAGTGTTCCAGTATGAATTTTCCAGCTTCTCATGATCTACTTGGAAGAGCAAATAGAACAGCAAATTGATTTTAACTAGAGTGCCAATTCTCATGGACAAATAGTGGCTGCTTAAAGCACTAAGGTGAGGAATATTCTGAATCTACATCTGAGTTCAGCTGGAGAGAGACAGTGCCTTGCAGGATTAGTGGTTATTTGGGGGAGAGGAGAGATTGGGCACATGATATGCATATTGCATATTTCACATCATTTAGAAGGAATCATGATGTATTATTCTAAAAGATCGGGTTCCCTGCTCCAAGGGAAGCCTGCTGCTCCCTCTCCCACTCCCCCTGCTTGTGTTCCCTCTCTCGCTGTGTCTCTCTCTGTCAAATAAATAAATAAAATCTTTAAAAATAAATAAATTAATTAAATAAAAGATTTTTCAAAAAACAAGGATATTACTATTGTTTAAATAACACTGGTGCTTTCTCTTTTACATGCAAATGGATTTTACTTTGTTCTTTCCATCTTTCTCTTCACTGTTAGAATACAGATGTCTAATATATTTCAGTCTTAACATTAGTTATTAATATGAGCATCTCTTGTTTGGTCAAATTCTTAGACTCAAACAGCTATAAATAGATTAAAAACTTAATGAACTATGTATTTTGATTCTATTTTGTGTTAAATTTTAAATAGTTACATAATAGTTGCAGTAAAAATAAATGTTAGCTGATGAAATATTAACAACATGGTTGAAAATATGAGAACATAATTGAATGACCATGAAAATGACATTAATATCAGATAATATCCAGGCATTTTTACTACCATTACATTATTTATTGTGGATGGTAATGTATTTGGCCATCTGTTCAATATCCAAAGTGCTGTATGTCATTAAGACACTAATTTAATATCAGATGCAGAAAAAAAGTAAATGCATACATCTTATGTTCCAACTATTTCCTTATGTTAGAAAATATGAAATAAAAATTCCTCTTTGGAGGTGTAAATTACATGTGATCGTTGTGAAAGTTATCTTCAATTGTAAAAATCCTGACTCCATTTATACTGCTTTATTTCTGTGCCACTGGGTGTGAAATCTATGATATGGAGTTTGGAATCTATTAAGTCCAAAACAGAGAGATGTTGTGAGATGACAAAGTAAAGACCCATCTGGAAGATTTTAAAAATACAAATCTAGAATCATGGTACAGTGAAAGATCACTATCACTGAAATCCATGGGCTATGAGGTTGTTTTTTTTTTTTTCATTTTGAAGTTTATTTTTATTTATTTATTTTTTTCCATAATCTCTACACCCAGTGTGGAGCTTGAACTCATGACCCTGAAATAAAGAGTTGCATGCTTTTCCAACGGAGCCAGCCAGGTATTCTTGGCTATGAGTTTTGAATCAGAGAAGCAAAACTTCTGGATTAGAGAGACCCCATAGACTAATTATTCTAATTATTGTTTGCTTGAATTCCCTCATGAATATCACCATTATATTGCTATCTATTGCAAAGGTTGTAGATTTTGACCTTCAAGAATAATTTTTTAAACCAACCAAAGAAAAAATCCAGTCATCAAAAATAACATCATCATCAATTCATGCAGAATGAACATTTTAGGGGAGCCTGGGTGGCTCAGTCAGTTAAGTGTCTGATTCTTGGTTTTTGCTCAGGTCATGATCTTGTGGGTCGTGAGATCTAGCCCCACCTCAGGCTCTGCACTCAGCACAGCGTCTGCTGGAGATGCTCTCTCTCTGCCCTTCTCCACACTCACGTGCACTCACACACTCTCTCCTCTCTCTCAAATAAATAAATCTTAAAAAAAAGAAAAAAAAGAATGAATGTTTAAAAAAAAATAAGATGAGCATAAGACCAGTCATTTCCCAGAAAATACAGTTGGCAAATATTGATCGGCTACCATACACAATTATACACACACACACAAAAATATATATTTGTTCCATTTTGTCTTCATTGGTGAAAAATTTGTTACAAATGCATACCTCTCTGAAAGTAAGTCTGTAAACCATTGAGGTACTCTGATATAGTCTTTATCATATTTACATGGTTTAAAGTGTCAGAAATGTCTTTCAAATGTCAGACTGAAATATAACTTCTTATAACTTTTAATTGCAACTCCAAGTTCTACCTTTTGGGATCAGACAACACAAGTTTAATGCATCTTCTACCTAAAGTTTTATCACATATTTGAGGAATATATCACTTTTCTTGTATTTTATTTCCTGGGTTATGAACTCCAATTCTTTCAAGACTTTCTGGTCCTTTATCACCATGGTCATCATACACCATGAACACGTAATATTTTCCAATGTCTCTCCTAAAATGTGATGCTTATCTTGGCACAAACTGAATGGCAAGGAAAAATATCTACAATCCAAGTATACATACTCCAAAAAATTCACTATGTCTAAGTAAGGAAAGTATTTATGGAGAATAGCCTGAGTATATAAAGTCCATACATTCATTAAGCAAACTAAAATGTATTTTTGGGTTAAATCAGACACTTAGGAAATTCCCACAGGATTATCTTAACTTCTTTATGCTTTGGCCATAGCAGAATCAGATTAAACTGAAGAACATTAAAAGAAATAGTCCTTAGAAATTTGCCACTCTTTTGCCCCATACTTTCTGTGCATCTGAGTATGTTTATCGTTTTATCATCCAAGGTCCACTTAGAATAATGTATTCCTTTTCAAACTGAGTGCAAAAAATCTTGGAGCCATATTTTTAGCTCATCTCTTGGAAGAAACTAATATGCCATCCCATGTGTTTTGGGTGCAAGAGTCATACCTGTCTTAATCTCATTTTACACCCTTGACTTCCTCATTTATTTAAAATACTTATTTAAAGCAGTTTCATTTTTTTATTTGAAAAGCAAATTGAACAGTGAATTAGAAAATAAAAGCAACCAAACACTGCTTATAGAACAAGACACTGTGCCAGGTAAAGTTACTTCCTTTATTCTTATGACACGATAAGACGTGGTAATTAGATGAATTCGTGTACATAAAGGCTAAAAGTAATATCCATCTACATTATATAAAACAACCACGCTTTTCCCATAGATAAACATTTTAGGACTTTGTTAAATAGATACATATCGAGTGCTGATGGCAAAAAGCTAGATAGAACACGGTACCTTTCCAAGCCTCACAATTCAGTAGGGAGACATAAGCAAGTAATCCGTAAAGAGTCATAGTGACATTCCTAGAATGATATGTGAGACTGGAATTGGGATATTTAGAAAGATTGAGGTGAGGTTTGTAAAGCTGCCTAGAGAAAGTGTTTTAAACTGTTTTGAGGAATAAGTAAAAATTAGTTAGGTAAAGAAAGAAAAGGGGGGGGGGAAGCATTCCAAGCAAAGGGAACATGATTTCTACCCAGGGGTTGCAGTAAAAAGCAGAATGTGATTCCTGACAGGAGAGTAGAAAGAGGAAAGCCATCTCAAAAAACTGGTCCCTATGCATTCATTGGAGGACGAGGGATACCATTTTGCTTTCCTCCTCTTGCCCTTCTCATTAACTGCCTATTTCAGTTATCCATTGCTGCTTAAATTCTCACTCCCAACACTTACTGACTTAAAACAGCAATGATCTATTATTTCTCCTGACTCTGTAGGTTAGCAAGGCAGTTCTTGGCTCATCTACTCTGGCTTTCTCATTTACGTGTAGTCATCTGACATCACAACCGGGTTTGGAGAGTCCAAGCAGTCTCCTTCACCTTCCATCACATTCACCTGACTGACAGCTTAGACACTTTGGTCTTCCTCCATGTTCTCATTTACCAATAGGCTAGTCTGACTTTTTCACAGTGAGACTGTTTTTCCTTTAGTTGACACTGAACCAGCAAACAAGCAGCAGAGAGAATACTCATACATCCACACACAAAGATAACAGGGAGAGGATGCCGTTCCTCACACAAAGTTGCCTGGAATTCGATAGTCAGTGTGGATTCTGGGGAATCCTTTGATCCCCAGCAACTTTACTTTACTGTTTTATATAACACTGGCTGGCAAATATGTCATAATCAGTTATCAAGAATCTACTTCTACAAAAGGCTGTTTTACTTTGCATGTTACATTCTTCAGGATTCTATTACCAGAGCTCCGATTATGAAATCTTTACTTTTCCTAGAACACTAAAATGTTTTCCAATGGAAATGCCTCTGATTTCTAAATACCCAGAAAACTCTGAGTTTATTTCTGTAAGGAATATATTGTACCCAAAATAATGGTAATATATCTATTTATACAACTCCTCTGTATCACACTAATAAATTCAATGACAAATAGGTTCATCTGTAAAGATCTCTGTTAAATTTAGCTAATGGATTTACAGATTTTTTTTTTCCCCTTTAGCATCATGCTTCAAAATCATTTAGGAGAAATACTTTATAGTAAAATATTTTAAGCACAAGTTAAAACAAACCAAAAAACCCACAAAAAACTATATCCTCAAATGCTTCCCAGGTTTTCTTCTTTTTTTTTTTTAATATTTTATTTTTTTTTTTATTTTTTGACAAAGAGAGAGACAGCGAGAGAGGGAACACAAGCAGGGGGGAATGGAAGAGGGTGAAGCAGGCTTCCCGCCGAGCAGAGAGCCCGATGCGGGTCTCAATCCCAGGACCCTGGGATCATGACCTGAGCCGAAGACAGACGCTTAACGACTGAGCCACCCAGGCGCCCCCCAGGTTTTCTTCTTGAATTTGAAAATATTTATATGACCTCTTATAGTAAGATGACTGTTACTTTTCCAGGTCACTTATATCGAAAAATATTATAAAAAGCAAACACTGACTTTTCCTGGGTTTGAACACTAAAACTAAAAGCTTCCTTATTTTTGATTCTTTGCTTTTTGGACAATCTCCAGGGAAGCTCCACTTCACTACAGATTCAGTGGGTTAACCTGTTGCCCTCAAGACTATTTGTCTCTATGGAACTCCACTCATTCCTCCTCAAAGGCACCTTTCCTTTCAAAGCCACACAAGTAGAGAAGCTTTCATAAAGAAAGAAAATTAATCATATATTTGTCATACTGTCGACAAAATAAGTCATTTGATATAATGGAGCAAACTGCTAGCTGTAAGTTAGCTCACTCCAATAGAGTGTTACAATATGATGTTAGTCATAGGATTCTTAGGAGACAGGTAGGATTGATGGCAGGGGAAAATATTTTAATTTTCAATTTGCACGAGTATAGCACTCAACTTTAAAAACATATTGCAAATTAACTCTAGTAAGATAGCAATATAATACATAAATATTTATTATATTTCTTTTTTTTTTTTTTTTTAAGATTTTATTTATTTATTTGACAGAGAGATAGAAGAGCACAAGCAGAGGGAGTGGCAGAGGGAGAGGGAGAAGCAGGCTCTGCACTGAGCAGGGAACCTGACGCGGGACTCGATCCCAGGACCCTGAGATCATGACCTGAGCCGAAGGCAGACGCTTAACCATCTGAGCCACCCAGGCGCCCTATTATATTTCTACCAGAGGTTTTCATGTATTGTTCTTGGGTTCAATCCTGAATTATTTAAGGTCACAGGGGCTAATACTTGGATGTGTTACAATTTACTTGAATTAATTAAACCTAATGTAATTTTAACTTTGATTCTCAGCAGTTTATTTATTATTTTATTTCTCTTATGTACAAAGAAACTTTTTTGTGTTTTGCCTCTTTGCTACATTTTGAGCTACAAACTATATTGAAATTTATGTAAGCAAATTTACACTTCTAAAACTTGTCCCACGAGATGGCAGAGAAATAATTTGAAAGAGAATCCAATGAGTTCTACTTTTCTTTAAACAGCCTAAGAAGATATGGAAACATGGATTTCAGCCAAGAAAAAAAAAAAGAGTAATGGGAAAATAAATTAATTTTAGAAGCTATAAAGGAATAAGTACCAGTAATTGGTAGATATAATATTAGAGTAATTTAGAAATACACATTTTAAACATTATTTTTAAATGAGAACTTCTTCGAAGCTTTCTGCAACTATGCTTAGGCTCCTAAAGACGCAATTATCATACAATCAGTTTGAATAACTATGTTCTTCTCGAGTTCCAGAAGAAGCTTGTATGGAAAATAGTGGGTGAAATTTTTCAGAGTTAATGTATTGGAGAAAGTTCTATGTGGAATTATAATTCTTAAAACTTTTTTGTCTTTTTATTTTGATACAGCCACAAACTTTTACTGTTGCAAGAGTATCACAAAAAGCTTTTTTGTTCTCAAACCCCTTAAGAGTAAGTTGCTTAGATGATGCCCCCTCACAACTGAACACTTAAATATATATCATGTTACAAAGACACCCTCCTATATAGTCACAAAGCAGCCATTAAATAAGGTCATTGACATTGGTATATTACTACCTAATCCAAGGACTCCATCTGAATTTTGGCAATTTTCTCAATAATGTCCTTTTCACTAAATGGGATCAGGCCAGTATTACCTTTTACACTTACTCTTCACGAACCTTTAGTACTCTGGAGAAGTTGTTGGATGTTCATGACCTTGACATTTTGAAGATCATAGACCAATTGTTTTGCAGGATATCTCTCAGATAACATTTATCTGAAAAGTCTTCATTTTAAAATTTAAGTTACATAGTTTTGGTAGGAGTCTGTGATGCTGTGTTCTTCCCAGTCCTTTCTATCAGGTGGTACACTCTTTCAATTTGTCCCATCGCCTATGATGTTAAACTTGATACCTTGACTAAAATGTTCCCTGCCAAGTTTCTCCATGGCACAGTAATCTTTTTGTCTTTATAAGAATCTTGCAGGGAGGTAATTGGGACTATTTCATTCATTATCAAACTTTCACCCAGTAGTTTAATATCTATTTCTGCTTCGTGGATGAATTAATCATTACTGTGATGGCTACCAGATGATGACTATTTTTCCATCATTCCCTTTCTATACTCTTCCATTAGCATACCTTTCAAGGAAAGATTTTCCCATCTGAAAATTATTAATTCATATATTTAGTAAAAAATAATATAATATATATAATATATAATCCTATATAAAAAATATAATCCTATTATATTTGTTTATGACAATTAATTCCTATCATTATTTATTTTGATGATCAGATTATCCCCAATATTGCCTGTGGTAGATCCTTCAAGCTGGCCTCCACTTTGTGTTTATTTGATGCCCCCTAATCTTTCTGAGAGAAAGTTCTTACTTTTTAGTATCATAAGTTATTCCAGGCTTATCTTATATCATCCCTGTCCCAATCTTGAAATCAGTAATTTCTCTACAGAGCTCTGGTTCTTTTTGGTGGACAATGGTACCTAGAAAGGAAGATGTGGGCCCTAGCTATACTCATTATGATGGGGTGACTGTTGCCCTCAAGTTTTTACAGACTCTCAGGGGACTGAGCTAAAGAACATATCTACTCCTTCCCTCTTCCCCACATATTTATGTCTCTATATATTCAAAACCATATCTTCACACTGATGCCTCTAACTTTAACTCAACTTCACAGAAATCATTCTAGCATTTCCCTTTCCATGTGTTCTTTGACAGAGAGAAACATGGCTTCCATTATCCTTAATATTTTTACTCTCTTTGACAAGTCCCTCGTGCAGGTAACTAATGTCTAGTCACCACTGCAATCCCTCCTATGCAGATGGTCTTCTCACTCTGCTTGGCTTCCGATACTCAGTGGCAAGCAGCATCCTCTATGCTCTGATACTCTATACATGCTGCCTACCTCTTACTAACCTACTGGATGGGCATCCTCCTCACTCCACTTGGGCTCTTAACTAGTGTGCTGTGCTCCCACTCAAGTGCAAGTGGATTCTTACCTTTCTTGATCCTACCTAATGACTTTTAAAGTGAACTATTTAAGAAGGAAAAAAAAATGAGGTAAGGAAAAAAGGCAGGAAACCAGGGAAGCCTACAATCAGGCAGGAAGGCAAGCAGGTGTCAAAACGAGGCTTTAAAAGCAAACGTTTAGGAAACAAATTCATTGTTCTCCCATGATTATTTTGTGGAACTTTCTGGGGACAAAATACCTTGAATGGCTACTTTTCTTCAGAGATACTATTCATATATGCCAGTATTGAAAGAAAATAAAGTATATAGTTGTCAAAGTGCATTACCTATCTGTTCAAACTTTCCCGGGGAGCAGGTGGATTTCCTAATGTGCCAGTTCTTCCCTTAGCTAGTCCAATCTAGAACAGTCTATAACAACAAGAGTAATGATAGCAAGGCTACAAACATATTGGCTCTGACTTTTACCCTCGATGGTCCCTGCTCAGTGACAAGACTGCCAGTCTAATACAAAACATAGTTCATGGCTCAGTAGGTAAAGCATCTGCCTTCAGCTCAAGTAATGATCTCAGGGTCCTGGGATCCAGCCCCGCATCAGGCTCCCTGCTCAGACGGGAGTCTGCTTCTCCCTCTGCCTCTCTCTCCATTCGTGCTCTCTCTCTCAAATAAATAAATAAATTCTTTAACAAACAAAAAAAACATAGCTCATGAAACAAACTATTGATTAATAACTAATGGCTAATGTATTATTCCTTGGAGATAGGTCATACCTACAGAGGTCTCGATATTCTTCATACTAAAAAAATCAAGGTGTGCCTGGGTGGCTCAGTTAGTTAAACATCTGACTTTTGATTTTGGCTCAGGTTATGATCTCAGGGTCTTAGAGCTCTGAGTCAGGCTCTGCACTCAGTGGGGAGGTCTGCTGGAGATTCTCTCTCTCCCTTTCCCTTTGCCTCTCTCTCCACCACTCACGTGTGTGCACGAGCTCTCTCTTCTAAAATAAATAATCTTTTTTTTTTAAAAAATCAAGGATTGCAAACATAGAGACAGATCAATGTTTATTTGTTTCTTTTTCTTTTTGTTATATTGATAAAATGACTTTTCTAAATATCCTTCAGGTCCCATTTTGTGGCAACTGTGTGCTCTGTGAATGTACAAGTCCAATACTGTATGGAAGCAACGTGTGTGGTCAAATTTTTAAGTATCTTGCCTAATGTAAGTGAAGGCTTATATTCCCATATGATCCACTTACCCTGACAAATCTATAAGGTCATGGTCAGACTCTCAATTCTGAGTTATGATCAGCATACAAGAAGCAGTAGTTTAAAAAAAAAAAATCTGCAAGGCACCAGCTGTAATAGGTATTTTATTGTTGTTAGATTACTTGGTTTTGGTTTAACCATTTTCTAATGGAATGACAAATTATGTTTTCATAACAGCCTCAGAAAAAGTAACGGGCAATTCTGTGTTTCTAATTTTGAATCTGTTGATTTTATAATGTAAACACAGAAAGATTTTACAGCATGTTGGGAGAAAATGATTTTAATAAACTTGAAATTCTACTGATATTGCTATTTAAAATAATCAGCTGTAGGGATACTATATGAGAATGGAAAAATTCATGCTGACTTGTTTTTAGATGAGTTTTTAAAAATATTTTTGAATCTGCAACTTATAAGATGAAATTATTCAATTATTTTGAATACATGTTCTTGGGTGATAACAGTTGCCAACAAAAACATAGCTTGCAACACAAGTTCCATTTCACTGATTTCAGTATATGAAAAAATACTACAATATATTCCACGTTAGGTAGAATTTATTTTTTTTTTCAAAAGACAGACTTTATCACGTAAAAAAAACATATTCTGGATACTTAGACAAATTTAATTTATCCGATTATAAGAAGTTCTGATTAAAATGAGAGATTATTTGAGTATAAGATAATTCACTAGTCATAAAAGGAATCACAGTTAGCAGCCCACTACAGTTGAATGTTATATTTTTACATTGGAAGAAACAGTGGCTATTATGTAAATAGCCCAGGCTTTAGAGTAAAATTGTTCTGGGTTCTAATTCCCATCTGACACATAAGCTCTTTGTGTCCTTAGGCAAGTTACCTACCATCAAGTTTCCTCATCTGTAAGAGGAATAATACTATTTTTTTACCAAATAAGGTTGGAGTCAAGTATCAAGAAGTGATACATGTAAATAATATGGCAGAGTGCCTGGGGATATAGTGCAGCTCGATATGAAACCTTAATAATATTGATAACTGTGCCAGTTAGGAGATTATTCAGCTAAAATCAGTGTTGCAACCAACACTGTGTATTAGCAACATAAAATCAATTCACAACTTCTTTTAACTTCCTTCTTCTGCTGTAGAGACTGTAAAGCCTAAAGATTTACCTTCCCAGTCTCCTTTTAGCTAGAGCTAGTCATGAGACTTAGTTATGACAGATGGGATGAAAGCAAAACCTAGAACTTATGGAAAAACATTCTTAAAAAGACAGACTTGAATAATATAGACTTTCCCCCTTTCTTCTCTTTTCCCTTTTCTTCCGAATACCTGGAATCCACATTGGATTGATGTTTGAAAGTGTTCAAGTTACCTTCAGATTATTAAGATAAATGCCTCTCTCAAAAGATGGCAGGGAGGAGGAAAAAGAAGCCTGAATTCTTTATGGCATTTTGAGCTAAAACAGGAGAAGCAACATATCTGCAATTAATACGACTTAACTAATCCAAGAAACTCTTGTCCAAATGACATTGCAAATGACTTTTTTGCTAGTTTCAGGAACACACTCCAATCTGTTTATCTGAGCAATAAACTGAACAATTAGTCATTCTCTCTTCTCAGGACAATGGATAGTGCAAACTAGCTTCTCAAATGGCTGTTTAGCCTTCAAGATTACCTTCTAAATCCTTACCTTCCTGTGTTCACTAATCTTAAACTATCACAAGTTAAATTTCACCTACTCTCACATAGGCCCCAACATTGAGAGAACCCTCTTAAACTAGACACCAAAAATCTGTAATTACTCTGTCTGTGGCTACTAAAATGTCTTCAAGGTAGTGGTCTTTCTTATGCAGTGAGTAGAAAACTTTATAAGAAAGATACTTTTGTGAACTTTTCAGGGACTTTGGTCAACAAAGGTATTTTTGTGGATTTTTTAGGAACTTGGTCAACAAACACTAGGGCTGGATTACATCCCATAAGATTCTTAATACCAGAAAAATAAACATATTTTGCCTAAACTATTCCATTTTAATTCTCTGTTATTTATTCCTGATCACTTCTCTAACAAATGATACAGCTATTATTCTGAATAAAGTAATTTATGTAAAGACATTAGCATAGCATTTAACATATAAATATTCAGTGAACGTTAGTGTTTTTTACTTTATGACCACCCATTAAAAATTAGGTCCTATGGGGCGCCTGGGTGGCTCAGTTGGTTAAGCGACTGCCTTCGGCTCAGGTCATGATCCTGGAGTCCCTGGATCGAGTCCCACGTCGGGCTCCGTGCTCAGCAGGGAGTCTGCTTCTCCCTCTGACCCTCCCCCCTCTCATGTGCTGTCTCTCTCACTCTCTCTCTCTCAAATAAATAAAATCTTAAAAAAAAAATTAGGTCCTATAATCTTCATGAAAAGATTTTGAAAAGTAAATTTAAAAAATGATATACTCTCTTCTCAGTAAGATCTGGATTCTAACCCTCCCTCTGCCATGCAATCAGTGTGTGGCCCTGGACACACTGGTGAACTACTTTAAGCCTCAATTTTCACATATGTAGAACTGTCATAGCAGTCTTATCAGCTTTGGTAAGAAAAAAAATGTTTTACTATTTAGTAAGTGTAAACTAGTAAGAGCACTAGTTCAAATTATGAAATATTCAATGAACTACACTTTTCTACCACATTTTCAAAGATTCAGGTTGCCTTAATGTTGTCCCCTTTCATATGCAAGCTGCCTGCTGAAGCCTGAATCCTCTCTTCTGAACTGCTTTCTTTCTCCACAGCTCGAGGATATTTGCATTTTTAATCATAAAATCTGATGATTATGAAATGACGATTGATTTTTTCCTTTGCAGGGAAGAAAAGATCTTACTCTCTGATGTTGAAATCATGCTAGGTAAATGTTTATCTGTTTGTGTATAATTCTAGGGTGTCTATAGCACAATATTTACAAGCACTTACATGCAAAGAGTCAGCTATAAGTGAATAATCAGTCCGTATAAGGCCAAAATATTCACATGTAGCTATATCAGAGATTCAAGAAAATAGACTGTGGGCATTTTGCTTTATAAAAATCAGGACACACTCGACTTTGCAAGTTCATCACTTTCATTGATTTCCCTATTGTCTGAAAGCATTCATTTCAGCCTGTTCCTTTGACTTATATCAGCAAAATGGCAATAATGCAATTCAAGGAAACTTCTCACAATATTATTTTTCTTGGATAAAGGATAGACTCTTTCAAAACAAAATACTCAGAACATTATATTCTGAAGGTTTACATGTTTAATTTCAGATGTTTTCAATTATGAATTATATATATTCAATTATATTTATGATAGAGGCATATAGGTAAAAGAGTAAACATTGATTTGAAATAGATGGGAATTAGTTACAATTAGAAAGTTTTAATTTGTTTGATCCAAGTTGTCTTGATTTAGATCAGTGTATAGACTCAAACTTGGTGCAACTGACATTGGGGTTGGAGAATTCTGTGTTTTGTCAAGGTAGAGTCCTGTGCATTGTAAGATATTTAGCAGCATCTCTGGTTTTTACTCACTAATACCAGTAGCAGCTGCCTACCCACTTTGGTGACAACCAAAGATGTCTTCAAATATTGCCAAATGTCCTCTGGGGGCAATATAGATTTCACATTTACAGTTGGTAAGTTTCAATGTCTTGTTCAGTGTCAGAAGCTTCATGCACTTCAGAAACATACCGCACAATTCTAAGCAAATTATTATTTTTAAAAAACTATCTTTATTATTATTATTTTTTTTTATTTGTGAACCCTCCTGCACTGTTGTAAGATGTTTGTACTATTATCTTAAAAGTTTCAAGGTGTGGACAATCAGATTGCCAAAATTAATAGATTTCTGTAAGGACACATGCCTGGGAACATGAAAAAGAGCTGTCTTAAGGAGAATCAGAAAATCATTCAGGTCACAATGACTTTCAATCCTTTTTTCCCTCAGAGGTATCTATGGCTTCTTTTTCCAGTTAATCTCCTTTTCTTCTAGTCCTGCTACCTCCTTTCTACTCTAAATTATGGCTCCTGTTTACTCACTGATTTTATTGCCTAATAGATTCTGCTTAAGGCCCTCTCATTCTTTGTGTCATTATTCTTAACTTCTCTCTCTCTCACTAAATTCCCCAATAGAGAGGATCTGAGAGCATTTGTCCATGTTCAATAAACAAAGTAATCTTATAAGGCTACTCCATAGACGACAGGTCTGCCTCTACAGAAATGCGTTTTGGCTCAGCATCATGGCTTGATTGACTATGGTTATTTCTTAGAAAGCTGTCTGTTGTTGTTTCTTTCAATGTGAACTTTTGACAAGGAAGGCACCCTGAGTCTTGTCAGGTTTAGAGTGTTACTCCAAGCATATATCTCACCTGCCTTATCTTGAATAGAGGAGACTTAGGTATTACCTTTCTGCCACTTGAAATTCAAAAATCACAGGAAAGGGATAGTATTTCGCTCTTAAACTTTCCAGTGGTGTTTTCCTTATTTATTAGAGGAGGACTTCAACAACCCTTTATGAGGTCATGAGGACAGTAATGCTTGACAGGCTACTGCCCTTGGACAGTATTGTTTCACTGAGAGCAATCATATGGAGGAGTTGCCCCGGTGCCAAGAAATTATGATGGTTCAATGTTGCCGTATCATTTACTACATATATTACATTATGGATTGACTTTAAAATAGTAAAAAAAATGCACCTTATGATCAAATAGTCATGTTGGATTAAATAATTCCTTAAATATAATTAGTCAGTTGTATAAACAAAAAACTCAGAAGTTTGGATGATTTGGAGAAGCAGGACATCATTGGGCAAAACTCTTGACCTTGAAGTAAGAAGACATTAAATCAAAGCATGCTTTTCCTTAAACACTTTTAAGTTATTGAGAAGATTACATAATTGATTCAAGGTTAGTTTCTATTCTATGTTACATCTCCCTCTCTTAGTCTTGGAATATTGATATGAATATTCAAGATCCTTGAGACACTTTGCAAACCGTCCTGACTATGGTCATCATCAGGCTATCTTGATACTGAATGATAAAACTAATGTGTGCATTTTAATTTTTATTTCTTTCTTGTGATTACCAAAAAAGTCGTATGCTCTGAGAAATCCTAGAAAGCTCTACATATACACCCCAGGAAAAACTGCTTATTTCTCTCCATGTGTGTGTGCTTCTGCATTGAGCATTGTTAGAGCTCTTGGGACAGTATAAACCAGGATTGGATACTTCTTTTCAATCCTTTGGGAAACAGCTTGTTAGGCTCAGAAAATACTCAAGGTATCCCTATACTGTAATTAATATCCTTCCAGGGCTTCATTTTAAAACAGGGTGAGGTTTTCCCTGAATATCTACTTTTACTCCCTCAGAATATACTAGAGAGGAGAACAAAAACCCTAGAAGCTTTATAGTCTATTTTTCATTATATAAAACAATTTAACATTTCTTTTTTTTCCATTAGGACCCTCCTAATAGTTTATGAAATAATTTGGGAAGACATTACCAATTTGGCCAAATGAAGAAACTCACTTATTCTCAAAGAAGAAACAGTATTGTCCAAAGCTAAAAGGCAAGATGATAAAAAATAACTAGCAGGGGGCACAGATTTTCATTTCTTGAAACTGTAGCAAACAAATAATAGAAAAGATGGCTAGAGAGAAAGTTATGTTTCTTCCTAATGTAAAGAAGAAAATAAGTTACATTTTTAACAACCTACCAAAATCGTTCGTGGTATTATCTAATTAATTTCAAGCAATAAACTTGGATTTCAAAATGTGTTTGAACATTTTGAAATGTTTCCTGCCTTATGTATATCATCATACCCATAAAAATATGAAAACACATAGTTGCAATTATTTAAGCACTATGTTTTCTCTTTATCCTATATTTCAATGAAAAACAGAATTGCTTAGATTTTATTTTTTTTAATATTTTATTTATTTATTTTGGAGAGAGAGAGAGCACATATGGGGGGGGAGGGAGAGGGACAAGCAGACTCTGTGCTAAGGAGAGTCTGGAGATCCTATGGGCTCAGTCTCACCACCCTGAGATCATGGACTGACCTGAGACCAAGAGTCAGATGCTTAACAAACTGAGCCACCCAGCTGCCCCCAGAATTGCTCAGATTTTAAATCTGCACTGATAACTGAAAGATAAAATTTCCGTCTTTCTATTTAGCATCTTTAATCATACAAATTTAACACTTATCTGAAAGACAAGCTGCTGGCATCCATTCTCATGCAGCTACCAACGGTCTTAAAACAACAGTCAGCACAGCAGTATTTTGACATATTTTGCAATTGTCATGAAAATTTGGTGGCATTCGGTCAGATGCTTGCCTCTGAGAAAGTACTATGAATATCTAATAGCTCATACTCTGCCTAATAAACAAAATTATAAAAAATGTATGCTTGTTTTAAAATATTTTTTATCAGTACATAAAAAAATGACAACACAGTAAAAAAATGTTAAAGAAAAAAATTAAGAAAATACTTAAAAACAAGATAAAAGTGAAAACTAAAGACTTCTGTAAGTAAACTTGAATGATGAATAGAAGTAGAAATGTATCACAGAGTATTCTGTCCAAATTTAGTTAGGGGGGTATCTGCTAAGTTTCTTCCCAGTAAGGCTATTATTTTATATATTACAGTGAATAATTAGCTTATGGGGAGGTAATTTAAGACTGCAAATATCCTATTTCTCATCATACATTTTCCCTCAAATTTTAGCATCTATGGATGATTCTGGTCTACATTAATTATTACTGTGTTGTTTGCCTAACATCAATTTATATCTCCATCATTCCTTTTATATTTATTAGTTAGAATGCTCATTGCTTCTGGGATGTCACTGTTTCTAGGCCTTTTCAGTTGGCAGAGTTAGAAAATATACATATAGCTATTTACACACATATGTCCATACATCTATCTATCTATCTATCCATCCATCCATCCTGTTATGAGTTCATACTGTGACAGTGTTCACATTGCCCATTACTTACCCATTGACTTGCTTGATCAAACTGTAGTCAGGCCACTATTCTCCCCATATGTCCCTGCAATTTGGCTTATACCTAAGCTTATACCTAAGACTACTGAGGCACAGAATATCCTCTTTTAATGGTTCATCCCAAGAATCATGTGACCAAAATTCTTGTTGAACTGTCACTCTCATTCCATTTGCTCACCCACATTCTCTTGCCCCCACCTTCCCCCCAAACGTCCCTTTAGCTCTGTTTCTCTCTCCTTATGAAAATAAAGTCTTTTTCTGTTTGATTTTGAGACTTTGCCAATCTTATGGTTAGAGAATGCTCCCTTTTGCAATAGTCTCTTTGAATAAAGTCTCTCCTTACATGAGTCTGGATTTCTTTTTTGTTTGATTTTTGGTTTTATTTGACAACTAATATTATTGACTCCAACCGAACACCACTACTTTTATCAAAAGAATGTCTATGATCTTTTACAATTAATATTTTTATTTAATAATTAATTAATTAATTAATATTTTTCCTAAGATATGTTTGTAATGGAGTAAAGTTTAACTCATATTAAAACTAAAATCTGCAAGGGTTTTTTTCTATAGGTGATATGATCTCCATCGGTACACCTATCTGTTGTTAGGGGAAAAAATCTTTTCGTCAATCTATTTTAAACTTACTCCAATTTAATAATTAATTAATCCTTTTATAAAATTCCAAGCTTTAATTTAAATGAAAGTTCTCAATTTCTCACATATCTTCCTCATCCTTTCAGTTTTCTTCACAGGAAGAACTGCCTCTGACCCCCTGCTGAAACAGCTGATATTAAAGGCAATTTCTTATGTTTATGGGAGTACTGTTTGCTCTGTCGCCATTGTTGATTGCAGTCTACAAATAGTACAATTTAGGCTCCCATATTTTTTATCAGAGTCAAGTGCTTAGAGTGTTTCCTGGATTATTTTAGCCTAACCATGCCTGCTGACAGTTATAAACATCAGAGTGAGTATTTTGTTCACGGTCCAGCTTTCTGGCCCATTTGCCTACAACCAGCTTGTGCTGTGGAGTCATCTAGTACTTCTACTGGACCTTCAGAAGTGCTCATAACTCTCAACTCAGCATTCACATCACCTGAAGCTTTAAGTAGAATAAGAAAGCCAAACCTAAGAGACTTTTCAGTATGATCTTGCTCTCTGGGTAAGTTGGACTGTCTCAAGATTTGGGGAGTTTGGGGCAGGACAGCACAGGAAGCCATAACTATACACACACACACACACCCACACACACAGTGGAATACTACGTAGTCTGAAAAAAAAGACATTTTGCAATATGTCACAATATGGGTGAACCTTGAAAACACTGCACTAGGTGTAAAAAGTCAGTCACAGAAGTACAAATACTGTGTGTTTCTACTCATATGAGGTATCTAAAATAGTCAAATTCATAGACTCAAAGAGTGGAATGATGGTTTCCAGGAGTGGGTGGGGTGCGGAAATGAAAAGTTACCAATCAAGGGGCATAAAGTTCCAGCCAAGCAAGATGTACAGCTAGAGATCTGCTGTACAATGTCATACCTATAGTCAATAATGTATTGTATACTTAAAAATGCATTAAGAGGATAAACTCATGTTAATTGTTCTTACCAGAATAAAATTTTAAGAAAAAGAAGGAAGAGTAAGGGTAGCTAAATATATTTTACTCGTCTTATTTTACACATAGGAAGCTGAATATTACCTGTATTCTGTATTTCTACAAGTTTAATTCTATACCTCTCCTCACCTCCCTTTCTTAGCCTATCCAAACTGGCACATGGATGCCCTCAAGCAACGAAGTAAATATCAGGAACTTAGGGACATAAACATAGAAAAATCATAACAATAATAGAAGTGAATATCCTTATTTCATATTAAGAAATAGTCTAAGTTATGGGCGCCTGGGTGGCTCAGTTGGTTAAGCCACTGCCTTCGGCTCAGGTCATGATCCTGGAGTCCCGGGATCAAGTCCCGCATTGGGCTCCCTGCTCAGCAGGGAGTCTGCTTCTCCCTCTGACCTTCCCCCTTCTCATGCTCTCTCTCTCTATCTCATTCTCTCTCTCAAATAAATAAATAAAATCTTCAAAAAAAAAAAAAAGAAATAGTCTAAGTTAACTTTCTATATCTATCTATCCATCTAGCTCTATCATTCACCCTGCCATTTGTTTATTTATCCATCCATCTAGAGTAGTAATAGCTAACTCAATCTGAAATAAAAATGGACTGACAGAAATAAAATAACGCAAAAGAGATTAAGTGGTTTATGTGAATAATGACCTTTGAATACAACGGGTCCATCTTTACTTTTACCAAGTTGGGAATTTTACAATAATTTGCAAAAAGTACCTTACTTTTTAAAAGTTTAGTTGCGGGCGCCTGGGTGGCTCAGTTGGTTAAGCGACTGCCTTCGGCTCAGGTCATGATCCTGGAGTCCCGGGATCGAGTCCCACATCGGGCTCCCTGCTCAGCAGGGGGTCTGCTTCTCCCTCTGCCCTCTTCCCTCTCGTGCTCTCTGTCTCTCATTCTCTCTCTCAAATAAATAAATAAAATCTTTAAAAAAAAAAAAAAAAAAAAAAATAAAAGTTTAGTTGCTACTTATATAAAGAGTCATAAAACATTTTAAAGTTTTATATTATAAAGGTTTTGAAAGAAAAATGTCCTTAGCCCATGTTTCATTTCATAACCTGTTAGGTCCTATATCTCAGTGTAGTTAAAGACCTGAAAGGGTAATTTGCATGTTTTGATGGGAAAAACTTAGGATGAAATTTTAATATCCTCCTGCATTTGATTAAAATAAAGGTGAAAACATGAATTGGTGCATTAAATGTCTATAACTCTCACTTCCCCTCAACATACAGGATTTTATAGCTTTAAGCACCAAAATAATTCCATGTCAGACAGGAGCACAACTTAACAAGTCATGCCTATCTGTTTCTGCACACCTGGCCCAATTTCCCAGGGGTGTTCAGGAATACGGTCCATTTGACATTCTCACTGGGTCTTAAATGTTCAGTCAACTATTTCATGCCCAAGGCTGAATTGCAGAAATTATCTCATTCCTTTCTTATCACTTTTTATTCTGATATTTAAATATGTATCTATTTTTAAATATTTAGCCAATCACTACTTATTGAGAAGGTACTGGGAGCCAGGCAATATTCTAGTTTCTAAAAATACATTTATGAACAGCATAGATACAAAATCACCTGCCCTCACGGAGTATTCATTCTATTTTTCATCATAAGCACCACATTTTGTCCCCTTTTCAGACAGATACCTGCACCTGAAAACACAATAAATTATTTTAGCAGTCTTTTTACTGGACAGGAATTTGGAACAGTTAAAAATAATATCATAGTGTTCATCAGGGGATGGCAACTTCTTATTTACTTTTGACACAAGTATTAGCCAAGTGGAAACTAGCTTAGATTTTCCAGATCTAGACTTTCACCGGTCACATTAGGAAAATATAACAGCACAGGCAAATCGAAAAGCAATAATTTTCTTCACTAAAGGGGCAAGTCCAAGGGTCAAAAACATCCAAAATACACACATGCACACATACACACACAAAACATACACATCTAGATACACACAAATTCCTACATACAACGTACAGACTGATAATAATGACAACTTGAGGAAATACTGGCTTTGGCTGCTGCAACAATCCAGCTCTAGATGTAAATGATATGAGGAATATATGAAAATACAGGCAATATCAGCTAGCTTCTCCCTGCAAACCATTGTCTATTGTTTTCTCATCTTTTGCTTCCCTGTATTCATTGCATATTTTTGCACCCACAGTTCCACCACAAAGATTCTTCTTCTCCTTTTGCTTTTCCCAAACTTCCTCAATTAAAATATCCCAGACTAAGATAAAGGGATCTCTAGGTGAGCAGTTTTGAAACAGACTATGTCATATGCAATTTGCCTGCCTGGGAAAAATCACTGGGTATATATTTGTGATATAGATACTAATTAAATATGATGTAATTTACACATGAATGAGCTCACTCTAAAAACGGTCACTAAAAAAAAGCAATGAAACATAATAAGGACCACAGATCCACAGATTCAAAACATGGGTATTGGCTTAAATCTTGTCTCCGTTATTGCAGAGCATTGATAGTGGATTAATTACGTAAGTAAAGTAAAAACAAAACAAAACGAAACAAAAACATAGTGCCTGTCTCATAGTAAATAAGAAATATTAGCTAGATTCATCATCATTACCGATAACATCAAAATTATTGTAATCGCTAGTAATAGAAGTAGTAGTAGTAGTAGTATTTTAAAACAAATATTGAGTTTTTACAAATTGGGTAGCAGATCATGATTCTCTTTAGTATGTGATTGTAAATGCATCCATGAATCAGACCTAGACAGTCAAAAGACAAAGTTCTAAATTCACATTAACAAGGCAGTTTAGGTATGCAGTCATACTGAATATTTTTTTTCTTTCCTTAATAAATAATTCAGGATTCCTGGATTTAAATGGCATACAACAAGCAGCCCTTGGGGCAGTCTTTCCAATCTTCCTACTAAAATATCTATGGAAATAGAGAACAAGATGAAAACTTACACCCTTAAAAACTTAAAATTCCAGACAGAGTATTGTCAGACATGGGGAGGAATTTTTACTAACTTATTATGGTTATGAAGACGAACTTTGGAAAGAAAAAGTATTTCCTCTAAGAAATTCAAGGGCTTTATCAACCAGAAAAATGATCAGACTCAATCTGTCTTTAAAAGCATTGTGCAGGTGAGGGGTGCCTGGCTGGCTCATTTGGGAAAGCATGTGACTCTGGATTTGGGGTCTTGGGTTCAAGCCCTATATTGGGCATAGAGCTTATTTAAATAAATAAATCAATAAAAACAAAAGCATTGCACAGGCTCAGTATCCCCTTTTCAGAGAAGACATTTTGCCTCTCAAATAATGAGTCCCTTGTTCCAATGCTATTTCCTTCAGACTGCTTATCTTGAGTGTTCATCTCATATCTGTCAAGGGGACTACCTCCATCTTACCCTCTTCCTCTCTCTCTCACAATGTTTATGCCCCTTTAGGAGGAAGAAGAAAATCTATTTTTGGTCATCGGCCTATCCCCAGAGTCTTGTGCAGTACGTCATATAAAGAGAAATACAATAACTATTTCTTTAATGAACAATTCTTTTGTTCCATCAAACATTCTTAAATGATTAAGTAAATGAGCAAAATAAGAGAAAAGTACAATAACACACTGCATCTCAAAAGGCATCCACCCTGCAAAGTGAGACGCTATAATAGGAACCAAAGCATTAAAGTCAAAATAGCAATCCATAGAGAACTGTAGTTTGTTTTTTTTTTTTTTTTGAAAGAGAGAGAGAGATAGCGAGAGAGAGAGAGAGCAGGAGCAGGGGAAGAGGGAGAAGCAGGTTCCCCGCTGAGCTGGGAGCCTGATGGGGGCTCGATCCCAGGACCCTGGGATCATGACCTGAGCCAAAGGCAGACGCTTAACTACTGAGCCACCCAGGTGCCTCAGAGAATTGTAGTTTTTAGCATAATCCAGAGAATAAAAGATTCTGGAAGAGGGATCTGATAGTAGGAGAAATCTCTATCTCGGTAAACCAGAGTTTTGTGGGTTGGAATACCTGCTATGCAATGGTGATTGGGCAAGCACTCTATATGTGTACCTACCATAATTCAGAGATTGAAGAATATATAGTGTGGCATGAGTAGAAACACGAGAAACTGCATAATTTCTTTCTTTTCAACCACCGAGTCTGAATAGATCTTCAAGAAGTAAAATACTGAATTGCTATTGCTAAAGATCCTATGGTAATATGAAAGAAAAACTTGAGAAATACTCCCAGAGTACAGGGTAAAAGGAGAGAGAGACGGAAAACAAGAAAGCAGTTGTAAAGAACATAATAGATACCTAAACCGAGGTTTTCTGGGAGAGGAAATTAGAACAGTCAATGGAGGATAGAATAAACTTTGACCAAAATGTTTTAATAGAGAAGATCACAGGAAGATTCACCCCCAAAAAAGATGCTAATTTTCTCAAAATTAATCAACAAATTCTACGTGAGTCTAATAAAAATTCTGACTGTCTTTCTGAAAAATGACAATCTAATTTTATTTTTAAAAAAGAGCAAATGGTTAAGAATATCCTAGAAATGTTTTAAGGGGGAACACAGTTGTAAAGAACATAATAGTTGTAAAGAACAGTTGTAAAGAACATAATAGATACCTAAACCTAGGTATTCTGGGAGAGGAAATTAGAACAGTCAATGGAGGATAGAATA
The DNA here is from genome assembly GCF_002201575.2 of Neomonachus schauinslandi. Classification (NCBI taxonomy): domain Eukaryota; kingdom Metazoa; phylum Chordata; class Mammalia; order Carnivora; family Phocidae; genus Neomonachus; species Neomonachus schauinslandi. The sequence continues at coordinate 17,871,073 of NC_058408.1, read as the reverse complement.
AACTTTGACCAAAATGTTTTAACGGAGAAGATCACAGGAAGATTCACCACAAAAAAAAAAGATGCTAATTCTCTCAAAATTAATCAACAAATTCCATGTGAGTCTAATAAAAATTCTGACTGTCTTTCTGAAAAATGACAAACTAATTTTATTTTTAAAAAAGAGCAAATGGTTAAGAATATCCTAGAAATGTTTTAAGGGGGAACACAAGCTGAAGAGAACTACAGTGTCAAAATTATAGCTATAATAATTGGCAGTGTGGAATTGGTAACAAATACATTGAAAAATGAAATAGCAGAAAGCACAGAAATAGACCTATACAAATATGGAAACTTAATTATGACAGACCTGGTATTGTGGAACAGTGACAGTTGGGTCTTCAGCAAAGTATAAGCAACGGTCGGTGTCGATTTGGAAAAGGAGCAAATGAAAAGACCTGAAATCAGTTACAAAGATCACACCCTATAAGAGTATCAATCCCAAATGGATTAAAGACCAAATTTGAAAGGCAAAATTAAGTTGACACGTTCTTAAAGAAAAAGAAATAAATTCTCAGATTGAAAAGACAAACACATAATGAATAGGAAAAATAAAAATCCTTCTACATCTAGACTTAGACCCAAACCACAGTCCACAAAGAAATATCCTGAAAGCTAACAAAGAATATACTACCTATCACAGAATAACAATTAGATTGACAGTGAGTATCTCATAAACAAAAGTAGAATTCAGGAACATGTGAGACTTGCTGAGCAAATATTACTTTCTCTTTAAAGTTTTATTACCGATTAAACTATAATTCATGAGTAAAAGAAAAATTCGTATCTAGACATAAAACTAATAGCACAATTTAGTCTATACAGAACTTCATTACAATTTTATTAAAGGATATTCAGTAAGAAGAGAAGTAAACCCCTGGAAAAAAGTAGTATGTGAGAAACAATGATAAAAAAAATTTTGATAAACCATATCAGCACATCTAATTAGGACTACAACGAACAAAAACTTACAGTTTTGTGATACTAAAACAAAATTTCACAGGGAATTTGAGGACAAGTATGGGAGAAGATGAAAGTGAGTAGAATAAAAAATAATAAAGTTAATGAAGGAAGTGTTATTCCTCACCCTTAGTGTTCTCTTTAATAAACTCACTCCTGACACAAAGACTTGAAATGAGATGGCATGTTATTTTTTTTTTTTTAATTTTATTTACTTGACAGAGAGAGAGAGAGCACAAGCAGGGGGGAGCAGCAGACAGAGGAAGAAGGAGACACCCCGCTGAGCAGGGAACCCAAGACGGGACTCGATCCCAGGACTCTGGGATCATGACCTGAGCCAAAGGCAGACACTTAACCGACTGAGCCACCCAGGCATCCCATGAAATGACATGTTATATTCAGGCAGTTCACAGATGTAAATTTGAGTGTGTTATCTTAATATAATACACAGGATGGAGCTTCAACAAATTCACCTGGAAATAATTGAACTAATGAAATTATTGTAAAAAAATGTTTCATTGTGCTAACATTTATTATAATAAATCTCAAAACATTTTAAAAGAAATCTCTTGCAAGTAGGTAGAATAAAGGGGGTAACTTCAGTTTTTGGTACACTGATATTATAATGCAAACTACAAGGAACTAATTAAAACAAAGTAAGGGAAAGAAAAGCAAGTGGGGAGTTTAGGAAGGTAATTTTTTTAATTGAAACTTGACCATGGCTCATCAATATTCTGTGATAGGACTAGTAAAATTTTTAACCACTATTACTGTCCTAAAGCTCAGTTTATTTTGAAAGAAAAGTCTCTACATATATAATTCTGGTAAAAAAAAAATCAATAATCTGAGAATTAAAAAATAAATAATCTGATAAGTATGCAATTATTGTATTAGCATATATAAATTTCCAGTTGTTATTTAAACTCTATTCTCATAAAATTTATTTAAGATTTTTTTTTTTCTGTAAGATATATATGCTCTGTTTTCAGGTGAACAAAAACCAGTTATTCTACACTTGAATACTCAAAAGCTAAGGATTATTTGTTCTGTCCTTATCCATTATGTATTTAGAAATCTTAAATAAATGTAGCATTTTTTTCCTACACTAGTACACTTAGAAATATGACTACTTTATCACTTGTGAAACCATCAAGGCCTCAAGAGGAAAAGCAGTAGATTGTAAAAGAGAATTAATAATTTATATTTGAAACTTTGATTCAATTCAACTATTATTTTTCTACTCACTGAAACTCTGTATTTAAAACTAATGCCAGTGAAGATAGATTGACTTAAAGTAATGCTGATTCATAAACATTTCAATGAGCCCAAAGTATAATTTAATAGCAAGAGAAGTAGAGCTTTGAACAGAGCAAAGGAGAAAACTGTATTATTAGAACCCTTGCCAAGAAGGTGACTCACATTTCTTGGGACATTTACTCAGAAGTATCTCATATTTCTAAAAATCAGGTCAAGTTTGTTATTGCATTAATGCACTTTTGTGATTAATTTTACTAATGAAGAATATCCATTTTCACAAAGCATAAGTAAAAATATACCACTTTTAGAGAGAAGAGATTTGCAAGGTCAATTGAGTTATTAAATAATATAGGGTGGATGCATTATACGTTTTTAGAAAAGAAAACTGAATTATTATGCCAATAAGGAAAGCAAAAAGCATTTTAGTTTTTATCTGATTGTAAATTAAGCAGCATAATGAATAGAAAAGTAGATTTAACCAGGTCCAGGTATTTCAGTCATAAGTATTAGCAAATTTAGAAGTGTATAAAGTAAAATGTCTCTATTGAAATTTTGAAGTTGCCTGATTTTAAAGATTTATAGTATGGCATATCATGAAACAAAATATATTAGTTTACCATAAGCCAGGATTGAATTTTTTTTTATTCTTATGTTAATCCCCATACATTACATCATTAGTTTTAGATGTAGTGTTCCATGATTCATTGTTTGTGCATAACACCCAGTGCTCCATGCAGAATGTGCCCTCATCAATACCCACCACCAGGCTAACCCATCCTCCCACAACCCTCCCCTCTAGAACCCTGTTTGTTTTTCAGAGTCCATCATCTCTCATGGTTCGTCTACCCCTCCGATTTCCCCTCCTTCATTCTTCCCCTCCTTCTACCTTCTTCTTTTTTTTTTTTCTTAACATATATTGCATTATTTGTTTCAGAGGTACAGATCTGAGATTCAACAGTCTTGCAAAATTCACAGCACTTACCAGAGCACATACCCCCCCCAGTGTCTATCACCCAGTCACCCCATCCCTCCCACCCCACCCCCCACTCCAGCAACCCTCAGTTTGTTTCCTGCGATTAAGAATTCCTCATATCAGTGAGATCATATGATACATGTCTTTCTCTGTTTGACTTATTTCGCTCAACATAATACCCTCCAGTTCCATCCACGTCGTTGCAAATGGCAAGATCTCATTCCTTTTGATGGCTGCATAATATTCCATTGTATATATATACCACCTCTTCTTTATCCATTCATCTGTCGATGGACAAGCCAGGATTGAATTTTATTTCATTTTAATATAAATGGTTGGAACCAATAAAAACTGTTCATCATTTTGCCAGAGTCAGCTTCAAAACTTTAGCCAGGTTCAAATTATAACCATATTTTACTTAAAAAAAAAAAAATCAATGAAGCTTATATCAGTTTCTCCTTACTTTAAATTTAATTCTGGCATATTTGTTGAAGATTCAAAATAGATTTCAATTTTCAAGATGCTGCCATTAGTGTCTCAAAGCCACAGTTTTTATTTTATTATTTATTTATTCATTAATTCATTTATTTATTTTTTTTTTTAATTTGACAGAGAGAGACACAGGGAGAGAGGGAACACAAGCAGGGGGAGTGGGAGAGGGAGAAGCAGGCTCCCTGTGGAGCAGGGAGCCCGATGTGGGGCTCGATCCCAGGACCCTGGGACCATGACCTCAGTCAAAGGCAGACGCTTAGCGACTGAGCTACGCAGGCGCCCCTTAAAGCCACAGTTTTTAAATGTGGCAGTGATTCCTCTGAATACTGACTGTGGCCCAGGCTACTCGATAGCATAGAGTGGATATTGAAAAAATAACAGAAGTATACCCTATGAAGAGGAAATCTAATAGAATCAGCATTCCTTTGCTTGTTTTTGTTGTTGTTGTTGTTGTTGTTGTTATTCCTTTGGGGGGGGAGAGATTAAAAGTTGATTTCAGGGGCACATAATCTTTTGTTTGTATATTCAGCATTTGTAGATGGGTGGATGATAGAACTATGACTAGCAAGGGTAAATTAAACAAGGCATTGCACAATTATTTAATTTACAGTAATAAAAATTTATCTGAACGATTAGTTGAAAAAGATGTTAAAGTTCCTTAACAGGCTGGAGTAATACAAATGAAACATATCTTCAAAGTACATGGATTTCAGTTGGAGCTTCCAGCCTGGGAAGATCCTTCCTCTGGTTTCCTCCACCCTGTGTCCCTGAGCAGCACTGGGTGAGATGGGGAAAATGGAAGAAGAGCACAAGCTTCATGTATATTCCTCCAACATTTGGCAGTGGGCATGGGGCCTTCGGTAGACACGATTCTGTTGCGACCTATGTATGTTCTCTATGAACCACTTTCCTCTCTTGCTGAAGCAACTGTGACCACCAACAGCAGTTTTCTGTAGTTTCTGAAACTCTCTGACTGAAAACCAGCTGTGAGTCTGACAGTTAAGAGATGCCCTCGGTGACACTCTTTCCTTTAGCTTTGGCAATCATTTATAGATACACCATTCATCCTAAGAACTTTCGTCCTACTTGGAATATCTATAATGGCCTTGGTTTTCATGTTTAAACTCTGATAAATACAAGCAGGAGATACCATTTCTATGGGAGGCAAGGGGTGGAACGTGGATCAGAAGAGGCTTTTAAATGAAAGTGACCCTGGAAATGAGATTGCAAAATATTTCACTGACAAATGAGGTCAGAACACTTCCAGTCAGAGCAAACATGTGCCAGCCATGGGACTTGAAATTCCATGGAATTTTTTTTTTTTTTACAAATAATATGTACTAAAAGTATTCATACCAGGATGGGATTAGGCAAAATCAGGGATGTTTTCTCAAAGAGATGGAGTTTTAAAAAATTGCATAGTGCTCAGAAGTGCAAATAGGAGAATCTCTACACTGATTTGAGTGTGGAATTTTCCAGACTGAGATAAACAGAAAATGCCCCCCCTCAAATCAGCACACAGGCACTTCGGACTAGAAAAAAGTTACTTTTTCACCAAGATCTCACCTGAGCTGAGCTGCTAGGTGTGGGAGTAGCAGCCAATTAAAGCAACAAGCAAAAAGTGGAAGAGTTAAGACTTTACTCATGTATTGTGATGCTATAAGTAAGAGCCTAAAACTCTAGAAAGGTCAGTTACCCCTGTTTCATTTTCCCCCATAGAATGGAGTACAAATTGAGAGTCAGGTGGATCCAAAAAGACGTTGAGATCATCTCACTATTGAGGAAGCCCCAAACGTGAGCTCTTGCAGTTTTATGAGCTTCAGAGTCAGGGGAAGGGATGCAGAAGGGCTAGGAGTGGAAAAGTACTGGGTAAGGAGTCAGAGTGGGTAAAAGTGTCTTCAAGATTTCCTCAAGGTTCAGATAAAGGGGACCTCGGATTTAAGGCCCCAAGGCTAGGAATGTAAGTATGTGAACAGCATGACCTGCCAAAAAGGCCCAAGTCCTTGACTCAATTTCTCCCTTCAGAGACAACAGTGCATTGGCTGGGCACCAAGTCTGGGGTGGGGTGGGCAGCTTCTCCCCAGAAGGACCCTCAGGTCAAGCCTCTGTAATTGCCTATGTTTAGGCCTGAAAATAATGAAACATAAATGTTACCTAGGAGACAGGATCAGCCAGGAACCTGATCAATGCACTTCTTGTTACCGACCCTCAAAATGGGATCCTGAGATTGGATTGCCGCCCATGTGAAGGGCACACAGAAAACCTCCTGGTATGCAGTGGTAAGAGTTAATCTGTGGCTTGCAGTAGCCTCATGATTATTTAAGTCAACATCAGTGGCTGCTAGGAATGCGGTAGAGGTGTGTATAAAATGACTGTGGTGCTTAGCCACCATGGCAGTAATAATAATTAAAAAATAGCAAATTACGAGGTAAATTGGCTGCCTTAGAATAAATAACAACTTATAAAGGTCTATGGAAATTTAAAGACTATCTGTAATTTTTTTTTTCTTTTTAAGGGGCATAAATTCAATCAGTTATTAATTTTATGAACTCACTCCAATATTTAATTGACAACAGAATCAAACATAAGAACCATGTAAATTCATTGATATTAATAGGGTCAGTATACACTGTACATTTCAAATAGTAATAAAGTATGGGTAGAATGATACATATAGAGCAAAAAACAATCACTCTACGACTTAATGTTACCATTGATAACAGTGACGACATATTTTCAAAATAACTTCTCTACAAATATATCTCAGAACTCAGTCTACTATCTTAAACAGATGATCCAATAGTCTAGATTGCTTACGTACAGGTAATCCACATTAGTACTCAAATAGTTTCTAAAGTGTTGTCAGTCATTTTTATTCAGGCATAGATATGATAGTTGGCCTTAGATGAAATATTAAAAACACTAAAATAACATTTTTCCCACTTGGTTACTTGCAGCTAGACAAGCATCGAATCAAAACTCTTGCATAGACAACACACCATCATATTGTCTCATTGATATAAAATGTGACATGCCAGAAGTTAATAAATGAGAGCTTAAGTTAAATTTTAGCTTGATATATCCTATGTACCTTCCTTTCCAGTGTTTTTTTTTTCTTTAATTTCCTTAATTACATAATTAATTCAGAAAGTATTTATGGAACTTTTATTATGCTCAAAGAACTCTTTTTGGTGTTACATTGTATAAAACATGAATTGGAGCTTTCAGCTTTTACAGTTACACATCTTTTTTTTTTTCCCAGAATTCATTTGAAAACTATGAAAAACATCACATACAAAATATAAATTTCTGAGAAATAAAAGTGTAGCTGATGTCCTCTGTGCATCTAGGTCTTGGAGAAGAATCCAGGCTCTCTCTCACCTCCTGTTACTGCTCAGGACTTGTGAGGGCTTTTGAAAAATGGAGTCCAAAACTTCAATTACTTTCAAGTCTGAAGCCTAAGCTCTCATTTGATGTGATGGAGACTGGAATATTTCCTTTCCAAAAAAGTAAATTATGGATCAGTTTCTTTATAATGAAACCAAACCAATTCAAAACAAATCACAATAATAACAAAAATAAGAATTAAACTCTCCAAATGTTATTAAATTCCAAAGATAATATCAAGAGCAAGTAATTTGGTTCAAAATCTCAGCATTTATTAGTTACAATCTTTTCACCAAACATGACATTTGTTAATTTAAGATAAATCTTCAAACCCTCTTAGATACAGAAAGTTGGTGTAATATTTCACCTAAATATAAACATTCATGATCCATTCGTTATTTTTACAGAAACCTACAGAAATGTGATGCTTTATTATGATCAAACACAAATATGTTTTCTAAGATCGATAGCAGTCTAAAAACTTTATAATATCTATTTAGTAAAAAGTGCATATTACTGGTACATATGAATCTGGGAATTGTGTTATAATTTTTTCAGTAATCATTCCTGACATTCATACTAAGAATTATAGAACCTTCATAAATAACGTCATTTGATTCTTACACCTACTTTGTGAGGTATATAGGGCAAGAAATAGCCTTCGAGGGGTTAAGTGGCTTGTCCAAGGTCCAAGTATTAAGAGGCAGAAATAAATGCAGAAATTGGGATTTTCATATAAGGTCATTGCATTTTCCACACTAATACTCTAATGGACCTGACACACACACAAAATTGATTAATATAATGTGATATTATAATATAATATAATAATAATTTATATATGATATATTCTTATAAATAAAATGTTTTTTAAGGGGCGCCTGGGTGGCTCAGTCGTTGGGCTTCTGCCTTCGGCTCGGGTTGTGGTCCTGGGATCCTGGGATCGAGCCCCACATGGGGCTCCCTGCTCAGCGGGAAGCCTGCTTCTCCCTCTCCCTCTGCCCCTGCTTGTGTTTCCTCTCTCACTGTCTCTCTCTCTCTGTCAAATAAATAAAACCCTTAAAAAATGTTTTTTAGTACAAAATAAAAATAATTTTATTCTAGAAAATGAGACTAAGAAAACAAGAAAATTGGTCTCATAACTATTGTTAATATTTCAATATTTTTGTGTTTAAGTAATATAAGTAATGCATATTTATGTAATCTTTATTTTTAAGGAAAATATATTGTATTTGGTTGCATAATAGTTTAAATGCCCTGGAAGAAATAATCTTGCTTTACCAGGAATAAAATATAAACTCGAATCAAGGTCACTTTCCTCTAGACCTCTTCCTTAAATCTTAATGGATATTTTTCTATTCTAGCATTTGTCAGAAAAGCCCAAATCAGAAGGGTTTTGGATCATTCCGGGCAGGTGCAAGAGGACTTTCCTCTGGTCCCGTTGTAATGGCAACCCTGTCCTCTTAGCCCAAGATGGAGCCATCAGCTCAGTCCTTTGCATCTGTGGCTCTGCCTTCAAAGTCATTCTTTTTTTTTTTTTTTATTCTTTCTTGATTTCATCCCTTCTCTGTCTCCTTCAGCCCAGGCTGGCAACATTCCTGTTGCTATAAAATTCTCAAAACCTGTCCATCTCCTGTGCGTCTCAGGGAGGTTCAAGCTTTTAATAAGTGGGTCTTCCACAGATCTTTTCTGGGTAATTACATCTCTATTTTTGATTTGTGCTAAGATGTTTGGTTAAATCCATGTGTGACACACCTAATCTCTTTAGCAAAAATTGTCCAACAACACCTTTGGTGTTCCCTCCAGAGTGTGTTTTCTCATTTTTTACAGTATGGATACACTGAGAATTTCCCAAATCTTCAACTTCTGGTTCCTTTTTGCTTCTTGCTAGTATACATTTTGTAGGCATGTCATTTTAGGCTCCCTTTGAAGAAAACAATTTTTCACACTTTCCATGTTTTTTGATGACCTTCAAAGTTGTTGTTTTGTGTGTTTTTTTAAGATTTTATTTATTTATTTGACAGAGAGAGTGAGCGAGAGAGCATCAGGAGCAGGCTCTCTGCTGAGCAGGGAGCCCAACATGGGGCTCAATCCCAGGACCCTGGGATCATGACCTAAGCTGAAACAGACGCTTAAGGATTGAGCCACCCAGGCACCCATGATCTTCAAAGTTTTAAGGAGTAGTTGTCAGGATTTCTTTTTTGTAGAATGACCTGCAGTTGGAATTTGTCTGATATTTTTCTAATGATTAGACTAGAATTATTTTTTATATAGTTTTTTAAAGAAGACTGCCACAGAGGTACAATGCCATTTTCATCACATAATATCAAGGGTACATACTATCAACATAATTTAGCACTATTAATATTAACCTTGACCATCTGGCTGATGTAGTATTTGTCTAGGTTCTTCACTGTGAAGTTATTTGTCCCCCTTTCAAACTCTTTGGTATGCAGTCCACACTTGAGTGCAAAGTATCTACAAAAATTATATGAAATTCTTTTACATGGGAGATTTGTATCTTCTTCCTCATTTGTTTATTTATTACATCCTTTATATTATTATAGAGTCATAGATACTTATTTTATACTCTCAATAATGATGCAATATTATTTTCTTTTGTCAAATTGTTCCCATTTTAGTTCTTGTGACTTCTTTTTAGTTGGTTCCTGTGTCCCTTTGACACATCCCACTCATTATAGGATTTTTGAGCACCTAAATTTTTTGCCCCAAAGAATTTTCAAGCTCATCTTGTATAATTTCTGGTCCATTTATAGAATCAGTGATTTCCCTAAGCAGTTCCTTTTATTGGCGAATGACATTAGAAATTAACATCTGGATGGTGAGTGATAGTTTATTTTTACACATTAACTTATATTTTAGGTACTTAAAGTTATACATATAAAATATTAAAATGAATTAAAACTCCACATTCTATAAATAAGTATTTTTATAACTTTTGAATTCAAATATTTGTTGATTTTGTACCATGTGAATATCTTTCTCAGAATTTCATTCATCTTTTAACTTTGTTACTTGTGTCTTTTTCTGTATAGACTTAACACATATTTAATGTAAACAAATGGGTCTCTCTTTTACTTTTTGGCTTATGCTTTGTTTTGTTAATGTAATTTTTAGTACCCTCAGAATATAAACATATTCAACTGCACCATTTTAAAATATTTTAAATTTCATTTCTGTATTATGTCTTTAATTGAACATGTTTTTTTTTAAGATTTATTTATTTATTTATTTATTTATTTATTTATTTATTTATTTTAGAGAGAGTGAGTGCTCGAGCAGGGCTGGGGCAGAGGGAGAGGGAAAGAAAGTCTTAAGCAGACTCCAATCATGAACTAATCTGTAATGCTACTGCTCTCAAATATTTTATACACACACACACACATGGTTTGTTTCTAGGCCTTCAACCAAACTCATTATTTAAGACAATGTTAAACCACACCATTAAATAAATCTTGGTATCTGGTAGATTGACCAGATATCAAAGTTACTGTTTTTCAAAAATATCTAAGCCATAATTTTATCTTATCTTGGGAATTTGGACTTCTGTGATGGTTAATAATGGGAATATAATAGATTGGATAGCAATTAGGTGGTGGCTCATTCAGCTGCTGTATATGAGACTCTGTTTCTCCTTTTTCAAACCTGCTGGTTTAGTCTAGAGCTTTAGGCATTTTCTTTTCAGCCTCTTTTGATAGTTCCTGTTTAAAAACAGGAGTTCTGTATAGCTCCTATGTATTATTGTATAACTCCTGACTTCTGCCTCCTTTGTAGACTATTTATTTTTCATTTCTTATAGGAGACAAATTCCTAATTGCCCTTACCTTCTGGACCCAGAGATCCACAAGTCTAGCACCTTTAGCAGCTCACAACTTTGATTTCCACCCACAAATAAGGTTACCTTTGTGTGTGTGTGCTTAGATTTAGAAAGAGGATGGAAACTCAAGTTGTCATTTTAACAGTCTATCAAACTAGAACATTAGTAGTTTTTCTTTCCACATGTTGAAGGGGAGTTGAAACAGGGAATGGACAGAGTTGATGTATTATGTAACTACAAGGAAAATCGTTTTGTGAAAAATTAGAGATCGTTAGGTATGAGTACCGAAAAAGAAGTTTGAGAAATGGGCAACTCGTCCGTGGCAGAATAGAGTTTCAGAATAAAAGTTCTGTCTTTCTATATTTAATTCCTTCCTTAATGATGTTTTATTATTCACTAAGACTGAATAATACATGCCATGCATGCATATAAGCCTTTCATTAAAAAAAAAAAAAAAAGCCTCAAACAGAACGTAATGACAGATTTTCAGTAAACAAGAACAGGTTAAAGAGATTGAATGGAAACTAAAAGCTAAATCCCATATGCTTTCGCCAAGAGTAGATAAATCTTCAGTCCTCAAACATCCTACTCCTGTGCTATTAAAACTCTAAGCTATTATGAAATATATGTTGGTACTGGAAGGCACTCATTATCTATACAATAATAGCCTCAGAAAAACCTACATCTGCATGCCTCCTGCATTTTCAAAATTGAGAGTATTAGAATCTCTAGAGGGTTTTTCCTTTTATTTCATAATAATAAAGAATTTTGGAGACTTAGGTGGTTTTGAAATATTTACTTTATATGAATGTTATGTAAATATATACTTAGTACTTGAAACATTATAAATTAGGGAGTCAATTCTCTAAATTAAACATTTGCAAAATAATGTCACTGGTGGACTTTCTTAAAATTAAAGGCTTTGAGAATTACAAAAACTGCTCTTTGGTGTTCAAAACTCCCTCTCTATATTTACTTTTTTGTCTTATTTTGTTAATGTGATCTATTAGAACAGATATTTAGGGAGAATAAAGTTGTTGTTTGATACTGAAGATTAAAGTTTTGCCTCTTTTCATCCCCTCTTCCATCTCACCTCCACTTCCTTACCCTGACCAAGAAAGTTGTTAGCTAGAAGTTCATCTGAGAAATGACAAATGTCGCTGATGGATTAATGACAGATTTCTGGAGTGTAAAGTATTCAATATTTTAATAAGTGAAGAAAGGATGAGAAAAATGGAACATTTTCTGTGTTGATTTGATACAATATTGTCTTTTTATTTGTTTTGAAAAGTCATCCACCCAAAGGGTAAAATAAAACAATTTTAAAATCAAATGCCACATTTGTAAAATATATGATTTTATATTTTATTTCACTGCCTTATATACTTTCGACAGTTTTTTTTTTTTAAATCATAGAGCTAGCTAGTTTTGTTAGACCAAAATTAAATTTCACAAATCTTTATGGAGCTTGTGTTTAAAGACATTTCATCTGACACATGAACTTGCCTTTCTTCTCTCCTGAAATTTCATTAAAATCATATGAAGAAATAGAAAAAAATATAAACCAGTAATAAGCTGAGTCAGAACAAGGTCAGCAGTGAACAAAGGATTTCTGGATTTGGGGAAGAGAAAAGTCATAAAATTGTGTTGGCAAATGAATGTAGAGGTAATGAAAGCATGACGAAGTCAATCTGCCCTGGAAAGGTTTTGAACTCTGAGTCCAAGAAACTGTGGAGGAAGCTAGAGAGGAAGGGTGAAACAGGAGAGATTAGAGATGGAAATGGATGGATTCATAGAAAGTTGCTTTGTTTTAATATACAATTTACCCTCCAGCCTCCATGCATAGTGCAGACAGCCTAGAGTTTACCCACAGAGGGAATAAACCAGTATTTTCGCTTAAGGATATGAGAAACAAAACAAAAAAATGTACAAGTAGTGTCCAAAAAACTTAGTGGGTACTGACATTTCAGAAGAAAGCCTTCTTCACCATTTCATTTCAATCTTGTGAGAATAACAAATAAACTCAACGCTCACCCTAAAAATGAACATGTCCGTGAAGAAAGGTCTTCATATTCTCATTTGAAAAACTTATAGATTACAAATAATTATTACATATTTTCTTAAAAAGTTACCACCATACATAAAAAGATTTTTATTTATTAGCATAAACCAGAATAAGTATAAATAGAGTAAATGACTTAGGATGAAATAGATACTCAAGGAGACCATCCAAAAGGATATTAAAATGTATTTATTAAATGTTATCTTTAAAAAATGGAAAAAGTATGGCATATTCAAAGAGATGCAAAAATAAAAGGAGAAATAGCCCTTAAAAGCTAAAAAGGCCATCTGGTCCTGGGTTTTTCTTTGTTGGCTTTTGGTTACTGATTCAATTTCTTTATTTGTTATTGGTCTGTTCAGATTTTCTATACTTGATTCAGTCTGGTAGGTCTTATGTTTCTAGGAATTTACCCATTTTTTTCTAGGTTATCAAATTTGTTGGCATGTAATTGTTCAAATAGTCTCTTATTATTAATTTATTTCTGAGGCATCCATTATAATATTTCCTTTCTCATATCTGATTTTATTTGAGTTCTCTTTTTTTTCCCAGTCTAAGGTTCTATTGATTTTGTTTACTTTTTCAGAAAACCTATTCCTAGCCTTGTTAATTTTTTCTATTATTTTCCTATTCTCTAGTTGTTTTATTTCTGTTCTAATCTTTCTAATTTCCCCCCTGCCACTAACTTTGGACTTGGTTTGTTCTTCTTTTTCTAGTTTCTTGGTGTAAAGTAAGGTTGTATATTTGAGGTTTTTTTTTTTTTTTTTAATGTAGCTGCTTATTACTACAAACTTGTTCTGTCTTAGTACTGCTTTTACTGCATCCTATAAATTTTGGAATGTTGTGTTTTAATTTTTATTTGTCTCAAGATATTTTTGTAATTCTCTTTTGGTTTTATTTTTGACCCAATGGTTGCTCAAGAATACATTGTTTAGGTTCTACTTTATTTTGAATTTTCCATTTTCTTACTGTCATTAGTTTCTAATTTTATTCTATTCTGTTCAGAAAAGATACTTGGTATGATTTTGATCTTCTTAAATTTGTTAAGACTTGTTTTGTGACCTAACATGTGATCTATCCTAGAGAATATTCCATGTGGACTTGAGAAAAATGAGTATTCTGTTGCTGTTGGGTGGGAAGTTATATATATGTCCGTTAGGTCCTTTTAGAATATTGTTCAATTCTTTATTAATTTTCTTTTTTTTTTAAGATTTTATTTTATTTTATTTATTTATTTGAGAGAGAGAGAATGAGAGAGAACACATGAGAGGGGGTAGGGTCAGAGGGCAAAGCAGACTCCCTGCCGAGCAGGGAGCCCGATGCGGGACTTGATCCACGGACTCCAGGATCATGACCTGAGCTGAAGGCAGTCGCTTAACCAACTGAGCCACCCAGGCGCCCTCTTTATTAATTTTCTATCTGGATGTTCTATCCACTTTTGAAAGTGGGTTATTGAGGTTTCCTACTGTTTTTGTATTGATGTCACTTTCTCCCTTCAGATCTGTCAATATTTACTTTATATATGCAGATGCTCTGCTGATGGATGTATATGTATTTACAATTGCTATATCTTTCTGCTGAATTGGCACTTTCATCATTATATAATAACCCTATTTGTCTCCAAAGTCAATTTAGACTTAACGTCTATTTTGTTTGCTACAGGTATAGACATTTCTGCTTTGTTTTGATAGCTATTTGCATGGAATATCCTTGTTGATTTCTTTATTTTCAGCTTAAATTTATCTTTTATTCTAAAGTGAGCTTTTATAAGGGTGCCTGGGTGGCTCAGATGGTTGAGCGCCTGCTTTCGGCTCAGGTCATGATCCCAGAGTCCTGGGATCAAGTCCCACATCGGGCTCCTTGCTCGGCGGGGAGCCTGCTTCTTCCTCTGACCCTCCCCCCTCTCATGTGCTCTCTCTCTCTCTCTCTCATTCTGTCTCAAATAAATAAATAAAATCTTTAAAAAAATAAAAAATAAAAATAAATAAAAATAAAAAAATAAAAATAAAAAAGTGAGCTCTTATAGACAGCATATATTTGGGTCTTTTTTTTTTAAATTTTTTGAGCCACTTTAGGTCTTTTGATTAGGGAGTTTAATTTATTTACATATAAAATAATTATTGATAAGAAAGGATTATTACTGTCGTATTGTTACCTGTTTTCTGTTTGTCTTATACCTCTTGTCCCTCTTTTTCTCTCTTGCTGTCTTAGTTTGTGTTTTATTATATTTTGTTTTGTACTGATAGACTTTGATCCTTTTCTTTTTTTTTTCTTTTGTTTAACTTTGATAGATACTTTTTGAGTGTCCTTACATAAAATATCTTATAGTTATAATAGTCTATTTTAAGCTGGTAATAACAACTTAACTTCACTTACATACAAAATCTCTACACTTTTACCTCTCTCCCACCCACTTTACATGTTATTAATGTCAAAATTTACGTCTATTTATATTGTATACTATTAACAAAGCATTGTAGCTATGATTATTTTAGTATTTTTGACCTCTAATAAATTCTTTTCCTTACTACTAAAAGTGCCTGGTAAAATATCATTCAGATAAAAACAAAGCAAACAAACACAAACATAAAGCAAAAAACAAACTATGTAGGGCTCACAATATTAATGTAATTGGTATATTCTACATAATAGTTTGGGGGTAAAAATGAAATACTCCTGACAGTTTCCAGAATCTAATGGTTAAATCTCTATCTATGTAAGTATAAACAGTCCCAAATTCCGATATACATACTACTATGTCTCCAACTTCTTACTCTTTATGCTAGGGGCCTCCAAGTACTGAAAAGTGTCTTTACTGTTGTGGAAGAGACAAGTTCCATCCTATTCTGGTGTACTATTTGTAGCAGAGAAGAACTTCCTCCTCTACAGCAGAAGCTCTTGTGGTGTTATGTTTGGAATTTAGATGCTGGAGTAAAGTTCCCTGATCTTTCAGTGACCATGAGTTTTAAGTTGGCGTCTTGCCCCAGAGATAACAATTCATCCAGAACATGTTGTCCCTCTCCCTAGTATTGTGCTTAGAGGTAATTCTCCAAGTCAAACTTGCCAGAACCCTTCTATTTTAAGTTCTTTTGGGTCTTTTGCCTGACCTTTTCTACAAAGTTGATGCCAGAGATTTGTGCCGTAGGGAAGCTAGGTAGCTCACTGCTGTTCTGCCTCACATTGTCAGGGAGTCTCTCTAATGGAAGTGCAGGGCTCAGGAGGTAAAGGTAATATTTATAGAGTGAGTCTGTATCATAAGATCATATTCAGGGAATTGCATCAAAAGCTAGCTTTGTCTGCTTAACCTGCCACCAGTGAGGCTTCAGGGAAGCCTTCCCAGATGTAGAGTATTTTGAATATTTAAGTTTTACATAAGAATTTTTAACCTTAAATATACAAATAGCAATTAATATTTTTGCAAAGACAGCAGCTGGGGAAAACTTACAATAAAATAACTGATAAATGACCAGGATATTATCACATCAGTGAATGTCAATTAGTCAACTGCTATGTTCATGTAGGTGATCAAGAACTAGGCAAAAGCTGACAAAAACATTATGAGCAGAGAGACAATAGTGATTTCCACTCAAGAGCATTTCCAAAGCCAATGATGGAGAAATACAATAATGCCTGTTTGAAGGGTGCCTGGGTTGCTCAGTTGATTAAGCATCGGCCTCCACCTCAGGTCTTGATCCCAGCATCCTGAGTTAGAGCACCGCATCAGGCTCCCTGCTCAGTGGAGAGCCTACTTCTCTCTCTCCCTCTGCCCCTCCCTCCCGCTCCTGTGATCGCGCGCGCTCTCTCTCTCTATCTCAAATAAATAAATAAATAAAATCTTTTTAAAAAAATGCCTAATTGATCCCAGGCAATTTAAAAGAAGCTATACTGATAAGAAATCCTACACGAGGCAGTATAAGGGTTGGTATTAAGAATACATGGCAAAGAAAATAACCCAGCCCTGAGCCTTGGAAAAAACCTGTAAGGAAGAAGCTAATCAGCTAAATTACCTGTCATGGTCCTACTCTGGATGCCTGGGCAAAGTTTCATGGACTATACTTGGTCAGGCTTAAACCAAAGGCAAATTAAAGTATTTTGAAATCACTACTTGACTTTGATTATTTTATCTTTTTGCTGCTGGACTGGAGAGACCTGACCTATTACCATGGATCACTGCTAAGCTCTTGGATAAGAATAGTGATATACACAGTGGTAAATCTGGTAATTGTAGTTCATTGCCCATATGGGGCTACAAAAAAACATGGAAAAATAAGTTATTTTTTCATGTCATATGAGATCTAAGAAAAGTGACAAAGGAAAAATCTGGAAATAATTACTCAAGTACCAATTCTTTAGGACAGTTAAGACAGGTCATATTTTAAAAACTAATGTGGCTTTAGTTAATCTGGAGTATGGTTGTGACAGAAATTAGATGATTTGATTTATTAAATTGTCTTTGTTACCATTGCAAATAGAATACATGCCAATGGGAAGCCCTGTGAGTAACTTATTTTCATAAATAATATTTTAAAACGCAATAATAAGTTGTCTACAATTTAAGATAAGACAAACAAGTCCCTTGTGGAATGATGTCAACAAGCTTTCTAGTGATAGAAAATGCTTCAGACCAACTGGAAGCAAAGCATCAGCACCTTCCTAATTTGATTGCTAAGACATGAGTGTGTGATCAAAGAAGTAAAATGTCAACAGTACTCTTGAATACAAGTAGCTTCATTTAGCAAAAGAGATAGATAATAACAAATAAAGAATATTTATCACTGGCAGCTTGTGATTAATATTTGATTTACAGTGTATGTTGCATCTAAATCTCCTCCATTACTTACACCTATTAGCCTTCTTCCTACTGTCATCACTTTTCATCTCCTCACCATTGCTAAGAAATATATGACTGAGATAACTGCATCATATCCCACAAATACTGGTCTATTTAACTGAGACAGCAATATTCAAGAGCACACTGATGCTGACACAGATTTTAGTAAGAAAAATTTCACCCGGGAATAACTTTCCTTCCTTAACTATTGAAGCCAGCATTGCTGAAAGATAGGGAGCAATAACGGCAATTATTAAGAATTGAACCATATCCTCTGTCAGGATCCCATAGAGGTAAAGTTTGAGGTGTTTCAAGGGCATTTTAGAGAGTTTCAATTTACCTATGACAGGTAAGTCACAGTTAAGAAACCAGTCATATATACCTGGAACATGTGAAAGACAGATGAGCCACCCCACAATGCATCCCATTTAGCTCACAGTTTATTATGTTCTTATTTTTATTATGTAAGAGAAGCATCACACTTTAATGATCACCAGCCTACATATTTCAGCATATTCACAGTCATAAATACCATCTATCACATTTTATATTCCGCTTGGCTGTTCTAGAATCATTCAAAATGCAGCAAACATAATTGCAAGAATTATTAAGATTTATATGAAGATGCTTTTTAAAATCTCCTAACTTTCTTTTGCCTCTTGAATTCTTATTATATCCTAGCACGTGAAACACTCTCTGATCTGTTTTCAATTGTTCCACAATAAAAGAATAATTATATCATATCTGGATATCAAACAAAAGGTGATATACTTGAGTCTACCATCACATTTTTATTACAATACCACTTATAGTCATTAAATATGTGACATTAAGGGAGTTGAATATATAAGCTTCCTTTGTAACTCCTTCCAACCCTATGATTCAATCCTATGAGTTGAGAAAATAAAACATCTCAAGGTATATTTCAAACACTTTGTTTTTTAAGCCCAGTAAAAAATGATTGACTAGTTTTTCACCTTTTGTATAGATACATATTTAGTATAAGCTTATTATTTTATGCATGAACAATATGTTGTTTAGCAACACCCCAAATAAATGAAGCGTGGAGAAAAAACATTGAAATATGTTTTTAAAATACTTGTATTTGAACTTACGTATTTTTAAATTTTATTTTGGAGTAAAGCTTTTATTTAAATTTTAAAATATAATTTATCCAAGTCAAACAGAGAAAGACAATTACCATATGGTTTCACTCATATGTGGAATATAAGAAACAGAGCAGAGGATCATCAGGTAAGGAAGGGAAAACTGAAGGGGAAATCATGAGAGAGGGAGAAAAACCATGAGAGACTCTTAACTCTCGGAAACAAACTGAGGGTTGCTGGAGGGGAGGCAGGTGGGGAGATGGGGTAACTGGGTGATGGACATTAAGGAGGGCATGTGATGTGATGAGCACTGGGTGCTATACACAACAGATAAATTATTGAACACTAAAAAAAAAGAAAAAGAAAGTTGCTTTCTACAAACACACACACACACAAATATATATATATAATTTATCCTAGAAGTATACTGTGTGAGATTACTACTAGAGAAGGTAATTTTCTTTTTTTTTTAAAGATTTTATTTATTTATTTGAGACAGAGAGAATGAGAGATAGAGAGCATGAGAGGGAGGAGGGTCAGAGGGAGAAGCAGACTCCCTGCTGAGCAGGGAGCCCGATGCGGGACTCGATCCCGGGACTCCAGGATCATGACCTGAGCCGAAGGCAGTCGCTTAACCAACTGAGCCACCCAGGCGCCCGAGAAGGTAATTTTCTACAAGAATTCAAAATGAAGAAAGTACAATGATAGGGTATGACTTTATTTTCACAAAGTTAACAAATATTTTAAGTCAACTGTATGCAAGTTACTGTACCAGACATCGGGAGATTTCAATTCAATCCAATATATCTGTGTGCTTCTTATATCCCAGGTGTTATATAAGATAGAAGGAATTGAGGAATAATACCTAAGAACTCCACTCAAAGAGTTAACGGTCTCTGGGATGCCTCTGCAGCTCAGTCAGTTAAGCATCTGCCTTGGGCTCAGGTCATGATCCCAGCGTCCTATGATCTAGCCTGAGGTGGGCTCCCTGCTCAGTGAGAAATGTGTTTGTCCCTCTGCCCCTTCCCCTCTCAACCCCCTCCTCCTCAGTCCCTCCCCCCCTCTCGTGATTGCTCTTTCTCAAATAAATGAAAAATAAAATCTTTAAAAAAAAGTTAACAAAGAAATGGATACTCAGTGACAACTGTAATAATGAAGAGATGGTCCACTTCACTTGAGTAAGTAGGAGCATATTCCCAGAATACTGGATAGTTAAGATTGGATAATGGCTAAAGAGCTCTTTTCTGTAGGACACTTAAAGAAATTTCCTCGCTCTCCTCAAAACCTCTTTTTCATCAATGTGCAACAATTAAGCTATTCTTTATGTTACATGTTTTAATAAAGCTGAAGAATCGAATTTCACTTTTGTTACCTGAAATAATGAAGTTCAGAACTAATGACATCTATTAATAAAAAAATTCAAATAGGGCGCCTGGGTGGCTCAGTTGGTTAAGCGACTGCCTTCCGCCCAGGTCATGATCCTGGAGTCCTAGGATCGAGTCCCACATCGGGGTCCCTGCTCAGCAGGGAGTCTGCTTCTCCCTCTGACCCTCCTGCCTCTCATGCTCTCTGTCTCTCATTCTCTCTCTCTCAAATAAACAAATAAAATCTTTAAAAAAAAAATTCAAATATAATTTCAAGAGCAAATATTTTATAAATAAGCATAAAGCATTTTATGGAGTATATTTGAAAACATTTATTTTTTATTTTTTTATTTGTTTAAAGATTTTATTTATTTATTTGACAGAGAGAGATAGTGAGAGCAGGAACACAAGCAGGGGGAGTGGGAGAGGGAGAAGCAGGCTTCCCGCAGAGCAGGGAGCCCGATGTGGGACTCGATCCCGGAACCCCGGGATCATGACCAGAGCCGAAGGCAGACGCTTAACGACTGAGCCACCCAGGCACCCTGAAAACATTTATTTTAACTTGTCCTTCAAAATATTTTTGTTTTAATTTTATAAAACAAGATCCTATCGAGTAAGACTTGACATATCAGAGCACACTGAACATAGTGAGATGTGAAATAACATCATGATGATATAGAGTATTTACAAGGCATAACTTAATTCAAAAAATCAAAAAGAGGGGCGCCCCGAGCCCCACATCGGGCTCCCTGCTCCGCAGGAAGCCTGCTTCTCCCTCTCCCACTCCCCCTGCTTGTGTTCCCTCTCTCGCTGTGTCTCTCTCTGTCAAAAAAAATAAATAAAATCTTAAAAAAAAAATCAAAAAGAATTCCATTCCAAGCATAGAATTTATGTGGAAATGGAAATAAATCTGTTTTTTGTACTTGACACATTAGTGATATAGTTTTAGAATATAGGTGAGGTTCAGTGGAGTGAGGTCTGGAGGCCATGACCAAGAAAGAATTCTTGAGACGTCTTTGGTACAAAATGGTGGTTTTATTAAAGCATGGGGACAGGACCTGTGGGCAGAAAGAGCTGCTGTACTGGGGTTGTGAGGGGTGGCTGATTGTATACTGGAGAGTTCGGGGAAGTAAGGAAGAGGGAGGTTTCAAAAGGGTTTTCATTCGAGATCGGGTGCGCTCAGTCATATGTTAAAGAAGACCTTCAGGATCCTGGAGGGCTTGCCATTGTCAAGTTAAGGTTGTTTTCCCCTCTAGTAAAGGTATTAACATTAAGATAGTTGAGAGATTCCTGGAAAAATGTCACATAAGTCCTACCCAGGAGTGGGGGTAGGGGGTAGAGGGAGATTGCAGGGTGTCAGCTTATGCTTTGTCTTTTGCTCCCTCATCATCAGGGTCAAGTAAAAGACAAAATCTGAACTTGCAAATCTCAGTAAATTGACAAACCTAACACGCACTCTAGACTATGGAAGCAAAGGTTCTAGAGACTCGCAGGATTGCAAGAAACACACAATGCTCAGAGAGTGTTAAAATTTTAGTTGTAGTAAAATATATCTTTGATATATGTCAACATAGGGGTAAAACAGAGACTTTGCCAATCCTTAGGCTACACAATTACAGAGATAGCTTTTTGACGATGAAAGAAAATAAAATAAACAGAAACAGGATGGAGCTTTATGCTAATGCGTTTAACTACTAATTATTCTGTATTTGCCAAACACAACAGACATTAGGATAATGAAAAGATTCTGGAATAAACTCCCCAAATTCAATGAATTTTATCCAAGGCTGTCTCCTGTGTTCTTATGATTGTCTGGGGCCAAGTGGTGGCTGCAGCACCTAAAATCGCTGCCATCCACAACCACCTGCCACAAATTCTGAGATCCTGAAGTTCCTCATAAGCTCTCTTTCCTAAACTTTTGATTTTTTACCCTGCAATAAACCGCAGTTTCATTTTGGCTTTGGTTATACCCTTTTACTGACTGTCCAAGAAAGGAAAAAGAAAAAAAAAGTGTAATTTACTTTTATTCCTCAATTGTTATGGTATACTGTAACCATAAAAAAAAAATCCAACAACCAATAAAGCTATCAAATAATGTATGAAGAAGAAAGAAGATGATGATAGATGATAGATGATAGATAGATGATAGATGATAGATAGATAGACAGACATTTCATATGATTAGTCCCATTGAATAATTTAGTAGGGTTAGAAATATAATCAAAAATACCTTTGTTGGAAATTATATGTCTTATTTTTACTGAGACTGTAAATCTGTAAATCTGTATGATATTGTAATTGCTTATTTGTTGATATAACAGTATCTTGGTTAAATGTGAGCAAAGACTTAGATAAATAATCTTCAGTTTCAGTCACCCATTTGAAAGACTATCTGGGTCATCTGACAGACAAGCTTACTAAGTCAACTGTCGCTGACTTAGAAAAAAACAAATATATTCATTCAGCAGACAATTTTGAGTGCTGATATAGATCAACCCTTGTTCTAAGTGAAAAAAAATGGATACGCTTTCTCTCCCATGCAGCTTGTAATTCAGTGGAGGAGAAAAATAGAAATAAGTAAAAACATAAATATAATAACTACATATGGTGATGACTGTTATGAAGGAAACTCAAGATAGATGTTAACAGGGATCCCATGCTTTCCAGAACAATCAGAGGAATCTTCACCCAGTGAAACTGCTGAGACCTGGGAATTAAAACTCCAGACAGAGGGAGAGAGTGGGAAATGGCATGGCCTCAGGCAAGCAGAGACTCAAGTGGCTAGAACACAGGCTCCTCCACCACTGGGGCAAAGATTTGCAGAGTTAGAGTCAGAAGTTCTAATTACGGCAATAATAGCTAATATTCACTTTTTAGATAATTTTATGCCAACCACCAAGTTAAGTATTTTAGTTTTAATAAGAATGCTACAGGGAGGATTTTGCTATTAATCCCAGTCTGTAGAAGGGAACATACAAGCTCACAGAGATGAAGAATGACCTCAAAGTTAACACAACAGATCACAGAGAAACCAGGCTTATACAAACAGCATATACACCTGTTCTCACTCTTATATTATTAACTTATAATTAAATTTTATTGAGCACTTGTTTAATGACAAGGATCAAACTAAACTCTAATATATATATACATATATATATATGTATATATATAAATCCTTAGAGTGACCACATGATGTAAATACTTGTTTTTTAGTCCCACTTTGCAGATTAGGGAACTAAGACCTGGAAAGGTCTTATGTCTTATATATGTTTCTCAAAGTTACTCAGATAATGGGAACCACAGCCAGGATTTGGATTAAGATCTATTTTGGGGACTCCCATATACACAAGAAGAACGACGGTTTCTTTTTTTTTTTTTTTAAGATTTTATTTATTTATTTGAGACAGAGAGAATGAGAGACAGAGAGCATGAGAGGCAGGAGGGTCAGAGGGAGAAGCAGACTCCCTGCTGAGCAGGGAGCCCGATGCGGGACTCGATCCAGGGACTCCAGGATCATGACCCGAGCCGAAGGCAGTCGCTTAACCAACTGAGCCACCCAGACGCCCAGAACGACTGTTTCATTTCTTTATCCAACATATTACCTTTTTCAAGGTAAGAATTAAAGGTAGGGACAGCACAGGGGATCAGAAAAAACCTTTGACAACATCTCTGTCCACTTGTCAGAATACTGTCCAATTCCATCCCTTTTTTTACTAACGACTCTTCTTGGTGTACAGAGCACACAGCAGGACATGATCATTCCCAATACCCAAATTTAGAAAACCTTTTTGAAGAGAACAGCAAGACAAGAACTGGAAATGCTCAGGGATTCTCTCAACACCAATAAACTGCATAGGGGACTGTAGAGTGTCACACTGTATAAAGAGGATGGGAAGAAAGAGAGGTCAACTCCTTACAAAAGAAAACTATTAAGAGAATTTGACATTAGAAAATATCTAAGATTCTCCTCACACTCAACTTCTTTGTCATACACACATGCACACACACACACACACGCTAATTATAAAATTAAAACACTGGGAAAATATCAACATATTTTAAGTTTATTTCTAGTTTTCAGAGAAATCTTTAACATTTAATGTAGAAATTATATATAATTTCCCATATATTCTAAGCAAGGGCATTTAGCACTAATTTATATGTTAATGTATAATAGGGCTTCTTAAGCATCAAACATACCAATTACCATTCTCCTCTGAATCATTTTAGCTAATTCAAAGCACTCTGTTTTTTTGTATTTATGTGTGTGTATGTGTATACAAAGATTCAACATATAATACTGATTGTTTTCTCCTATTCAACTACATTTCAGCTTATCTGCATGATGAAAGAATAATAAAAACTTGAAGGACACTTAAAAATGATCTATTCCAGCATTCTCACATTACATATGAATTAATTGAAGCCCATGTGTTTGCTTTGACAGTACATATACTGAAATTGAATAAACTGAAGCCCAGAAACATGACTTGCTCAAGGTCATAGAGCTAATTGATGGGATAGTGGGGATTGGAAATCCAGTATCACTAAAGAAGTCATCTTTCCATTAGAGTAATAGCTTTCAATTTGGGGGATGATTTTTCCCTTTAGGAGATTTTGATAATATCTGGAGATATTTTTGACTGTTCCAGATGGGAGATTTTAATGGATAAAAGCCAGGGATGCTGCTAAATCCTACAGTGCACAGCACAGCCCCCCACAAAAATAAATCTCCAGATCAAATTGTCAACAGTGCCAAGATGAAGAAACACTTTGGTAGAAAAAATGACTTTTCTTTTCTTTTATTCATTAGAGTTCTTCAAGAAGCAGCTTCACTTAAAAATATAAAAATTATCCCAATAAAAAAAGGGCAAAATGATTCAATCTGAATCATGTATTATATGTTATTCCTCTAGTTGGCATATATCTGAAAACTGAAATTATTACACCAAATATTGCAATTGCATAAAAAATGTAGCTAATTTGAATTGGTATCTTATAGTAAAGTGTAAAAAGTACCTTTCTTCTAGATTTTAAAGGTATTAATATATATATACTTTTAGAGCAGCTTTTATGTGTGTGTTTGTTTTAATGTAACCATAGAAGAACTTTCATCAGAATTACCATAAGGGCTTGTAAAAAATGCATGAAATTCACAATTTTTGGTTCTTATCTCAAAATAAATCCTGAAAATTACATGGTTTAAAAGCAGCCCAGTTGATTCATATACAATCTAGCAGTTAAGAATATCTCATCTACAGAGCACTGAGTGTTATATGTAAATGATGAATTACTAAATTTTACTCCTGAAACTAATATTACACTATATGTTAACTAACTAGAATTTAAATAAAAACTCGAAACCTTAAAAAATAGAATATCTCATTTACAGAAAAAAAAAACATAAAAACATGATTCTAACACATTGATAAGATTGAATTTTACCCACTGCTAAATTTTAGTAACAAGTATATTTTATTGCAGATTGGGCTATTAAATATGCATCTGCAAACTGTAATAAGTGCTCGATAATAGTACAGTGGATTATGAGGTAATGAAATACAGTAAATTCATTTACTGTGAATGTATAGGCATGGCCAATCAATCAGATTATGTAATCTGTATACAATAATATTTAGTTGGTAGGGTAATAGGTGAAGAAAATTATTGGTTGTATTTTTTCATAGCTCACAGTTTGTCAGGTGAGTGTGATGAGACATCTAAAGTGTTGAAAGTGTTTGGGATGGAGTGTTTATAGTATTAGCCCATGGAATCTAAACTGAGTAAGATGGGAAGTAAAACAAGAAGAGAATATATTAAGACTTCAGACTCACTATACAAAGGGATGTTTGATTTGATAATTGCTGAAGCAATGTATTTTCAAAGTTTTAGAGGATGGACAAGAGAGTGAGTAGCAAAGTTAGTTAGCAGGAAGTCATGGGAAATGAAGTCAAGGAATAAGAATGCAAGAAAATATACCAGCATCCTCCTATATTCTGATAAGTACTCTCCATGTCCATGGTTCAAGCAGAAGTCATCAACTTCACACAATGTGACTTCATCTCTTGGTCTTATTTGAAAGGTCCAGAGGCAGCCCTTAATCTAATTTAGGTAAATCAGTTTATTTCCCTAGATTTTGAGCCCTGGCCCAAGGAAATTGTTTTTAATGACTTGAGGCATAAGATGAAAATGTTTGAGTTGCCAATGGGTATTTTTCTTCCCATGTGCTCCAGATCAAGATAAAATTTTTTATAGATTTTATTTATTGGGGCTCCTGGGTGGCTCAGTTGTTAAGTGTCTGCCTTTGGTTCAGGTCATGATTCCGGAGTTCTGGGATCGAGCCCCGCATCGGGCTCCCTGCTCAGTGGGAAGCCTGCTTCTCCCTTTCCCACTCCCCCTGCTTGTGTTCCTTCTCTCACTGTGTCTCTCTGTCAAATAAATAAATAAAATCTTAAAAAAAATAAAGATTTAATTTATTTATTTTAGAGAGAGAGAGTGTATGAGCTGGGGGAGGAGCAGAGAGAGGGGGGTAGAGAGAATCTCAAGCAGACTCCATGTTGAGTGTGGAGCCCCACTTGGGGCTCGATCTCATGACCCTGAAGTCATGACCTGAGTCAAAATCAAGAGTCGGATGCTTAATCGACTGAGCCATCCAGGTGTCCCTAAATCAAGACAAATTTTTAAAGCAAGATACAAAGAATAAAACATACCCACAGAGAGAGAGAGAGAGAAGAAAAGTAAAAGACAAAGAGTCTTGTGCCAATGAATTTCTATTCTTGGACTTCATATGGTAATATCCTTATCATGAATTGAACTTTAAATTTGCATCTAAGAGGATCTGAACTCTTACACTACTATTTGAGTCACTTTTTCTAAAAGACAATGAAGTTATATAAAATTGTGACATAAAAATAAATGAGGATGATGATCACTGGGTATTGTATGTAAGTGATGAATCACTATATTCTACTCCTGAGACTAATCTTATACTATATATTAACTAACTGGAATTTAAGTAAAAACTTGGAAAAATAAATAAATGAAGAAAATATTCTATAGAATTCTCTTGATGACTGTTTCATGTGCTTTTGCTTACCACTTTCTGATAGAGTGTTATTTTGTATACTTGAAGAGAACTGTGTGTCCTTCAAGGTTTGATTTTCTTCAGCAGGTATATGTCTCTCAGAAATAAATTTTCAATTATGTCTCTGTCTTTAAAAAAAAAACTGCATGATAATGTCTATAGGAATAGGTGCCTATCATTCAGGTTCTTTTATAGAAAGAAATCAAAGTTGACCATTGAGTTTATTTATTTGTTAAAATGTTCTACTTATAATCTTACATATGTCTATAATGTGCTAATAACTCATTTATTATTAATACTCTAATGACACGGGAATTAAAAAACAGATAATCATGTGTACTCTCACAATGACCTAATAAAAGTATCACATATTTCTCTAGTACTGAAATTATTTTAAAATGTAAAGAGATTAGAGCTGAGGTGGGTGGGCAATCTGCTTATAATTAGATGATCTGTGAAACAAATTGGATATGTGTTAACCCTAAGGCAGAATTCATGTTTAGTTATCCCTTCAAATAATTATAGTTGGAAAGATTCACATATAAAAGTGCTACATAATATTCTTTTCCCCCGAGGCAATGATTTTCTTAGTAAATAGAAGAAGGTATTATCAAAAAAGTTTCCGGTGAGCAATGATACATAAAATGCATATTTTTGACTATATTATTATACCTGATACTAATTAATTGATTAATTACCATATTTACATATCAAAGTTAATGTCTTGTATGCATTTTTCAAAAGGTTTTATGTAGGTAACTCAGAACCTAAAAATTCTAAAAGCTAAAGTCTGTGTAGAAAAATAGAGAATAATCTTGAAAGATATAGTTTTTAAGACAAAGAAAAGTAAAATAAACATACAACATGTTTATTTTCTTCCTGTTTCATGTAACATATAGCAATATAAATATAAAGGTCAGTTCCACTTTTTGGCTGGGTGATTTGGCATCATAATTCCCTTATTTTTGCAATTAAAAATAATTTTGAATATTATAAAATATGCTGAATTCCACTATAAGTGAACATCAGTAGTCAGAGAAGCATGCTTATTTTTAAAATGAATGATAGTCAATTTTCATCTATTATCACCTAATTAAAAAAAGAGGTACAATATTGTTTTCTTAAAAACAGCCAAAAGAATCAGATCATTTGATTCTAATATAGAAGAAAGTAAATCACAAAAAATTCATAATATTTTGTCAATACTTGATTTTTTTCACAAATACTATTAAATCTTTCAAGACATTGCAAATTCATGTTTCAAAAAGTCAAGTTGGCAAAATGTTAGTTATTCAGTTCAATATATCATTTTAAAAGTTCAAATAAGCATCTAGTAATAAAATATAAATTGTCAGCATGATCCAAAAGAACATAAAATTATATCAGTCAGAGATTGCAACAGAATCTCTTAGGAAATAAACCCAAAAAGAAACATTCATACTTTATCTCCAGGGTAGTATTCAATCATAATTATTTTTCTTCCTTGACTTTATTCATTATTTGGCATAATGCTGAAACAAAAATTTGATATTTTACTAACTTTAAAAGTTCTAGCTAAATATCTATAGAGAAAACAAACTGATCACATTCCATCCTATAGTTATTTAATAAATGGATTTCCCTAATAATTTCTCAATATTTTAAACTTTTACAAGTTAATGATTTTAATTATAATGTGAAATAATACTAAAAACTAATCCACTTTGTAAAAATGAGAACAACACACAAGCTTAAAATATTTATATTAAAAATTTCAGAAAAAAGCTCTGATTGCATTTTATAATATTCATATATATTTATAAAATATCAACAATATTAATTATCATATCTGAATATCCATATATGCTTATAATTTGAAATCTATTAGCTGCAGCAAAATTACTTAACTGAATAATATGTAATATCCTTAAAGTATGAGAAATAACAGTGTCAATAGAGAATCTGAATATATAGAAAAAGTGAATGACTACTTATGTTTACCTTAATGAGATTAGTAAAAAGTTTATCACTTTGATTCTGTATTTCTTGATTAAGATTCCTAAGTCAGTGATACTTTTCTTTTTTTCTTGAGTTATGCATAACATATTAGTTTCAGGAATACAAACATGATTCAATATTTGTATATATTGTGAAATGATCACCACAATAAGTCTAGTTAACATCCATCACCCCACATTGTTACATTTCTTTTCTTGTGATGAAAGCTTTTAAGATCTACTCTCCTAGCAACTTTCAAATCTACAAAACAGTACTATTACCTATACTCACTACATTGTACATTACATCCTTAGGACTAATTTATTTCATAACTGGAAGGTTGTACCTTTTGACCAAGTTTGTACCCTTTGGTCACCAACTTGATTCTACAAATATTTTAAGTTAGTTTTTTAGAAGATATAAGTCAGGAGAAGTCTTCAAATTAATTAATGCATATATAACATTTAACTGAGAATAAGAAAATTCAGCCTTTAAACTTTTGCTAGATATTGGAGAATGCACCCTTTTCTTTAACTTTTTTAAATAATTAATTTATTTTAAAATGAAAGAAAGAGAGTGCATGGAGAGGGGCAGGGGGAGAGGGAGGGAATCTTAAGCAGATTCTCCACTGAGTGTGGAGCCTGACCCAGGGCTTGATTTCAAGATCCTGAAATCACGACCTAAGCAGAATTCAGAATCAGACACTCAACCAACTGAACCACTCAGGGGCCCCAGAATGTACCCTTTTCTACTTGAATTTCCATAGTGACAAAATGTTGACCATGATCAGACATACACCTTCTTCTAGTTTTACATTTTTTTTCTGAGTTCACAGATAACATTTTTAAATTTAGAGTGCATTGAAGTGATCTGTGGTTGCTTACACATGGCAAGATATTTCTTCTTATTTCTCACGAACATGTTATTTATTTTTATCAATAAATCAAAATTTGATTTTATTATATGGCTACATAAAGAAGATGTATATTAAATACTTGTGGAATGTGATTATTTCTGTGTAATTAAATTGATCAACTGAAATTTTATTAAGTGTGGCTGGTTATATTACTTCTCTTTGCTTGTCTAAAAATTTACTATAAAAATTTGAGATGTTCAATGAAGCCTAACCCATTCCCTCCCGTCCCCACTACTCTCTTTTTCTTTCTTTCCTTTCATTTCCGTTTTCTTCCTTTTTAAACTTTATATATATATGAGATTGTGTACAAAGAAATACCTTGCCTCAAGGAGGCAACTTATGTTTCCTTGAAATAGAGTATAAACTTCAAAAGAAAATAACAACTGTTATGTAAAAAATTCATTACATTTGCAGTTCACATAAGAATAAAATCAGACCTTAAACACCCTCTTTACCAAGTTTTTCAAAATATCTATCATTCTATTTGGGATGTCTTTTAAAACATTAAATGGGAATTTGTTTTTATTTTTATTTATTTTACTTTAGACAATTTGTTTTTAAATGTTGTTGCTAATAACTTACCTCAAAGTAAGTTTGGTTTTTTTTTTATTTTTTTTTACAGCACCAAATGCCACATTGTTCTTTAAACTAGAAATACCCACAACCTCGTAATACTTATAGAAAATTACTGAACAGCTACCAAACTGACTGAATGACAGACTGCATAGGGAATCAGAATTTCAGCATTATTAAAATAAGTCAACCACTATAATAAAAACTTTTATATGTAAAAATCCTTTTCAAAGTTGAATACATATTATGTAATAATTTTATAGATTCTTTACTTGGAAACGTATTAGCATGCATCTTATTCACATTAATGTATTTTAAAAAGTTGATTAGGAAAGCTGATGTATTAACACAAATGGAAAAATTTTTAAATGTGAAAATTTAAGGAGTGCTTAGGGGGCTCAGTTGGCTACTCACCTGACTCTTGATTTCAGCTCAGGTCATGATCTCAGGGTTCTGAGACTGAGCCCTGTGTCAGGTTCTGAGCTCAGTGGGGAGTTGGCTTGAGATTCTCTCTCTCCCTCTCCCTCAGCTCCTCTCCCTGCTCTCTCTTGCTCTCAAATACATAAATAAATCTTTAAAAAATAAAATAAAATGTAAAAACTTAATATTAGGCTACCCCACATTCAAAATCTCATGATAATGAACACAGAGATAATGATAATGATAATACTACCTATTTTTGTTTTTTTGTTGGCTAGTTTGCAAACATAACAGCGAGGTTTATTAAGCACTGAAAGGTATCAGTTTTTTCATGGACATTTTCTTATCTCTACAACTCTGTAAACTTAATTGTTAACTTGTATAAAATGAGTACCAGAGTTTGTAAGTAGAGAAATGGGTTTGGAGCACCTGGGTGGCTCAGTCGTTAAGCATCTGCCTTCGGCTCAGGTCATGATCCCAGGGTCCTGGGATTGAGTCCCACATCGGGCTCTCTGCTCGGCGGGAAGCCTGCTTCTCCCTCTCCCATTCCCCCTGCTTGTGTTCCCTCTCTCGCTGTGTCTCTCTCTGTCAAATAAATAAAATCTTAAAAAAAAAAAAAGAAATGGGTTTATATCACCAGTCTTATTTTTGCAATTCATTCACATAACCCACGGTGTCTCCATTGTACTAACATTCCCTACCTCCCACTGAGGCTTCTATGGTCACTTCAATCTCTTGTCTGTGTTTTAAGTAAAGTCTTATACTTGGTATAAGTGACATGACATTTAAAAATGAAGTTGAAATTGGGATGATTTTACCCTTCTCTTTGATCCTAGAGTGTCAGCCAGGATGGACCAACAACATAATTTTTACATATAAGACTCTTACATATTCTTGCATACATAGACATTTCATATTTTGCAGGGGGTGGGCAGCAGGATGCCCCAGACCTGGGCTGAGGCCTTATTGAGGTGAATGAAATGTAGGATTTCCCAGGAGGGCAAACAGGGTGAGTTTGGAGTTCATAGGGGGTGCTATGTGGCTTGGAGTCCGTGGCAAGAGTGTGTGAAAATCCTGGAAGAAGGGTGGGGATGCTCTGAGCATCAGGACTGCTTGGAGTATGGTGGACTCAGACTCCAGGTGCTGTAACCTTGACCACTCTTCCCAGAGGAAGCCTGATCTCCTGGCATTTAGGGAGTTCTACAAGGCCCAGCAGGGGAGTCCAGGGATGAGAAACACCTGAATGTTCTAGGTGCCAGAGCTCCTTGGTCCCAAACTCAACCAAGTGATAAAAATTCCAGTAGTTCAATGCCTGAGGCCTTCATTCATATATTTTTAAATAAAGTCAATTGGAATTTGCCATTGGGAGAGAGTATATGTTGCAATTCCTTTAAAAAAAGTAGGACGAATATATCCTATTGCCTAATCTATCCCAGTGCATATACAGTAGGTAGCCGTAATTGAAAATAATAATCTGCAGACCAGTGAAAGCATGCAAATATGAGTATCCCTCTGTATCTGCTCACCTCTTTGGTTTTACAATGATAATTTGATGGTATTTAGTGATAACTCTCTGAAGTTGGCATTTTAAAAATATAATGACCCTCCATCGTATATGATATTTTTTTCAATTTCAATTTTTCAGTCCTTTATTTTAGTCAATCTAGACAATGGATCTGGCATGATTACACATTTTGTTTATATAAGAATCTTATTTTTAGAATGTAAGTTAACTACTTAAATGTTTTGGTATAGATATTACTGATGAAATTTGCTTAGGATTAAGACATTTCTTATGCACTCACAAAAATGGGCTAAATATTCTTTTATAGGTCTTT
This sequence comes from Neomonachus schauinslandi, assembly GCF_002201575.2. Classification (NCBI taxonomy): domain Eukaryota; kingdom Metazoa; phylum Chordata; class Mammalia; order Carnivora; family Phocidae; genus Neomonachus; species Neomonachus schauinslandi. The sequence continues at coordinate 17,837,957 of NC_058408.1, read as the reverse complement.
CTCTGGTGTCTAAATAACCCATTTTTTAAATTATCCTCATGAATTTGTAAAGTAATTCTTTCTATGGTATTGCTTGCTTTATATATTTTACTTTATGGAATCAAATAATGATATATCTTTCAGCACTACACGGACACTGAAGAACCTTAATTATATGTGTTACTTCCTTTAGTTGAACAGTATAGAACCTATATCTTAAGTTCTTATTGGTCTAAACAACTATGTTTGATTTGTAAAATCATCCATAGCAAGCAGTGTGATGACTTCTATGCTCACTTATGCAATGCAAGTGTATCAATTGCATAGGATTTGCAAAACATTTTTCTAGTGATTATGAAAACACAGAGATAGACCAGATGTGGGTTCTGACTTCATGAACTTTCAGTCAGAAGCTGGAAACAGGACAATGACCTATATAACTAAAATGCAAGTCGGAAGATAATTGGTAACCAAATGGACTGCCAAGAAATTACAGTTGAGAAAAAGTCCATTCCTAAGTTTCGAGAAGAACCTAGACAGATAGAATCTTGGTTCTTGAAAGAGAAATTAGATTTATAAATATGGAGAGAGGAAAGAGATGAAATTTCTGTGAAGCCAATATTGTAAAGAGAAGGATATTGGAAATCTAGGCAGTTGTAGGAACTAGAGAAAAGTTTGTTTGTTTGTCTTAGAGTAGATTGGTTAATGGAGAATATTGATAAATGAAATTGGAACTCCTGGGAACTGTGCTTTGATTGTGGAAATCCTAACATAATAGGCATAATTTCAAATGTTATTTTTTAACCCTAGGCACCACCTCTCACACTGTCCTTATTGTAAAAATCCTATGAGATTATTTTACTTACAGCAGAGTTCTAGACACATGGAACCCCTTAATGAATGTTTATATTTATTTAACTTTTGTTGAGTTTTACATTGTATTCATTTATAAAAACTTTCCGGAGTTTACCTTAACTTTATAATTTCTCTGTTTCCATCTTCTTTATCAACCCCTTCATCAGTAAGAAATGGAGGGATTATAGCATTTTCTGGAAAACCTGACATTAACTTTTCAAAAATTATTATTCTCTGTAATATTAATATGAATTTTTGACTGGTTTAGCACACCAACGTTGAAAATATTTTCATCAGTTTCAGTCCTGTTTAAGCAATACTAGAATTCAAAATTTGAACCTCAGCAAATCAGTACCAATCAAAACTAAGCTGGCATGAGAATAAGAAAGTGAACATATATGACCAAAATATTTGTGTTTAACTCATGGAAAATATAGAAACTTATTTATTTATTTATTTATTTATTTTATTTTATTTTTTTTAAAGATCCCATTCATTTTCTGACAGAGAGAGAGAGACAGAGAGAGAGGGAACACAAGCAGGGGGAGTGGGAGGGTGAGAAGCAGGCTTCCCGCTGAGCAGGGAGCCCGATATGGGGCTTGCGGGGCTCGATCCCAGGACTCTGGGATCATGACCTGAGCAGAAGGCAGATGCTTAACCTACTGAGCCACCCAGACATCCCTAGAAATCTATTTAAATTCTAAGTTAAAATATTCTATATGCCAATCATAAATTTACTGCTTATAAAGTCTTTTCAGAAGATCATAAAATTATATTAACTAGAGATTAGGCTATCATAGTCTCTGGTCTACTATTATATGATTTTAAAACAAAATCATTCATTAAAAAGATCATTTGCTAGATTTAAAAGTTTAGAGTGACTGACTACTTACAATGCATGTATTTTGGGAGATATTCTCTGTATAAACATAGCCCTCAATTTCAAATTTTTTATATTCATGTACTATGCAATTTTAGGGGATTATAAACTGCATTAACCACAATTACAACATTGCAAACCATTTTCACATAGGTGCTTCAGCTATTACCAAATCCTATCCAGGAGAACATCGTCGTTAAGCGTCTGCCTTCTGACTAAAATCCAGCCCCATTTACCAAGTCTAAATACTACCAAGCCTCTAAGATCTCTGCTTTCCCAGCTCTTGTTCAAGGTCTCCCTTCAGTGTGGATTGGATTTATTGACTCAGATATAAGTGAAGGGATAGGATATCAATTCTGAGATTAGAATATTAAGATAGCGGCTTCCATGTTGAGCACCTTATCTCTCTCCCACTCCTCTCTCTCTCTCTCTCTAATTGCTCACTTAGAAAGAACAGATGTCATATCTGTCATGAGTCAGTCCTGTGGAAAGGGCACCTGATTAGGAACTACGAGGGAACTTAGAAACACGACCCGATCCCCCACCATAGTGCAGCCTTCACAAGACAGCTTGACAGCAACATGAAAAATTTCAGACTAGAATCACCCACCAAAGCTCCATTCAGATTCCTGACCATAAGAAAGTGTGATAATAAATGTTTATTGCTGGAAGTGTCTAAATTTAGAGGTAATTTTAAGTGATATGGACAAAATCACATAGTTCTCTAGAGGCAAAATGGATGGCTGAAATATTTGTAATATTTTTTTTCCCCACAACTACGATGTTGTTTGCTAGAGGCAGATTTAAATAACTTTAAAATTATCATTTTTGTCCAACCAATAGAATAATTCCCATTAGAACTAGTCAAAACAAAACAAAACAAAACAAAAGTTTGTTTCTGTCTCCATATGGTACGGTCTTAATATTGCCAATTATTTAACTTTTCAAAACATGCTTAATTAATTAGTGGGGAAATAAAACCTCTCTGGGTTCCTCAGGGTTCTTGCAAAAATCACTAACTTCCTGATACTCTTCACATACCTGGAGATTTAGATCTCTATCCTTTTGTCTAGTTAATTGCTCTGATTCAAAGAATGATAAATTTGTTTTTTTTCCTCAAGGATAGGGTCAACTTTTAGAGCCTGGGGTATATTCCTAAATTAAATTGCTGGGTACTGGAAAGAATGGGTAGTTATCTTCCTAAGTATTTACATGTCAAAATCAATGAAGCCTCAGAACTTGGGAGACAACTCCAAGTTTTAAAGGCTGACATGCAGAGGACTATGTCACTCCTGGAGAAATTATATTGACATTACCAAAAGGTTTATAATTAAAAGGAGGGGTCATTATTTTCCCTAGAATAACCTTTCAGAAGAGGAGTGAGGGCAAGTGCTTCATTCTTTCTTATAAGCAGAGAAAAATCATTTTTCCTTGCCCTTCATCTATAGAGAGTCTGGTTAATTATATAGGAAAAAAATACCATCATCTTGCATCCATTGCCCCAGGGATAAGGTCTAGGACAAGAAGGTGCTGACACTTTATTATTTACTGTGAGGAATTTAATAAGACATATGTTTCTGACCTAGAACACCTCTTGTGCTCATTTAAGATCAAATTAATAAAAATTAATATTTAAAACCAACAGTGGTGCTATTTAAATTCTAGACATGTTCTGTCATAGTCTTTCTAAAATGGATGGACTTAAAAACACTGGTCTCAAAGGGTAGTGCTTTGGTTGAAGCAGGTTAGACTTTTGATACAATGTCTTGGAATTAATTTTAATTTTAACATATTAAAGATTATGAGCTTGTCCTTTGCAAAAAAGTTTATCTTTGAATAATAATTTTTTCTCCATCTTGTTTGATCATGTGATTACTTTTATGTGTGCTTTTTTTCTCTTTCTTGTGCATCATGTGGCACAATTTACATTTGGGTACGTTTCATGAATACAATATAATATATACTTATCCATGAGTTATTTATCTTCAAAAGTTGATATAGATAACAATGACAATGATGTGACATGTGGCTTACTAGATGACAAACACTACCCTAAGATCTTTACATATAATAACTCATTTAATTCCTGCAATTACCCAAAGAAGGAACAGACATTTTTAAAGATGAAGAAATTGTGCTTAGGGGGTTTTGTGACTTCCAGACTGCATAGGTATGTAGTAGAATTTAAATACATGCAACCTGGCTCTAGCATCTGTGCTAATCTTCACTAACATTGTACTGCTTAGGTTTATTATAAAAATTATCTGTTTTTTAAGGACATTGTATTGTATTGGATGGTATTTTCTTTGGGTTTTAATTGTTATTTTACTATGTATTTTACTATTAACATGCAAGAAGTTCTGAAAGGGATCATTTACATTAGCATAAAAATGCAGTCAGGTTTCATTTATATATTTGAGGAATAACTGATATTCGTGCATACATCACATTAGATACCAGGCCCTGTGTTGAGCATTGAAACAGATAAGACCTATTGCCTGGGAAGTAAAATAAATATACGTAACTTACATTAATAGCTTAATAAGTTTTTAAAAGAAGGCTTTATCATAAATAGAATATAAAGCTACCATGAATTTTATGACTAGAGCAGAAACTATGAATAAACTTAGAAGTTGTGAGAGCAAATTTTGCCATCCTCTAAGACACAACTGTAATAATCAGTCTACTCTCCCTTTATCTGTATCTGGATAAAATATTTTGGAAGATTTATCACAGTGCATAGTTTAGACTTCAGTGATTTTCACCTTGAAATTTTTCAAAAAATGCAAATAGAAATTAATATTGTATCCATAAAAACATTTTACAAATATTTCCACAAACTAGTAGATTTACTAAATATGTGCACCTTGAAGGAAATTTGAAAAAAAAAAAAAAAAGGTTGTTGTTTGAAACAATATAGACCTACTTTTTTAACAGTGTAAATAACAGTGTGAAACCATTTGAAACATAAAACCATATTAGCAATACTGGTGCTGATTTTATTTTTTTTTAATTTTCTATGGCAGCACAAACTAATTTAAATTTTCTACACATTTTTGTATCATTAACATATGCTATAATATGCTTTTACACTATTTTTATGTTAGTATTACCTATATGGTTTATTCATATGCTTGTACTTCAAATTTCCATGAATATTTATGAAAGGAAAAAAAATAATAGAAACTGACGATTTGGTACAATGTAAGAGAGTTCCCCTTAGGGTCAAGTTTACAGTCTCAATTTGACAATCAAGTTGACATGTTTAAATGGTCAATGGTTAACACATGTTTGATCATTGACAGGAGAGAGCAAGGAAACAAACTCATAAAACTACTCTTACTCTATGTGTCTCCCTTTTAGGCCCAACCTGTGCACTTGATTGTGCAATCCACATCATATGTGTTGAAGAAAATTATTTTCTGAAACATCAGAAACATTCCCTTTGTTCTCTGAAATCCATGCCTCAGTTTTTACATCCATTTATATGTTTAACTGCTGAGGAAAGAATAAAACAAAGAGGGACTATTTTCATTTGATATTATAAATTTCCTGAATGTTGTCTCAAAGGAAGAGACCTAATAGCAGCACATCTTGGAGAATAGAGATTTTTTTTTTTTTTAAAGATTTTATTTATTTATTTGACAGAGAGAGAGATAGTGAGAGCAGGAACACAAGCAGGGGGAGTGGGAGTGGGAGAGGGAGAAGCAGGCTTCCTGCCGAGCAGGGAGCACGATGTGGGACTCGATCCCAGGACAATGGGATCATGACCTGAGCCGAAGGTAGACGCTTAACGACTGAGCCACCCAGGTGCCTGAGAATAGAGATTTTTTAATCAAAGATCTAGGAAAAAAACAAAAAAGTAAAGGTTGTTCCCAGTAATCTAGAAATAAAGTTTCTGTCTCATAGCCATAAGGTTTAACAATGAAATTAGGAGCATATTACTGTAATCTAGAAAAATTATACTACATAAGCATCTGGTTGGCATGGAGAATTTGGCTAAAGATGTAATATGTACACCAATCTATTAATACTTAAAAAGGGAATTTTCACAGTACCGAGGTTGACAGTGATTGGGATCAAATTTAATACACACAATTTTATGTTCATAAACTTAGAACCTGGAAAGATTATTCTCTTGGAAAATGAATAAACACACATATGTATACTTCCCCACACACATATACTAACAAACAAAAAAGCCTGATGATCATGACATTAAAAAGGGTAGCACTGACATAAAGTGATTTTTTTAACATAAAAATATATACTTTTTAATTATAGGCTAGATCTTCCTTGGGTGTTCAGAAAAATGTAACACAAAACAAAACAAACTACGCACTCAGTGTAGGAATCTATACTATAAAATCAGAAGTTGTCAGCATAGAAAATCATGAGACTGGATGAGATCACTAAGAGAATGAAAGTGAATAGAAAAGGGAAGAATTCCTGAATCTAATCACCCTCCAACATTTAGAGATTAAGGAGAGGAGAAGGAATCAGCAAAAAAGGCTAAGGAGTAGTTTCCAGACAGATAGGAAGAAAACTGAGAGAATGGTGTGTCCTGGAAGCCCAGTGAAGTCTTAAGAAAAAGCAATCAACTATGTGTAATGCAGATGTTAGATTATCTGAGTGAGCTACCATCGGATTCAGTGATGTGGTTATCACAATCACAGGTGACAATGATGCTGGTCGGTGTTGGATGGGTGGTAGGGGTAAATACCTGACTGGAATGAGTTTAACAGGAAATGAAATTTGAGAAATAAAAATAATAGCACATAAAGGCAAATTATTTCAAAGAATTTTGGTATGAAGAGATGGAGAGAAAAGGACAAAAACACAGCCAAGTTTGTTTTTTTTTCTCCTAAATTGATATAAATAATACCATATGTCACATTAGTGTGATAAGGACTAGAATCTTCTAGAAGGAAAAACATTTGTGGAGGAGGAAAAGAAGAAAACAGAGTAATGTTCTTCAGTAGATAAGAGAGGATGGAATCCAGTGGTATACAGTAGCTTAGCTAAGAGTTTGGGCAGTACAGTCATATACAGGGAAGAGTATGCAGAGTATGTCCACCAGATCCAGGGGAATAGGAAGATGTTATAGGAGGATTTTTGAAGGTAAATTCTATCAGTGCAATATTGAGAGTTACAGAGCATAAAATATAAAAATTCCAGAAAATACATGAGAAAAGCAAAACCACTATCATGGCAATATAAACAGCTTTCAGTTATGATTCCTTATCTTAGATTCTTCTTGCTTGGTATAATTATCTATTATATACTAGCTCCACAAAATAAATTCAGGAATATTGTTCTTTTGCTATGCTCTGAATTGCTCCAAACATTAAATTATTACGAGTTGCTCTTATAATTCATATATAAAGTTATTTCATAATTGTGTTTGTGTGTATGTCTTGATTTTTAACCACTCATTTAATGTCCAAAATGGTTTTAAAAGTTTATTCATTACAGTGTTTATTTTTGTGTCAGTTTTGGGAATTTTATTTTTCAAAGAAATTATTCATAAGTGCATTCATAATTGTTTCATTTAAAATTTTTGAATTTATGTTTATTCTTATGGAGTAATAATTTTTATCTGGGCATCTTTCACAAATCTTGCTCACTCTTGCCAGAAGTTTTCCTGTTATTCTTTACATAAAACTATTAGGTTTTTGGATTCTTCAGTTGTACTCTGTTTTCCATTTCATTATGTTCTGGCTTTTTAATATTGCCCTCCCTCTAGTTTCTTTTTGATTTACTCTATTTTTCAATTTCCAGTTTGTCAAATGGTTAATTTGTCATTTTTCTTCTCTATTACATGTATTTAAAACGAAAATGTTAAGTGCAAATGTCAAGTTGTTGCATGTGTGCAGTAATTTCATTATTTTTTTAGTCAATTTCATCATTTATCAGCAAGTTGTTTTTCAGTGTGTTGTTTACATCCCAAATGTAGTTTATATTTCGTTTTTCCTCATTATCTTTTGATGGTTGAATTCTCATTCGTTTTTGTTAATGTCAAAAAAAATTTGTATGATACTCATACTTTGATATAAATCCAGACCACTTACATTTTTTGTTTAGCTCTTCAGACACCAGGCAAGTAGCAGAAATTTAATGTGAAAATGAGCTTGTGGATACAACTTCTTCAAGGATTTGTTTTCCTTATTTCACAAACCCAGCGTGGGATCATTAAGTTCCTTGTAAGTCTCCAGGCATTGCAGGGATAGAGGGTGGGTCTCAGTACCTTGAATCAACCTTGAGTTAGGGCTACAAGATTTTTCTATTCTTCCCTGTGCTGTTTTAAAAGCCCCAGGTTCTGGGGTGCCTGGTGGCTCAGTTGGTTAAGTGTCTGACCCTTGATCTTGGCTCAGGTCTTGATCTCACAGTCCTGAGTTCAAGCCCAGAGTTGGGAGCCTACTTAAAAAATAAATAAATAAATAAATAAATAAAGGCCACACCTCATTGCTAAGATGTGTAAATACTTCTGTTGCCTGCTTATTGCTTTTGTTTGTGTTTTCTTCCCTTCTGTTTTGGCCCTGGTGATTTCTGCTATCTCCTGAGCTCAGCTATTTATGCAAAACAAACAAACAAAACAACCAACAGTTTTGTTTTGTTTTTTTAAGATTTTTTTATTTATTTGTTTGACAGAGAGAGACACAGCGAGAGAGGGAACACAAGCAGGGGGAGTGGGAGAGGGAGAAGCAGGCTTCCCACGGAGCAGGGAGCCCAAAGGAGGGCTCCATCCCAGGACCCTGGGATCATGACCTGAGACAAAGGCAGACGCTTAATGATTGAGTCACCCAGGCGCCCCCCAAAAAACAGTTTTTATTTGAACCAGAATCTCTATGTATTTTGTATCACCAGGTTAAAATATATATATATTTCTCATAATGTCGAATATGAAAATCTAATTTTTTTTCCAGAAAGTTAGAGTAAAACTACAGAGAATGAAAACCCCACTACAACTTTTTATTAGTTCTGATTTGAAGGTAAATGTACCCTGTAAGGAAACTGCTCACTTAATTCTAGTTGGATCCCACTGGAAACCATACCTCAGAGCATTTTAGCCTCCATTCTTGGTGCCAGTGGAAAATCTGTTATTTTCTTACATATAACTGGGAGCTTGGAGAGCATGACTTAGTTTCAATTGATCCAGTGAAGTACATTGAAAGGAGCTAGAGGGGCAGAAAGCATGTTAAGAGGGGCGCTAAGGCCATGACGAAGCAAACCTACCCTTAGAAGTGCCTTCTTTGGCAATACATTGTCAGATGGTGTCTTTGTGAAAAGTCTGACCCATGTTGAAGGTTTAAGTGAATTACAAGGCGGTCGACTTGGATTGTGTACTGTCCCATCCCTGTCACTTTTACAATATATTGAATCATTTTCCCTTGTAGAAACATCATTAGTTCACAACTCTCCACATTGCTCTGAGAGGGAATGTATTAACATAACTTCATTTTCATGGAAAATCATCAACTGGTAAACTCCCCTATAAATTCTCTTCCACTTTCAAAATGGAGACCTACTAAAATTTATTACATACTATATGAAAACTAAATTTAAATAGTATAACTCATAAAATAAGCTGTAAGGCTATGTTTTAAGCAGAAGATAAAAAACAAATATCACATTTTATTTAATTAACTTTGTAGTTACCTAAATATTACAATACATATTGTCTAGCATACTGGAAATATAAAACAAGTGGAATCACAATGAATACAGTCTTGGCTACAAATTATGAGACAGTCTAATACTGGATTGCTTACTTGGTTTTTGTGTTGTGGCTCTCATAGATTTCTGAGCTTATAATTCTGTTTGGTTTGATGGTTTTTAATTTACATTTGAAAAATAAATCATACTGGGTCTCTGCAGAAATATTCACAGACTTTTGTAATTAATAGATTTAATCCTCTTTAATAGAGTTTACTGTTTTACACATATCTCTTGAATTTTACAACAACACAGCAAGATGTTAATCCTTTATTGTCTCTCTTTTAAGATAAACTGTGCGAGTGTCCCAAATGAAACATGCATCTTACATTATTGCAAATAATGCAGTACATTAAGACATTTGAAACAAAGATTGATATTGACATGGTTTTTTAAACTAAGCAACAAGAATTAGTCGATATGAACTTTCGAGTTTTTAGGTCTTATAATTTTCATAATAAATAAGAATTTGAATATTCATTTTTTGTAACCATTTTGAACAAAATAAAAAAGCAAATGCATTTTATTGTATTTTTGGATTTTATAATAAAGTATTTTTAATTAAAAATATAGGAAACATAAGAATAATAAAATCATATTCTTTGAGATTAATATGTGGCATTTCCCTTTATTTCTTTTTACTTCACTTATCATATTAATTAACTATATCATCTATATGTACAACTAAATAACAATATAAAAAATAACTGTACTGAAGCATTTTTCCAGCAGAATAGTGCAAAGACTTAATTTTAACTGCTGTTTAATAAGGCAAATATGTGCTAGATCAAAAAATACATTTGTTCTCACCCAGTGATGTGCTGGTCAATATTAAACCAGCACTTCAAAGAACAGAGCTGAGAATGTGATGTCACTGAGTGGGAACTTAGAAAGAAAGCCTCAGAATTAAGTCTCCCAAGCAGTATGAGTGGGTTCTTCCATACCACAGCTGTGAGACCTTTGAGTTGCTTTTAAGTTTTGCTATGAAGAATATATTTAACCGTGAATATCTTTACAAAAGCACTTTTATTTATGGGAATTTTCTGTAGAGAAGATTCAAAACAAAATGATTCCTCTTTGAAAGCCAGGCTGTACAAATAATAACAGGGAAATAGGAAATTATACCAATAACTAGCTGTTAAAATTACACATAATGTGTCATTTCTCTCATTTTCTTTTGTTCTGGAAATAGTACTGCGTCTGGTAATATTGGTAAATGATTGTTTACTTCAGGAATTTTTACCACTGTTCTAAATTCTAACAACATTGACTTTTTTTTTTTTTTACCAGTTTTTCTTTGTAAATTAATGATATATAACCAGATATATTCTTTGGTATTTGGATAATTTGGTTCAACAATATGTTTGTGAGGTTTTCCATGATTTTGTGGAAATGTCATTATGTGACTGTACCACAAGTTTATATAATGTTGATGAATATTTGTAGCTTTCTGTCAGCATTATCACAATGACTGCTTCTATAAAGACTCCAGTGAACATCTTTTGGTAAAAATATGTGCTAAATTCCATTGGATATAAACCTAGGAATGGATTTACTGGTTCTGAGTACATTTTCAGTTTTAATAGATAGTGTCGAACACTATACCCAAGATCTTCTGCCAATTTAGACTCTCATCATCAGAATATGAAAATTAATTATGTATTTTTGTCTATTTTTAGTATAGTCATTATAGTGTTTATTTAGTAGAAATAGCCTTAATTTAAATTTTCCTAATAATTAATGAAGTTGAGCTACTTTTCATAGGTTATTGGCCAAATGTGTATATTATTGGGCAAAATATCTTTTCAAGCCTTTTTTCTGATTTTTTGTTGGATTTTCTGACATTCTTATTAATGTAGTAATTCTTTTTTTTAAGTTTTTAGTTATTTATTTGAGAGAGAGAGCACAAGTAGGGGGAGCAACAGAGGGAGAGGAAGAAGCAGACTCTCCACTAAGCAGGGAGCCCGCCTGGAGGCGTGGGGGTAGGGAAGGCTTGATCCCGGGACCCTGAGATCATGACCTGAGCTGAAGGCAGACACTTAATCAACTGAGCCACCCAGGTGCCCCATTAATGTAGTAATTTTATGTACATACATACATACATACACACACTTGGTTCTTTATGTACGTTTTATATATATTCTGGATATTAGTCCTAAATTGTATATATGCCTGGTAAATCTTTTCTAATACTTTCTATGTTACCTTATCACTCTCCTGGTAGTATCTTTCAATGAATAAAATACTTAGTTTTAACATAGTCCAGTTGTTTTTTTTTTTTTTGAATAATGCATTTTGTGTTCTTTTTAAAAAATTTGTGCCACCTCTTAAAGTTGCTGGTAAGATCTCCTATTTCTTCTAAAAGTTTTTTTTTTTTTTTTATTTTGCTATTCACATTAAGATTTACTATCCATCTGGGATAGATTTTTAATTGTAGTGAAACTTAGGAGTTATGCCACCATTTTTCCAAATGGTTAGTGACTTAGCAAAATTTATTTAAAAGGTCAAGTGTTCTCTGGGTCGCCTGGGTGGCTCAGTCATTACGCATCTGCCTTCGGCTCAGGTCATGATCCCAGGGTCCTGGAATCGAGCCCCACATCGTCCTCCCTGCTCAGTGGGAAGCCTGCTCTCCCTCTCCCACTCCCCCTGCTTGTGTTCCCTCTCTTGCTCTGTCTCTCACTATCAAATAAATAAATAAAATATTTATAAATAAATAAATAAATAAATAAATAAATAAAAGGTCAAATGTTCTCAATTGAACTGCAATATAACATTTGTCATAAATGAGGTTTTCTCTATGTTTGAATCTTTTCCTGGACTCTCCATTTTGTTTCATTGATCAGTTTGTCTATCCCGTGCTTATTATAACACACTACTTTACTACTATAGAATAATAATAATTTTGATATCTGGTAGTGTACGTTCTCCAAATTATCCTTCTTTGTTCTTTGTTCTTCTCCAAATTGTTTTGACTATTCTTGGTCCTTTATAGTTCCATATTTATTCTAGATTCAGCTTGACAACTTCTGGAAAATGAACCTTAGGATATTATTAACATTTTTATAATACTGAATGTTTTAATCTATATTTTATGATATATTTCTCCATTTATATGGGTTTAATTCCATTTATACTGTTCTATTGTTTTCAATGCAGAAGTTTTATATTTCTTCTTCGATTTATTCCTAAATGGTTGGTTTTTTTTATGCTTTTGCAAATAAAATTATTTCTGAAATCATATTTACATTTGATGTTGTCACATAGAAAACTAATTGAATTTTGAATGCATATAAACAAATAATTTTGTATGTTGTATATTGCATCCAGTGACCTTTCTAAATTCAGGTCTCTGCTTTCACCTCAGAGCTTAGTGTTTATTAATATTTGTTATTTAAATTTACAATTCAGTGCTACTTAGCTTCCATACTGTAAGTGGACATGTTAGAAGGTCTCAAGTTATCTGAATCTCATTGATACTGGTGATTGTCATGCATGGGACAAAATGTTGACTCTTGTTTTACCTACTGGAATAAAGTGCACTATTTTAAAGTGGTCTAAGCCTTTGTTGATATTACCTGTACAGAGCTCCATGATTTCATTTATTCGGAAAGATAAGCAGAGCACATTATCCAAAGGGTTATAATAAGCTGACTGGCAGACATCTAGCTTATCCAGTTTGTTCTTACGGACCTCTCACCAAGTCCTTGATTTTGTCTGCTCCATGTTCTTAAATGCTTACCTCTGATGATGGATTGGGAATCAACATCAATTTATTCCAACTTGATTTCAACCCATTTTAGCTAGCAACTAGCAAACGTATAAGGACTCTTCATGAGAAAAAAGCCAACATCTCTCACATACTAGCTCTATTTCTCGGCTCAGTCACAAGCCCGTTAACACACAAAATAAGCAATCTATTTATTCATTTATTTATATTCTACATGCTTCCTCTTATAAAATAACTTACATTTTCGTATTTCAAAAAGAGAATGTGTTTTATATTTCATAACAAAAATGAGATTTTTTATTGTGTACAAAGCATTATTAATTGGAATATGAATTAGATGAAAATTATTATTTTTTTTTATATCTTGAAAAATAACCCTCTAAGATCTTGAGGACAATAGATTATAAATCTCTTATTAATGTAGTAAAATACATATAATTAAAGGTAAGTCTTTATGACTTTCTATGGAAAAGGACACCTAAAGTGATGGGCTATAATTTTTTACTGTTTTTAAGTACCTTAGCGTCTAGGTTTCCTATAATCAACATCACTTTTAACCAAAGAGCCTTGTCCAAATATAATTACTTTGAATTTCAAATCACATTAGATATAAGAAGAAAAGGGAATTAATGAAACTCTAGTTAAAAAACATAGCTACACTTCACTATTTCTCTGTTGATATCTAATTATTTTCTGTTAGTGGAACAAGGGCAGATTAAACCCCATCGTTTTTTGTGTATTAAGCCTGAAGAATACACTGTGCAGATTCTTTCTGCATAACACCAAAATCCAGGTCTTCTACTTAAACAGGAAAAGAAGTTTTAATGATTTGGATGTATTATGATGAAAATATAAAATGCAAGGTCATTTTAGTCAGCATGTTAAATTTCAGTTAAAGACTTATAGAAAAATAGTTTTATTTTTAATACCCTTCTCTCAGATAGACAAAATGTATTTTGAAACTTAAATTTAGTTTATCTTGTTTTTCTCCTAATGTTGTTTTCTAGTTATGTATACCTATGCATCATAAGGTAAAAATGAACACTAATTGTTCACTTTCATCAGTCCTCACCCACACACACATACCCCCTCCACACACACACAAATGTTGTTTTTTATCCTTTTAAACCTTTCAGAGACTGATAGAAATTTGAAAGCCTTGACTTTCACTTTCAAGAGCAAAAACACTTAGAGAAAAGAGGTTTTTGTACTCTAGAGACCTTGACTTATAATATCAAGGAGGTAGTCATAAATCCGTAAACACTGGATTAAAGAAATGCAGGAAGTTACTGTTTTCTTACAAGATAAATACCATTTCGGAAATGGAAAAAAAGGATTCATATCTAGACAAAAAGAGAGGAGACTGCTGTTTTGTTTAAAGAGTTAAAATTTTTTAGAGCAGTTTTAGGTTCACAGCAAAATGGAGAGAACAGTAACAGAGATGTCCCAAATGGTTTCTATGTCCACACAGACATGGCTTCCCTCGTCTACATTTCCCACTGGAGTGGTACACGTATTAGAATTGATAAACCTGCACTGACACATTACAATCAGCCAAAGTTGACAGGTTATATTAGAGTTCATTCTTGTATGTCCTATGGGTTTGGACAAATATATAATGACATGTATCCATCAATATTATATCATCCATAATATTTTCACTGACCTAAAAATATTCTGTGGTCTTTAATTTAAAATACTTCTCCCCTCACTCAATCCCTTCTATTCAACTTAGTTATATTTACTGTGTTCCTTCTCTGAATGAAGCTCTGTTTTCTGTTAATGAAATGGTGGAGCTCAAATCTTGACTCTTGATGAATTTAATTGGTGGAAAAGACAAAATACAACAAGACACCAAAAAAAAAAAAGACAATAAAAGGAGACATAGGGGGAAAGTGAATACAGTTATATAATTTTTTAGAAAGTAATGAATGCTATGGAGGAAAACAAATCAAGAAGGGAGACAAAGTTGTAGCTTTAGCTAAAGGGAACTTGGTGCAATTTTAAATAGGATATTGAGTGAAGACTTTGCTGTGAAGTTAACATTTGGGGAAAAGAAGATGTAAATGATATGAGGAAATCAATAAGAACACTTCAGAGAGACTGTTATTGGTGAAAGAGAATTGAGTACAAAAATTCCTATAGTTGAAAAATGGCTAGGCTGTTAAAGATAATCTCAAGGAGGCCAGTATTACTTGAGTAGAGTGAATACAAAGGAAAAGGAGTAAGAGCAAAAAGTCAGAAAGGCAACTGTGGATTGAGTCATAGTGGTCTTTGTAGGCCATTTTAAGGACTGACTTTTATTTTGAATAAGATGAAGAGCTATTTCAAGGCTTTGATCAAAGGGGTGATGATTTTTTTATTAAGGTTTTTATTTTAATTCTAGGATAGTTAACATACAGTGTTCTATTAGTTTCAGGTGCACAATATAGTGATTCAACAATTTTATACATTACTCAGTGCTCATCATAATGAGTATACTCTTTAATCCCTAGGGAGTGATATGATTTGGTTACATCTTTGAAGAAACATTCTGGCTGCTGGACTAAGGATAGGCATTGGGAGGAGGCAAAAACAGATATATGAGGGTCAGTCAGAGGCAGTTGCTATAAAGATCATGCTAGCTTGGACCAAGGAAGTATCAAGGAAGGGTGAGAAATTTAAATCCTGTATATATTATGAACAGAATCTGTTGATACTTAGCACCATCTCTAACCTAGTAAGTTCCCTACTCTGGAGCGGGCCTGAAAATAGGTAAATGCATCATCAGGAGTCCACTGTCATTTACATGGCAGTGTACAGGATTTTGCCAATACTTACATCCATACAAGATTTGAAAAACAGACAAAAAGAAGCTATCAGTCATTGTTTCTCTTCTACACCAGCAGGTACATTTGTGAGTAAATATATGCAAGTTCTGCAAATTCTCTGGAGAAAGAACAGGGAGGTAGCTGAGATCATTGGAACTGGCCTTTCTTCAATTCTTGCAATCATGGATTTCATGACATCTAGCAGCACATTTTTTTGTTATTGGTGGTGGTTTGTTTTTTTGTTTTGTTTTGTCTCTTTTGTGCAGTTTCATTTCCCCAGCATATTCAGTGGACAAGAAGTGCAATGTGCTGTGAACATAATATTAATGATTGCCAGAGATGACACTGAATACTGGGCACACAGTGAAAGTGTTTGGATATCATGCTAAAGACTTTAAATAAATTTCTGAAGTGTTGATAGATTTCAAGCAGTAAAAGGGCAAGTTTATGTTTGCATTTTAGAACATGAAATCTACCAGCATCTGGAGGATAGATTAAAGAGAAATAGCAGTCCAAAGGTGACTGTAGTCATCTAGGTGAGAAATGAGAACATGGACTGAGAAGACCTTGACATTGCTGTTTGGTAAGACAGGGAAACTAGGGAGGATGGCAAATTTCATATAGCAGACCAGGAGTTTTGTTATCATACTTAGCCTGTGTATAAGACATACAGTGATAAACAGTGCAGACTCTGAAATTAGAGAGGGGGAGCAAATCCTTGCTCCATCATATTTTAAATACAAACCCGTGGGTGATCTACCAAATCCCTGTTTGCCCCAGTGGGTTCTTTGTAAGTGAGTTACCAGGATTCAGTGAAATGATGAAATGATGCATAGGAATTATTTGTACAGTGCTGGGAACGTGATGAGCATCCTACATGTGTTATTTATTGGTGATGGTATTAGCTGTTACTGTAATGAAGATAAGAATGAATCTGATTGGGTGCCTGGGTGGCTCAGATGGTTACGCGTCTGCCTTCGGCTCGGGTCATGATCTCAAGGTCCTGGGATTGAGTCCCGCATTGGGCTCCTTGCTTGGCGGGGAGTCTGCTTCTCCCTCTCCCTCTACCTCTCCCCCTGCTCATGCTCTCTCTCTCTGTCTCAAATGAATAAATAAAATCTTAAAAAAAAAAAAAAGAATGAATCTGATTTTGATGATTTTGATTCAAGCCAGAAAACAAGAAATCTGACATATGGGTTTGAATTAGGATGTGGATTCGAACTAGAGGTTTAAAACACATATTATAGAATTTTGGTTGTATTCTGATAAAAAAAAGAAAATTGTTCAGAAAAGTGTGTGTGTGTGTGTGTGTATGTAAAATCTCCTCAGGATCTTCAAGGCCCACCAAGTAAATGGAACAGTCTCCTCTCCACAGAGCCTAGAACACCTGACATCTAATGGAAGGATCAATTGGCTCTTAAACAGTATTGTGGGAATAGAACGTCAAGCTCCAAGGGCTTGGTTTAGTAACTCATTAAATTAACTGAATGCCTGAGATAATGAATTTGATAATAGATAATTTCAAAAAAAAAAATAATAGATAATTTCAAAATAAACTTCAATACATTCACTATAGTATATTCTACCCACCTGACTATTAGGAAATTATGCTCTATTTTGTTTTATCTCTAGAATGTGACTATTTATTCCTTAATCTAGCATTTGTGACTGTCATAGTTCTCATGCTTATAATATCAAGATATCATATAGACATTTAAATTTACTGACCCTGTTTTCAATATACTGTTCCAAGCAAAAATTAAAAACAATATCACAGATAAGGAGTTAAAGTTATTATGAGAAAAAATCTTATATATACTATTTTCTCTTAGTTCCTCCTAAACCATTGATCACTGAAGTATCATGGTCAAACAACATAGGAATTGGGGAAGAGTGTTTTTTTAATAATCAGTTTTTGTATGACCTTTTCCAAATTTCCCTAAGGTAGTGTGCTCATCTATTTCTAAATTAAGTTTTCCTATGTTGCACCCTTAATTATGAGTGGAATTTGAATTTTTTTTTTACTTTTTATAATACTTTCTCTATTTTAATCTGATAGATCACACTTTGAAGTGTGTAATGACCCAGAACTACTTAAAAATAAAACAGTATAGTAATGCAGATACAATAATGAGAGATTACAGTAGCTTAAAATAGATTTAGTAAAGTCATGTTTCAAAAATCAAATTAATAGCACACCTATGTATGCTTAGTTGGAATATAGAAAATAAAATAGAATTTAGAGTCTGATACAATTGATCTATTTCTTTCATGCAACTATTTTCACATAAGACCATGTTAAACGTTTCTAGTACACAGGGAAAAAGTTAGGCTAACGAGCACATCAGATAAGGAAAATTCTGTTCAATATGCAATTCAGGTTAACTAAGTAAAGCGAAGGGGGTTCCTTATGTGCTTTCACAAAAACATTTGATTGTTTGAACAAGGAAACTTTTCTTTGGAAATCTAGTCCTTGCTAGAAGATTTCTGAGATAAGTTATGGAATCTAAGTTGCAATAAAGTTTATTGGATAAGTAATTACAGACTGGAAAAAAGCTTCTAAATGTTAAGGTAAAAGGAAAAAGAGTGTCATCATAAACTAATGAGGTAGCAGCACACAACTTTTCTTTTTCACACCCACCTACATTTAGATCATTACTCGTGTCTTAATGTTTATTAGTGTGTGTGTGTGTGTATATATATATATATATATATATATATATATTTCCTCTTCACAAATAACACATTGTCACTAGACAGATAAGTCATGGATGTAATTTTCAAGGAAAAATGAACATAATTTCAAGAAAAGTAATGCAAGTATTAGTGCAACTGGATTTGTCCGGCAAAAATAGATACTTGATACAGAATTACCTCCAAGGACATTTATTAGAGTTCTCCAGAGAAACCGAATCATTTGAGTTGCAGTTTGAACCCAGAGGCAGCCTGCTGCCAGAATTCCTTCTTGTTGGGGAAAGATCAGTCTTTGTTCTGCTAAGGAGGCCCACCCATGTTATGGAGAGTAATCTGCTTCACTTAAAGTCTACCAATTTAAATGTAAATCTCATCTAAATAACAGCTTCACTAAAACATCCAGGATGCCTGGCCAAATATCTGGACATTGTAGTCCAGCCAAGTTGACATAAAGCTTGTGAAATTTTCATCATATGCAGATGGGATGAAAATAAAAATAGTATGCTTTATTTTTTTTTCAAAGATGTATTTTTTTTATTTTGGAGAGAGAGAGAGACACCACAGGGGAGAGGGGCGAAGAGAAAGGGAGAGAATCACAAGCAGACTCTCTGCTGAGTGTCCAGCCCAATGTGGGGCTCTATCTCAAGACCCTGAGAGCATCACCTGAGCCAAAATCAAAAGTCGGATGCTTAACTAACTGAGCCACCCAGGAGCCCCCAAAATAGTATGCTTTATATAAGGCATACTCTTTGTTACAAAGTAAAGACGTAAGTAAAATAAATAATACTTTCAGAAGATTTTTTTTTTTTTTAAGATTTAATTTATTTATTTGACAGAGAGAGACACAGTGAGAGAGGGAACACAAGCAGGGGGAGTGGGAAAGGGAGAAGTAGGCTCCCCACTTAGCAGGGAGCCCGATGTGGGGCTAGATCCCAGGACCCTGGGATCATGACCTGAGCCAAAGGCAGACGCTTAAAAACTGAGCCACCCAGGCGCCCCAAAATATTTTTTTAAAGCTTAGTATATCTTTTACATTTTTTCCTACTATATTTCTATTTATCTAAAATGCATACATATCAAATAATATTAGGTGGTAGGTATGATTTTAATCACATATACTATAAATTTTGCCATTATCAACAGAAAAATATTTAGGAAATGAAATTAAAACATATATATTGAATGAATAATGCCTTGGGGATAAGCATTTTTCATAGAGAATAATTAAATATAAAAGAATGCATTTGAAGTTGTAAAAATTTGGTATTATTTTAACTACCCCAATCAGATAAAGAAAGAATAAATTTTGCTTTAAAAATTCAAAAGCAACAGTCTTCCTCTAATAATTTTAACCAACTCAGTAACACTGGCAGTTTTCCATTCATTTAAAAATAATACAAAACAAAGGAAGGCAGAAACCCTGCCAAGTTTCAACTGGCTTTACACTAAGAGCATAGATAAGCTTGTCTACTCAAATTGAAATATTTTTCCTTGTGCAGATTACATTTCAATGCATCAATGCATCTCTAGATAAGACAGTTCATTTTGTTTTCTGCCAATCCTATGCTTAATGTCCATTTCTCAACTTCATTAATAACCACTCTAAACAAAACATTCACCTTTAAAATACATTATAGAGATAAGCCTGATTATTCTCATAGTGACAGAGATTCTAAAAGTGTTACTAACAATTTAAATGATCACCATTGGTAGAAACACATATTTGGCTATTCAGTCCTTCTGTTTGTAAGTCATATTTCTTATCATGGCCTCTGGAGTGTCACTAACTGAGTTTCTTCCCAAACTCCAACTCATCGTGTGAGTTTGGGCAGATTCTCTAGTCTTCCTGTGTCCATGTGTTCAACTCAAAAATGAGAATATTAACATCTTATGGCTTCTTGTGAGTTTAAAATGAGCCAATACATGTAACACACTGAAAATATTGTCAGACCTGTAATAAAACTTTAATCACTAATCACAATAATGTGATTATTTTGTTAATAAACATTTTGCAACCAATTTGCCAAATTACCTGAATTATAGTCTTTTCACCAAAACTATTCTGACACACTCTTAAAATAAAATATTTATCATTTTTATATCCGATCTTGGATCTCTGCAGATTCTAACTCTGAAAATTTGTTCTAGGGATAAATGCATTTCAGAGCTCAAATATAGGGGTGTATGTTGTTTGTATCTCTGGGGATTAGCTGGCAATATAAATATTAATGATACACAGAAATGTGTATCTTCAACTCTTTTTGGAGAGTAACCTATGGTTTTATTTATTTATTTTTAAAATCTATGTCTTTTTTTTTTAAGATTTTATTTATTTATTTGAGAGACAGAGTGAGCGAGAGAGAGCACAGGAGCTGGGGCAGAAGGAGAGGGAAAAGCAGGCTCCCCTGCTGAGCAGGGAGCAAGAATGAGGCTTGCTCCCAGAACCCTGGATCATGACCTGAGCCAAAGGCAGACACTTACGTGACTGGGCCACCTGGGCGCCCCTGAGTAATCTAATCTATGGTTTTAAAGGAATGAAAAGGTAAAGCAGATTTGAGCTAACAATTTTGCCATTGGAACTTTAAACTATTCCACTTTTTTAAAGCAACCTTAAAAAAGGAAATCTAAGATTATTTATATTATTCTTTACTTATCCAAAAATAATTTAAAAAAAAAGTTTAGATTAGGGTATAGAGAGGGGCTCAATAGAGAGATTCACCTGCAAGAGACATATGGATGAACCTGTGAAAATAATTGGTATTGCATAAAAAATCCAGAGGTCATTTATTTAATTCAATATCTACACATATGTGTACTTTGAAATTACATCTCTTTTTAAAATATATGTGTATGTGTGTGTATTCAGACAAAACTAACACTGAAACTGAGTACATAGAAACAACTTACTTATGAGTTTTGTAAATCCAGGAATGCTCTTGGTATAAAGACATTCTTTGATGAGGTTAATCAAGGAATGCTCTTATAACTCCTAACTTTAACCGGAAGTAGTATTCATTGTTATTGGAATATTAAATTGTTTTCCCTTTATTGCAGATTCCTCCTCTGTAGTACTTTCCTGTTATTCCAGCTTCCTTGTCTTTCCTCATCATGGGCTTTCCAACTCCACGGCTGGTCTGTGCTGCTTTGGACTGTTTGAATTGCCATTCCCTGTTCCACGGCCTGGAAACTATTTCCAGGGAGTAAATTAGTAGTATTATTACACTTGCCTTTCTCATTTTCCTTATCTCATAGATTACAGTTCTACACAGTCCTCTTTACAATATCTGTAATAACTATTTTCATACAATTTTCCCAATTTTCTAGTTTTTAAGGTATGAAGTAAATTTGGTTACTGTTACTCCATTTTGTAAAAAGGTAAAATTCTCCTTTTTTTTTACTTTTTGGGGCTCATAAACAGATGCAGCCAGATATTAGTTTTTTAACCAATCTGGGAATCTACCAATAACTGGTTTGTGTTGGCTACTTATAACTATTATGATTACTAAAATATTACATTGCTATTTCATAACTTTTAGTTTTATTTACTGTGATTTCTATTTGCTCCCTTTTTTGAATTCTATTTCCTTCATTTTTATGCTAGTTTACATATTTTCTTTGTTCATTGTAGGAAGTGCTCTTAAAATTTTCGCATGCATAAATGCTTTAGCAAAGTCTGAAGTTAATAAATACATTTTTCTCATATGTGGTAAAACCAAAGATTTCTTTGAGTCTTTTTGTTTTTATTTAGGATTTTAGGTCCAATTTGTTTTAAACTATTTAAAACCCAGTATACTTTGTGATATACTAACCTATTTGCTGATATTTGCTAATCATTATATCTTGGTTTCCAGACTTTCCTTCTGGAACTAATATTCGCCTATTAAAATTTCTCCTTTAGCGTTTCTTTCAGTAACGCTTTATTATTGATAAATTGGATGCTTATTGAAACTTTTTAATTCTATTTTCTTCCTTTATTATTTTTTTAAGAGGGGGCTGCAGAGGGAGAGAGAGATTCTTTTTTTTTTTTTTTAAAGATTTTTTATTTATTTATCTGAGAGAGAGAATGGGAGACAGAGAGCACGAGGGGGGGGGGTCAGAGGGAGAAGCAGACTCCCCGCTGAGCAGGGAGCCCGATGCGGGACTCGATCCCGGGACTCCAGGATCATGACCTGAGCCGAAGGCAGTCGCTTAGCCAACTGAGCCACCCAGGCGCCCGGGAGAGAGAGATTCTTAAGCAGGTTCCACACCCAGCATGGAGCCTGATGCGGGGGCTTGATCTCACCACCCTGAGATCACGACCTGAGCTGAAATCAAGAGTTGGTTGCCTAACCAACTGAGCCACCCAGGCGCCCTTATTTTTACTTTAATATTATTTTTCTGTTTTTATGTGCTCATTATGGAGCAAGTTATATGACTTTGTCTTCCATTTCATTTATTCTATCTTCAGATTCATATCATATTATTTCTTAATTTCATCACCTATCATTGGTTTCATAGCTCTAATAATTCTTTGGCAAATTTTGCTAAACTGTTTCCCTATTATCCTGTTATTTACTGTTATTTTTTAGTGTATTCTTACTTTATTTAATTATTTAAGAAATAATTGTTCATATCTTTCAGATTTTCTACTACTTTAGCTACAGTTGCTAATTATTCTAATAACTGACACTCACTTCATAGAGATTTCTCAATATTTCCAGTGTTTAGTAATTTATTTTTTCTTTAAAGCTAATATGTTTTCTAAGATAATGTGTTTTGATGTGGTGGCTGCTATTTATGTTTCTTTTTTCTATTTTTATGTGATTAGAAGGGAAGAGGGTCCATCCTATATTATTCTGTCATAATTTTGCCAAGTCTCTCTCTTTCTCTCTCCCATGCTTTTTCTACTACATTGACTCTCACATCTTTAATTTTAAATGTAATTAATTTACAGAATATTTATTTTAAATGCTGAAAATTTAATTACATTTTTGAAAGTTAGTTTTAAAAAATAAATAAAACATGGAAATATTAACCAAAAAAAAGGTATTTGTATACTGCCCCATATGTTCTGCTGAAATGATCTACTAATATAATAGTGGTTATCCATTGACCCCCAAATCATCTAACATTGCCTAACTTATATGATGGTAGATTAAAATTTCATTTATTAGAATGTAAAGGAAATAATAATTCATAACTTATAAATACAGGAGCTATTATCCTTGAAGAATTGGAATGTATTGTAAAGCTTAGTTTGGAAGTTAGATAACCAAGAGTTGAGGAATGATACTTAAATATGGAGAAACAGTGTCCTCATGTGTGTAATAGGTTGTTTCTTCATGTGTGTAATTGCTTGGGTTACGGTCAGTGGGAAAAGAAAGATAAAAGCATAAGGAAGAGATATGGAGTGATTTACATACACCCTATTTTCACTTATTTTCCTTTGGAATTAAAACTTGCTGAAACAGTTTTACATTTTTTAGAGAAAAAATAAACAGAAAAAGCATAACAACATAATATGTAAGAAAATAAGTTTATGTTACTTTAAAGTAATAATGTGGATCTACTTAAGTTTTCCATATAATTTAAATATTTTACATTTCTGTGGTCTGAAGTTCCATAAATAAGCCTCTCATTCATATTCTCTTATGTCCTAGTAATCTAGAGATGATTGTCTCATGGCATCCATCTCATGCCCTCTGAGAGTCAAAAGACCTTATTAAGGCTTTGTGAATTCTGAGAGGATTTGTTTCCAACTGGTAACATTTTTTCCTTCTGTTTTTTTTTGTTCAGCCACCATTCTTATAGTTTCCCAGCTTGCTCTCACTTTTTAGTTGAGAACCTAATTTTATTTTTGGTTGCCTTTTTTTTTTTAAATGATCTATTTCCTCACGTCCCAACTCCCATTCATATTTAAAATATAGTCACCTGTATTAGATGATTAATCTTTAAAAGATGGTATTTTAATCAGGTTGGCATATTGAGATTATGAACGAAAATAGCAAGAAATGAGCTCAAGTAGCCACATGAGATTTAAACACAGGTATTAATTTTGGCTGCATGGATAGAAGAAAAATGTACCTGTTATACTCTATACCTGCAAAAATGCAGCTCGAACTCTCCTGTCAGGTAGGAGGTATTAAGAAAATTGGTAACCCTTTAAAATAATTGAGGAATTAATCACTGCTGAAATCACTGTTGAAATCCCAAAGAACTAGATATGACATGCACATTAATACCAAATGAGTTCATCATGATTAATATTGTGACAATAAATACCAGAGGAAATTAATAATGATCAGCTATTATTTTAAAGCCCTGCTACATAATTCAAGTATTTTACCTTGAAATGTAAGCACTTTTAAGGTACATACTACATACAATTTTCTTTAATTGTGTTTTTATCCAACTTAGTTTAGATTAATAACTTCTAAATACTTTTATTTTATAAATACTTATTAAAAGAGAATATCATTTCTTCTCATTTCCACCTATTGAGTAGTGATTAAGGCATTTAGACAAACAATGTGATTCAATTTTAGGTAATGGAATTTTGATTTTCTAAAAATTAAGTTAAATCAGTTTAACTTAAATTATAAAGTCTTTACTATAAGCAGAGGATTGTGTCATTTATTTTTTTCTCAAAATGACTTTTTCTCAAATGAAAATTAATGTGACTGGTAGCATTGAAATTCCCCAATACAGTGTATGGCTACTCTTTAGTACATGACTTTCTCAGGGCAAATCTCCTCCATAAGTTTTAGCAAGGCATTATATGATAATAAATTGAATATGTAATTTTGTAAATATGAACGAAAATGTACATTGTACAGGAGTGAATATATACATTGGTAAATCTCAATAAATCAAGATTATTGCTAAACAAACTGTTTCCATGGGTCAATCTCAATTTTAAGTTAGTGTCTCTTTGTCAGGTCTAATTGTCACCTCTGCACTCCAGGAAAGTAACCCTGATCCCTCCCTCCCTGCCTCTCTACAGATTGCTTTCTCCTAAAATCTCTTTAATCTTCACTGATTTAATACACTTGTTTTTTGCTTTGCTACCTATCTTGAGACATTCTTGTTCTTGCTTCATAGGAACTGCTGGTCACATTTTGCACACTGTTTATAACATTATTTTACTCACTACTTAATACTTGTGTTTAAACAAGTGCCAACTTCACTATACCATAGATGACACAGAAAAAATCAATATGTATGCCTGATAGTCTTTTCTTTATAGATCCTTTATGCAGAATTGCTATTCCTTAACCCAACAATTTTCAAATTTGCCATTCCCCTGCCATGTGGAGTTTCTCAAGGGTATTAGATAACACTAATAAAACAATCTCTCCTGCCTTTTGCACAAATAAGAATATCTCTGTCTCTGTCTATCTCTCCATCTGTCTCCCTCTCTGTCTCTCTGTCTCTTTCTCTCTCATCTCTCCTCTCTTATCTCTTCTCGCCTGGTCCTGGGTGTATTATTACCATGAAGCTTCTAGCTACTCAGCTGGACTGGGCTTTTGTATTCTGATAAGTCTTTACCCCATTCACTAAGAAAATCCATATTCTTCCACCAAAATGGTCTGTGGCATTGCTGTTCCTAAC
The DNA here is from genome assembly GCF_002201575.2 of Neomonachus schauinslandi. Classification (NCBI taxonomy): domain Eukaryota; kingdom Metazoa; phylum Chordata; class Mammalia; order Carnivora; family Phocidae; genus Neomonachus; species Neomonachus schauinslandi. Next base: position 17,811,706 of record NC_058408.1, on the reverse strand, counting down.
ATAGCACATGGACTGGCAAATCTTAGGGCTTCTCTGTGTCTGTTGGCCTATTATTAACATCACTGACACTATTGTTCCACTCAGGGTTTCCCATACATCAGACAGGAAGAGAAATGGATCCTCCTTCCTTTGTGAACATTGGCAATGACACATAACAGGGAGTCAGAGGCATTTTAGATATCCTTACACATGGCTCTCTCTTTCCATCACTGATAGCCATACTTCCCATTCTTTTTTTTTTTTTTTTTTTTTTTTAACATATAATGTATTATTTGTTTCAGGGGTACAGGTCTGTGATTCATCAGTCTTACACAGTACATAGTACTCACCACAACATATACCCTCCCCAACACACTTCCCATTCCTAACTTAAACTGAGACACAACATATGAAGATAACTAGTCTGGAACAAGTTTAAGCAACAATAGCCATGATGTATTTTAAAGCACAACAACCCTCTTGTCCCCAAATGTTGTGGCTGAGACCAGGTCATCATGCCATATTCTTCTAGGGTAATTGCTTTTTAAGTGAAACTAGTCCTTTTCATCTTGCACTAATTGCTTCTTGGTTTACTGCACTGATACAATTTTAGTCATTTCTCCGAGTTCTCTCAGACTACATGCAAATAAGATGAAGCAAAATGGTGTTGAAGATATAGAAAATGGTGACCAAGGATATACATCCAATTTCAACTTGGACTCAATCATGAAATCCTGCTACATTAGAATAAACACTCTCATAATTTATATTCCTTTATTTTTTCTATTTTTAAAAATTTTTTTTTAAAGATTTTATTTATTTATTTGACAGAGAGAGAGACACAGTGAGAGAGGGAACACAAGCAGGGGGAGTGGGAGAGGGAGAAGCAGGCTTCCCGCGGAGCAGGGAGCCCGATACGGGGCTCGATCCCAGGACCTGAAATCATGACCTGAGCCAAAGGCAGACACTTAACGACTGAGCCACCCAGGCGCCCCTTTATATTCCTTTATTAATCCTTGTTGTTAAGAGCCAATATTATTTGGTTAACAAAATTATAATATCCAATATCTTGCAACATATCCATCTCCAAATGCACATAAAATTATGCTTTAATTCACATAAAGTATTGATTAGATAATTATAGAGACAGCAATCAACATAGTTGTGAATAAAGAATAAATGAATTACTAATTCTTTGTAGTCTATAATTGAATATGACTTTTTAAGCTTCTAAAAAGTAGTGGTATCTTTTTAAGGAAGTGACATTGCAATCTTCTATCTATGCAAAGGAAAATCTTTTTCTTGGTGAGGATTTCAACCAAGAAATTATTTTTCTCACCAAAATTATTTTTAAAATATTTCTCTCTTTGGGGCGCCTGGGTGGCTCAGGCAGTTAAGTGTCTGCCTGTCTGCCTTTGGCTCAGATCATGATCCCAGGCTCCTGGGATAAGCTCTGCTTTGGGCTCCCTGCTCCATGGGGAGTTTGCTTCTTCCTCTCCCTCTGCTGCTCCCCCAGCTTGTGAGTTCTCTCTCTGTCAAATAAATAAATAAAATCTTTAAAAAATAAATTTTAAAAATGAAATATTTCTCTCTTTATCACATTTTAAAAAGGTAAAACAACATAACTCTTGTTACATAAATACCAAAATACCCAGAATAGAGAGCAGCCATGCACCCTGAACAAGGCAGAGACAACTTTGGAAAACAAATAAAGCTGTCATCCATGATTTTTCCAATTGTATTGGAAATAAGTAGTCCTTTTCACCTTCAGACAGGAATAAACATAACTATGATGGGTATGGAAGAATTGCATAACCTAAGATAAGAACTTTTCCTCAAATAACAGTATAGTTCCTAACATAAAAAAGGGCAAATCCTAATTCAAAGAGAACACTTTAGATGCACAGAAACCAAAAGTAAACATGAACAGATATGCATTTGAGAAGCAAAGGAGAGTGTGGAAAGAATAAAGAATAAAACACCTAGGTGAATAAATATATGAGTGTGTTTGCTTCATTTTAAATGATCTTAGCACATTAGATTCAACTTTCTATTTTGAAAATTTAAATGGTCAGATTTAGATAGTTCTATCATACTGGCTATTATTCTTGGTCAATTCAATATATTCAAGATACCTACTTTTCCCTTTCTATTTCCTTTGATTTGAGAGTGATACATCATTTCCCAAAGGTCATATGTATCATGTTAACATGGGAAAGGCCTTTGCACCTTTCTTCGGCCTTTTTTTTTTTTTTAAAGCTTTTATTTATATATTTGACAGAGAGAGGCAGCGAGAGCAGGAACACAAGCAGCGGGGAGTGGGAGAGGGAGAAGCAGGCTTCCCCTCGAGGAGGGAGCCTGATGTGGGACTCGATCCCAGGACCCTGGGATCATGACCTGAGCCGAAGGCAGTTGCTTAATGACTGAGCCACCCAGGCGCCCATTCTTCGCCCTTTTTAACGGTACTGTTATGTAGTTAGACTGCATGGTGTTGGTTGTACTAGGGTGATGTCTTCGGCCCTCCTGCCTCTGGTTATCAGATCTACAACATGTCCTCCATTCCCAAACTCAGACTTCTTCTCAGACCCCTTGATCATGACCTTCCTCTCTTGACATCAGTACTCTTCTCTAAACTTTGAGGTCTCCAGAAATTTTCACTGCTTTCCTTGTACTGTGCATCTTATTTAGGAGGCCCAGTACCCTGGAATGCTACCATATGTGATTGAATCATTCATGTTGACTGTGTATGTGCATGAGTCATAGAGGAGAAATTGTGGCTAGTTCAAGGTAACAACAAAAAAAGATACTATTTGGGTGCCTGGGTGGCTCGGTTGGTTAAGCGACGGCCTGCAGCTCAGGTCATGATCCTGGAGTCCCTGGATCGAGTCCCGCATCGGGCTCCCTGCTCGGCAGGGAGTCTGCTTCTCCCATTGACCCTCCCCCCTCTCATGCTCTCTCTCTCTATCTCATTCTCTCTCAGATAAATAAATAAAATCTTTAAAAAAAAAAAGATACTATTTGACAAATATAAAACAGTAATATATCAACCATGGATGCCTGGAGGAACAGAAAACTATAAACTAGAATATTTTTAAATCATCTGAAATCTCATCTTACTGTTCTCTAGATAAGATGCATTCTTGTCTTTGTTCTAGTTTTTAAATTTAAATATATTTAAAGCACTCTGTATTATAACCTATTTTTGTCAATAATCTTCACATAATATGTATGTTGTTTAAATACGTATATATTTAAAACTATATTTGATGTATTTTTTTATTCTAATATATGGAAGAGTTCTAATATACTTCAATAACTCATATTCAGGCATTTGGGTTGGTTTCAATTTCTAAGTAGTATTAGAAATATGTGGAACAACCAGCCAGAAACTAAAATCTATATATTAATATAACTTTCTGGTAAAATGTATAAAATTTAGGAAACTCTATAGAAAGGGAACTACTATGTCAAAGAGTTTTTAGAATTTTTAGACTTTAGAGAAATGTTATGTATCTTTATATATCTAACTGCTGCTAATGGGTATATTAATACCCATTTCCTACTATTTATATAGTTGTAGGTATTATAATTAGAAATTTCAATTTCAATTTAATTAAAATAATACAATTATTAATTGTCATATAGCCCTATAGTTATTTGATGCAAGGACTGTATATAATTTTTATATATCTGATCTGTTTATAAATTTATTCCATAAAATATTTCATGAGAGTTGTCAAATATTTTTATTCATACCATTTTGCTTTTCCACAAATATATGTTCTATATTATAATTTATATTTAAGGGTATTAATTCTGTGTCTATATGGTGCAAATATTTTCACAGTTTATAATTTTGGTGCACAACTTAGTTTTTGCCATTCAGAAAGTTTATTTGCCATTATAGTTCCTATTTTCATTTTTATAGTTATATTTTTTTTTTTTTTTTAAGATTTTATTTAATTATTCATGAGAGACAGAGAGAGAGAGAGGCAGAGGCAGAGGGAGAAGCAGGCTCCCCACGGAGCAGGGAGCCTGATGCGGGACTTGATCCCAGGACTCTGGGATCATGACCTGAACCGAAGGCAGATGCTTAACCTACTGAGCCACCCAGGTGTCCCTATAGTTATTTTTAGAATGCCTTTTATAACACAGATATTAGATGAATATTTAACTATGTTTTTTCTAGGTCATATTGAAGTGAGAGAGCTTGGTTCTTGACTCAAGGAGTAGAAGAATTAATCTTGTGGACAAAGGAGAGTGAGTAAAGATTTGAAGTTTATTAAGATACAGAAAAATCTCTCAAGAGTGAGAGGGGTCCCGACAGGATTGGCAATGAGGGCCTTTAGGGTTGGTCTTTTATAGAAAGCTAACTAGGGAACTTAAATCCTTTTAACATTTCTACTGATAATCACCACTGAGCAAGGACTAGTGGTAACACCTTCAATGGCTTACTTCCTTTTTAGGATCTGGTTATTCCTTGTTGGTCACAGGTGATTATCATAAAAAAAGACACCCACCCCACATGCCTAGGGCAGGGTGGTCCGGTTGAGATTTATTCCCTTATCTCTGGTTTCCCCACACCTCCATATTTTTGGGATTTCTGTGAGTCTAATCACATCACCCCCTATCTATCTCTCCCTACTTAGCCACGCCTGTCCCTTACTCAATATATGTGGATTTTTTAAAAAGTAATTTAAATGATAATAAAATTAACAATACACTGCTCAATTCAAGATTTTTATCTATTTTTTTTTTTTAAAGCAAGATTTCACTGAGTAAAATTTAAAGAACCTATTGGCTTTATCCAGAAATTCATGAATCAGGCAGCATCCAACATAGCAGTTAGAGAAAAGCTCCCAAGAGTCGTACAAAATGAAAGACTTGTTGACAGAAGGAAGTGGGAACAAGAAGTTGTACTAGGCCAAAAAGTGGATTGGTTATTGCAAGGTTACTTTCCCTAGAGGCATGGTAGGGATTTATTAGGCAGACCACCTAATGCTAATCAGGTGATTCCTGATTGGATAGTTTAGGATTCCATTTTTGGGAGAGCCAAACTAATCAAGTTGCATCTCAATTTACTGATATGGGGCTTAGCATAAGCAACTCTGTTTTAGGCCTGTTGTTCTGTATTTAACACTATCTGTCTACCTATCTATCCAAATTTGTATGCCTTAACAATACACTGTTTAGTTTTGATTGCTCTTTTTCTACCAGATCATGTTGGCTATTCTAGACTAATTGCCTTTCCATATAAACTTTAGAATCAGTTTGTCAGTATCTACAAAATAGCTTGCTGATATTTTGATTGAAATGGGGTTGAATCTATAGAAAAAGTTAGGAAAAATTCACATCTGAACAATATTGAATCTTCCAATCCATGAACATGAAATATCACACCATTTATTTAGATCTTCTTTGATACCTTTCATCAGAGCTTTATAGTTCTCTGCATATGGACTATGTACATATTTTGTTAGACTTATACCTATGTATTTCATTTTTTTTTTTAAAGATTTTATTTATTTGACAGAGAGAGACACAGTGAGAGAAGGAACACAAGCAGAGGGAGTGGGTAAAGGAGAAGCAGGCTTCCCGCCGAGCAGGGAGCCCGATGCGGGGCTCGATCCCAGGACCCTGAGATCATGACCTGAGCCGAAGGCAGACGCTTAACGACTGAGCCACCCAGGCGCCCCCTATGTATTTCATTTTTTGCTTACTACTTTAAAATATCTTTTTTAAAAGAGTTATTTATTTTTATTTATTTATTCATTCATTTGAGAGAGGGAGAGAGAGTGAGTGAGCACACAGAGGGAGAGGGAGAAGCAGACTCCCCTCTGATCAGGGAACCCGACTTGGGGCTTGATTCCAGGACCCCAGGATTATGACCTGAGCAGAAGGCAGATGCTTAACTGACTGAGCCACCCAGGAACCCCTTAAAACATCTTTTGATTTCAAATTCCAGTTGTATATTGTCCACATAAAGGAAGCCAATTGACTTCTGAATATTAAGCTTGTATGCTGTAACCTTGCTATACTTGCTTATCAATTCTAGGAGTTTTTTGCTGTTGTTGTTGATGATTCTTTGGAATTTTCTAAATAGGCAATCATGTCATACATGACCTGACCAAAGATAGTTTTATTTCTTCCTTCTCAGCCTGTAGACATCAATTTCCTCTACCCATCTTAATTTACTAGCTAGGACTTGCAGTACAATATTTTTTTTTTTAAGATTTTATTTATTTATTTGACAGAGAGAGACACAGTGAGAAAGGGAACACAAGCAGGGGGTAGTGGGAGAGGGAGAAGCAGGCTCCCTGCTGAGCAGGGAGCCCGGTGTGGGACTCGATCCCAGGACCCTGGGACCATGACTGAGCCAAAGGCAGTTGCTTAATGACTGAGCCACCCAGGCACCCTTGCAGTACAATATTGAAAGGGAATAGGGAGAGAAGATACTTTTGCTTTATGCATGATTTTAGGAAGAAAATGATATTTTTCACCTTGCTGTAGGTTTTTTGTAGATGCTCTTGATAAAGTTGAGAATGTTCTCTCTATTTCTAATATGTTGTTGATGTACTGACTTACATTGGCTAATTTCTGAGTGTGGATCCAACCTTGTATATTTTAATAAATTCCACTAGGTCATTTTGGATAATTCATTATTGGATTCAATGTGCTAGTATTTTGTTTTGGATTTATGTTTCCATGTTCATGAGAATTACTAGTCTGAGGGTTTCTTCTTTCTCAATGTCTTTACCTGATTTTGGCACTTGGGTAATTCTGACCTCATAAAATTAATTGAGAAGTGTTCTGTTTCAAATTTTCAGAAGAGCTTATGGAGAATAGGTATTATTTGTTACATGTTTTATAGAATTCACCAGAAGAAATACTATCTGGAGCTGATGTTTTTTGGGGGAAGTTTATAAATATTAAGTGAATTTCAAATTCAAATAGAAATAAGGCTTAATTATGTGATTTCACTAATTTGTGTGTTTTAAGTAATTGGTTTTTAATTTCATCTGTGTCATCAAATTTGTAGGCACAGAGTTGTTCATAGTATTCCTTTTTTATCCTTAAAGGTCATGGGAGCAGTAATGATTAATGAGTCTGGCTCCAGGCTAAAATCTGATGTGTACTTTTTCAAGATTGACCATAAGCAATTAAAGGTTTCAGTGATAAGCCTCATGGGGTAGCTAGCTGCCTTCCCCATACCGAACTTGTTCAGAGCCAGTGAGAGAATAGTTTTCTAGAAGAAGTTGTAGTTACTCAACTCCCCACCCCCTAGCTTTGATTTCAACCCTTCCCCTACACTGGCCAACCCTGTTCATATGCATATTAAATATCTGTATTTTCCTCAGCCGGGGTGCCTCCTTCTGAAGGTTTCCTTATTGGATCCTCTACTAGTACTTCCCAGTCACTTCTACCAAGGCCTCCTCCTGGTGGTGCCTTGACTAGGACACTCTTCTCCACTCTTGAGTTTAGCTTTTTTTGTTCTTGTGGAGATGGGAGTGATGATTTCTAAACTCTTTCTAAGTTGGACTGAAACCAGAAGTTCTCAAGGGATATTTTTAGGTACTGATATAAGTTAATAGGATATGCTTTTTTGAATTTTTTTCTTGAATTAGTTTTGATAAGTTGTAGTTTTAAAGAAATTTATTCATGTGATATAATTGTTTAAAATCCATTGTTTAATGGTCCTGTCAGCACTATTATCTTTAAACTATCTGTAAATTCCATAGGTACAATCTCTTTTTGATTTCTAACATTGTTAACTTTGCCTTCACTTATTTTTCTTTGAACTCTAATTTTTGAACCCTTTTTAAATTAGTTCCTAGAATAGGTCATGTTTTCTGTTTTTTTGGATCCTCTCAACTTTAAGTTTCTTTTCTACAAGCAATACCTGCATTTTAAAATTAATACCTCCATTTTTCTTTGTTGTATTGTGCTTTAACTTCTTTTGTTGAATTTACTTGTTATATAGTTATCTTCTCTATTAGAAATATAAAAACTCTAAATTTCCCTTAAAGTACAATTTTGACGGAACACTATAAGCTTTTCTTTTCTTTATTCTCCTTATAATTTATTTTAAATTTTATTTTTTTCAAATTTTTCCTTTGACTAATATTTACTAGTATGTTTTATAAAATTTCACGAATATGTTTTATATTATTATAGTTATGCTATGTTGCCTTGTAAACATAGAAGATACCTTGTAAGATAACTATTTCTGACTTTAGAGAATTTGTTCTATGATCTTTGGAGTTCTCATTATTCATCACACTATATGGACATTATGAAGAGTTTATAGTCTCTAATTTTGGATGTAGATAGATGCATAAACAGATATCATCTAAATTCAGTGTATTTTTATATACTAAAGTGTTATATATATTAACCAACTATTTCTGTTTTATCAAACCTTGAGGAGGATATGTTGGAATATACCACAATGGTGTTGGATTTAAATTCTGCAAAATCATGCAAAAACATGATGTATGTGAAGCTGTGTTTTTGAATGCATTGAAATTTAGAACTTTAATATTTCAGGAAAAAGAAATACTTATCATTACATAATGACTCTATTTATCTTTAAGATTTTTGTTGCCTTTTTTTTTTTTTAAAGAACATTTATCTGAATTTAATGCAGCTATCTATCTGTTTTTTGATCAGAATTTGCTTGGTAAATCTCTCCCATCCTTTTAGCCATAGACTTTCTCTGAATTAAATTTTAAATGTTTCTTTTAATAACATTTACTTAAAGTACATCTATCTTTTAAATAGTAAGTGCAAACCTTTTAAATGTATTTAATGTGTTATATTTACTTTGTTTTCTGTTAATATGCTTTCCATTTCTTATGCTCTTTTTGGCTTCTATTTATTTTTTTTAATATTTCATTGTCTTCCCTAGGACTGATTTTTAATCTTTTAAAATTTTTGGCATTGTTTTGTAGAAATTAATGCTTTATTTTTATTTAAGTGTTTTGAATTTTTTACATGTATATTTAACACAATAAAACTTAAATTTAATAATTCTACCCTCCTAAGGAAACCACAAATAATACGAGTAAGGATGTTCTGATTATAATCACTTCTCCATTTGGCTTAATAGTCATTTTTGTCCATATTTTAAATTTATGTCATATTTTTAAAATTCCATGTAGTAAACCTTATTACTGTTGCCATTTTATACACTCAACCCACATGTTAACTTATATGTTTACCAGATTTGTATTTTTAAAATTATCTCTTTTCCTATATCAAACTATATTTTTGAATTACATATTTTAGAATTTCATTAGTTAATCTTGATATAAGCTTCTTCAATTTTAGATCTGAAATTTTTAATTATTTGAAATCCATTCTTAATAGTGTTACAAGATAAACTGAGGCATATTGAAATTTTTAAAAGTTTATTTGAGCAAAAGTCAATTTGCCTTGAGCAGTGTCCAATCTAGCAGACAGAAAGGAGCTCCCAGGAGCTGTACAAAATGAAAGACCTTTTACAGGCAGAAGGGAGCAGGAATAAGGAAGCTATATTAGGCAAAAAAGTGGGTTGGTTATTGCAAGTTACCTTTCTTTAGGGGATAAAAGGGTTTTATCAGACAGATTACCTAAATAGTGCTGATCAGGCAATTCCTTATTGGAATTCCTTATTTCTGGAAGAGTCAAAACTAAGTCTCACATTGTTGACATAAGGCTTATCATAAGCAACTCCATTTTGGGCTTATTGTTTTAGCAATAGGCATATTTACTGAATCCTGAATGCTAGTTTTACAGTATTTCTTTCTTATAACGTTGACTATCATTTTGTTGTGCTCTAGTTTCTGTTTTACAGATAAGGACTCTGCTGTCTGACCCATCGTGTTATTTACTAGGAGATTTCATTTTCGCTTTGGTGAATTTTCAGTCCTTTATATAGAAGAACAGCCATTATCCATGGACATTAGTAGCCTTGTTTTCAAGAACTCTTTTCTAAGTCAATGAACAAAAATTTTGTGTAAGTTAGAACTCAACTTATACCCTTTATTTTTTTTTTTTCTCTTGATTACACGAGGGAAATAGCCTGATTAGGTCATTCAAACTAAAGCAAAGTCCTGACTATATCATTTCGCAGAATCCCCATCCAAGAAAAGACTTAGCCTAGAAACAGACTTACTCATAAAAGCAACTACTATGTAGTATTTCTTACTTAATATGATTTGATGAATAAGAGCCAAGGCATAGAAAAAAAAACACTATTATATAAAAGACAAAGATAAAACTCACACACAAACACACGTACACATACCCTGACCTTGGGGGGATGAAGACAGATTTCATGAACTTAGTAAAATTTTAATTAATATCTTCATGATTTAAAAAAAAAATTCCTTCATAAATAAAGAATATGTTGATATTTATTTATTTAGAGGGAACTTTTGAGGAAAATGAAGCAGTCATAGAGATGAAAGTATGTTGCTAATGTAATATAAAATTAATTTTGCCTTTCTAGCTGATGGTCTTAAATGGACACAAGCCATTGCTAAAGAAGTAATAAACAAGAGACTAGAAGAAATAGTATATAAATAAAATGACTCATCTCATTGACTACAGCCTTTCTGTTTTTTCCTCATATTTAATAATATTAAATTTGAAATAAGGTTCTCTTCTTATTACACAAAACTACAATTTTATGGGGTGGTACTAAAACCACCACATATTTTTTTCCTTTAGTGAACTTGAAACTTGAATTTAGAGCACAATTCTCCTTTTTATTAATATTATATGATTTACTAATGCAGTGAAATTTTGTGCAGCATGAATAGGCCTTAAAAATGTCAGATTATAATCAGGGTTTATATGGAGAATTGAAACACTGCAAGGTTCTTTAATCACAATGCATTGTCAATTTATTTCCTGCCTCAGGACCAAATTTATCTTTCCCAAGCAGACCCTAAAATTTCTAACACAGTAAATGGCTGAATTGAGTAATAAGGAGATAATAGAACATTGCATTTTTTATAGCATTAGTCTTTATATTAAACAGCTATTGCCAGAACAATAAGAAATGTCAAGTTGGTTTTTATTATTAGTAATTAATTACTTATAGTTAAAATAGAAATAATTATGAGAACTAAAAGCTGCAAGTACTTCTTAACTGATAGGTAGTACTCAGCTTTTTATAAGCAACACACCTATTGGTAAGCATTATTAACCCCATTTTACAGATGAAGATATGCAGGATCAGAGAAGAAAATACAATTTTTTGCTCAAAGTTACAGAGCTAGGACTAGGGGCCAGAACTATATGAATTCAAAGTATATTCCCTTAGCTAAGCTCTTAATAAACCAAAGTGCCAAGACATTTTATACATATAAATATTTTAAATTATTTTTATTATTATTTTCATATTAGTAGATTATCATTTAAATTTTAATATATTTCTATTTATTCATGTGAGTTACTTGAAAACAAGGATTTAGTATATCATTTAATTCATCTTGACCAACTAGTCTGGTGGTTTTCACAGAGTAGAGTCTCAGTGATAGTTTTTAAAAGGATGAATAATTCTCTGAAAATTAATAGGATTAATCCTTATAAAGATTAAATAAAGCTAAACCATATTCACGGCTATCATGCAATTAAAAATATTTTTAAAAACCCTCTAATAGGCAAGTACTTTGTAAATTCATAAGGACACTAAAACAAAAAATCAACTTATTGAAACTAAAATTTAAGCACCAATATTCTAAGTGGCCTAGTTATTTCAAGAGTGAGAACGTACCATGTAAACAGTGAAAAACCTTAAAAGTACCAGGGAATAAACTAGAAAGACATAAAAAATAATTTTTTTGGCTTTTTTTTTTAGTTGATTTCTTCCTTTGCTGCACTTAATGTCTCTGACAAGCTTATTCTATAGAATATGTGCTACATTGTATCTGGTAAGAGAATATAACCATATTTCATAGAATTTCATGAAAATCGCATTTAGCGTCATTATTATTACAAGGATCTAATTTTCCCAAGTAGTTTTAATATGACAAAATTTTGTTTTTTAAGAATATGTCTTTAGGGAATTTCAATAGAGTAGTACATTAAATTCTTATTTTTTTATAAGTATATTTTATATCTGTGATATTCCCCATAGACAGTGTGACCAAGTGTCTAGCTTCTGGACCTGGAATCCAATTCCTATTTTTAATGGTTAATATGTGTTGCTTTTGTGGCAAAGTATATAGCTTCTCTATTCGTCACTTTCTACTTAATACCATTTCATAGTGCCATTTTGATTTAAATGAGTTAAAGCACTTAACGCACTTAAAAAGGCACATGGAAAAAATAAGCATTCAAAAATACTATTATTATTAGCCTTTATTATTTATTTTGCTCTTCAAATTTAAAGTAAGATATCCAAACATTTTTTTATGTCTATAACCTACTACCAGTATGCTGTTATTATCAAACTATGTATTGTTTAATTACTATAATAATTATTAGAATTGCATTTTGATATGAATAAATGCATAGAAAGTGGATCAATTAGTTTAAGGAAACCAAACTTCAATTATGAGTTTCAATCACTTTAAGTTAGTTAGAAAAATTACACTCGGAGAAATATATGAATATAAAAACATTGAGCTAAATAATCCAAAAGACAAAATCCAGTTTGCTTTATGCTGTGGATTTTCATATTATAACCACAAAGTTCTCCAAAATATTGAGATATGAGAATAAAGAACAATCACTGGGATGTAAACATTTCCTAAGAGAACAATGATTGTTAATAACTTAGCATTTTGCCTTTTTTGTGAGTCATAAAATAAAGATGCTCCATGCATTTATAATAAAATATTTAAATATTTAATGTACTTTATGTCATTACTTATATGCAAAACTCACAATAGCGACAACAAATGTTGGTTGAGAAAAAGTATCACTGACCTTAATATAACTATAATTCACAATTGATTATGATTAACATTGATTGAATACAGTCTCTACTTATTACTACTAAATGGAGCAAAACCACCATTGGTAATGCAAATTCATATGGAAGCACTGTACACACATTGAACCTCAAGCAGAGCAATTTTCAGAATTAACAAAGCTATCATTTGTCCTCATTCCATCATGAAAATATTCCAACAGACATCATTTGTTCCTCATAAGATAGCTTATTTTAATTGTTATATAAAAGAATGCCAGAATTGGGGCACCTGGGTGGCTCAGTCGTTAAGCGTCTGCCTTCGGCTCAGGTCATGATCTCAGGATCCTGGGATCGGGCCCCGCAGAGGGCTCCCTGCTCCACGGGAAGCCTGCTTCTCCCTCTCCCACTCCCCCTGCTTGTGTTCCCTCTATCGCTGTGTCTCTATCAAATAAATAAATAAAATCTTTAAAAAAAAAAAAAAGAATGCCAGAATAATTATAGCTTGATATCTGAAATTAAAACTTATCCTAAACAGCCCTTGAATGGATATGTCATTATATCCGAGTTATAACCCAATGCTTATAACAAATTATTCTCTATGGATGCAAATTTTCTGTTTTATTATTGGTCAGAAAATTCTACTTTTTTTTTTTTTTTTTAAGAGAGAGAGAGAGCATGCTTGCATGAGGTGGCAGGGGAGGGGCAGAGGGCAAGTGAGAGAGAGAATCTTAAGCAGGCTCCAAGCCCAGTGCAAAGCCTGGTGGAAGGCTTGATCTCAGGACCCTGAGATCATGACCTGAGCTGAAATCAAGAGTCAGATGCTTAACCAACAGAGCCACCCAGGTGCCCCTGAATATATAATTTCTTAATTCCATGTGTTGAAATGCTGTTTAATTGTTTTAATTTTATTTTTCATTAGAGCACTTAAAATTATTTCTGTTTATTATATTCTGCTTGTGGTCTTTGGTGGATTGAAATATTCTTAAAAATATTTTATATTACAATATATCAATACTTTTTTTGAAAACAGCCTCTGTCATATGAATAAATGCAAATAATAAAAGTTGCTAGAATAGAAAGCTTGTTAAAGATCAGCTCATTTTAGGTTTCATTAACATTGCAGTGGAGATAGGAGAGTGTTAGAAATCAATCTAGCAAAGTCATTATTCTTCAAATACAAGGCTTTCTAGAAATATTTATGACTATAATAAGCACATTGTTTTCAGAATAATGAATTTTATAGGTTAGAAAACATCATTTAGAGATATTTAAATATTGCTGTAAAAGCATTTAGCTATTACTGTGGACATGTAATAAGACATAAAGGTTTATTAGATCTATCCTAAGAAAACATATATACTTGACATACAAAAAAGTAATTGTATTAGAAGTTTTCTTGCTTCCTACTTAATCAAGCTGATTGAGTTCATTAGATCATCAATTTTGTTAATAAACACTGTATGTTTATTGTTGCATGTCTATCCTTCATAAATAATTACATTACAGCCACCTCTCTTGCTAGCCAATTAAATTTATTAACATAGTAAGATATTATATCATGGCAAGTAAGAATATGAACACAATAGAGTTACTTGTGACTTGTTTTTAGAACATTATTCTTTCCAAAATGGAAGTGGAAAACCATAATACATAATTATTAAGCAGAAAAAAAAAAACAAATTCAATGCCAGAGTAAGCCAATAGAAAAGATTATGGGTAAAACCTGGAAGATAAATTACAAACATCTATAGGAAATAAAAAGTAAACAAATAGCTTTAAATAAATATGTAGAGTAAGTATCCAAGTATGTATAGAAATTGTTTTAGAAAACACATCTCAGATTATAATCTTCAAAGTTTTCTTAAATTTCTTACTGAATTTCAGAGCTATCAAATGTATATCAAATGTTTATCAAGGACCATATATGTTCCTTGCTTCCCTTCTAAGATATTTGCAGTGAAATTATTTTTAAATTAGAAATAATATTTGAGGCTGGATAACCATAGTAGAGGGAGAGTACTGAGTAGATTTTGACATGCGCCACTCTGATCACTGTGAACAGCTATTCAAATTAAAATCATGTGCATATACAGGTTTAAGAAAAAAACGGAAAATATGAAAAATATGTCCGGTTAAAACCATGACTGCAGTTTCTGGTTATTTTATGATCTCAAACTTCTAACTCAGAAAAATATTATTTCAGAAAGCATATCATTAATATATTTATAATAAGGATTAATGTGTTCATCCAACATATTTGTAATTAACAAAGAAATGGGTGACTTGTGCATGTATCAACAAACTAGTGAGATAAATGTTATTTTGGCTATTTTCCCTTAAAATGATATGGAATTTGAACGAATATCCCTGCCCTCAGTTCCTTGCCAAGATAGCTTCTCAGTAGAGCTACTCATTACGTGGCAACTTGCTTTATCAGGGTAAGCACACAAGAAGAGCCAGAGATACAGGGTACAAGCAAGATGGATGTCAGCTTTTTATAATCTAATCTCAGAGGTGGCATGCTGTCATTTCTGCAATATTCTGTTAATTAGAAGTAAGTCTGGGGGCGCCTGGGTGGCTCAGTCGTTAAGCGTCTGCCTTCGGCTCAGGTCATGATTCCAGGTCCTGGGATCGTGCCCCGCATCCGGCTCCCTGCTCAGCCGGAAGCCTGCTTCTCCAGTAAGAGGGGATTGCACTAGGGCCTGAATATCAGGAAGCCAGGATCACTGGAAGCCAACTTAGAAAGCTGCCCATCACAAAACTGAGTGCAAAGAAAAAATCTGTTCTGGTAAATTTAAACATCTTTATTTTGTCAGTTTTTTTTTTTCCATTAACTTATTACTGGTTAATGATTATGGCTTTCAATGTTTCTATATTTATACCCTGTCAATATTTTTATCAAGATTTCCTACACTTTATATTTCTTTCAAAATTGCAGCCTTTACTGAGTGAGTTATGTGCAGTAGTGTATTGGTAAATGTTTAAAAATAAACTGAAAATAATGTATGAGTTTATTGTATTTTTGTACTGATATAAAAGATATATAGAACACAATTTACAAATAATAATAAAAATACTATACCCTATTGTAATCCCATATAGCCAATTGATTTTCACAGAATGCTTTTTATTGACTTTTGCTGACTTCTTGTATCTGTAGCAAACTTATGTTTGCAATTTAACCATCATTTGACAAAAACAGACTACAAATGATGCAAAGAAGTTCACTCATATCACTGATAAATGAGTATATTTTTGACATAATATTAGTTAATAATTTTGCTTACTTAGCAAGTAAGATGAAAGCGAAATAATACAAACATGTTTTGGAAATTCCCTCATTCGTCAAAGATATGAATGATGTCTTTGCTGAATAAGATGATAGTGTTTGATTTCTAGCAGAATATTTTCTCATTTTTGTCTGTGTGTGTGCTCATGTGTGTGTATGCCAGTCAGCATGTAATGACTACAGACAAGGCAGTGTTTTAAGTTTAATATGCATTATTAACATTTTGGCATCATTTTCTTTAGGCAACCACCAAAACAGTGACTTAAGTCCTTATTTCCAGTGTTCATCACATTCCATGGTATAAATTTTACCATCATGGCCAATGTCAATCTATTAACATGATGTCACTTAACATAAAGTTGGAAAGAAATATTCAATAACATTGCACAATCCTATTGCTTAGTATTTCACCATAGAGCTACAATACACATAAATAACTTCAATAACATACGTCATAGTTAATGTAGTAAACTTACAAAAAAACTGGTGAATGAGTTTTGAGTATTTATCATTTTTGCTTATAATCATATATTGTGTGTTCATATAATTTAATTTTAAATAATGGTTGCATTTTAAAAGACTTGTAAAATCTCTGAAAATTTAACAGTGTACTTTAATGAGCCAGGGTAAGCTGGCTCTAATACATCCCTAGTTATTTACACCATTTTTAAAAATATACATATAAGGGGTGCCTGGGTGGCTCAGGCAGTTGAGCATCCAACTCTTGGTTTTACTCAGGTCATGATCTTGGGATCCTGGGATTGATCCCCAGCCAGGCTCCACACTCAGTGGGTAGTCTGCTTGGGATTCTTTCCCTGTGCCCCTTACCCCAATCACTCATACTCTCTCTCTCAAATAAATAAATCTTTAAATATATATATATATTTGCATATATATATATGCTCTGAAAAAGCTGCTTTGATTTTTGCTCATAGCAGTTTCTACCAAAAGAAGTAGTGGATTATAGCCAATAATTCTGAGAAGAGTAAGAATTTCCAATTGCATTTTTTATTGTTACATTATTTATTTCAATAAAATGAATGAAAACAAATGCTTGCTATAATTATTCTCAGGCAAACTGTCATGAAAACATGAAGAAGGTAGAGGTTATGGTCATTTACTAACTCTACTTACCCTCAAATTGTCCCGTTTCCTCATTCGTAACATGAAGAGAAATAATATTTATCTCATTAGGTTGTTGACAGAATTAAATTTGAATTAATGTAGTCAAGTACCTCTAGCGAGTTATAGGAGTCAAGAAAGCAAGAAATGCCTGATATGACCCAAAGACAACTTGAAAGAACCCCTGTGTTATTTTGAGGAACGATCTGTTTTTAGGCTACAACCCTTGGTCCCTCCATATATAATCCACATACTAACATAAAAACCCAGAATAGAGCCACATGATAGAGTTCGCAGATAGATCATTCCGCCTGAAGTGTGAGCCAAAGTTAGAGCAGATTCTGGTGTAGGGGTGGCACCTCACACAAGGAAGTACCAAATTTTATATATCATTTCAGTTTAAAACACTTGGGAGAAGCACTTTCTTCAATGCAGAGAAATAGGCTCAACAAATATTTGTGGAATTTAATATTCCTTCCCTAAAGCAAAATAATCCTGCCATGGTAAAATAAGCAATCTCTTTCTATATTGCAATTGCAATGTATATCTATATCTTGAAATATATAGCCTATGTAATTCACAATATACAGCACTAATAAATCAGCTCTAATTCCAAATTTATTTGAAATAAACTTCAACTTGTCAATGCTAAAAGGTTCTATAAGCATCAAATAAAAAATAACTGTAAAATTTACACCCTATCATTTTCCATGTAGTAGAGTAAAACTTATTATGTTGAGTACTTTGTATCAAGACAGACAGAAGCAGTTTCAGCAAAACTGCACTTTGGAGCCTAAAACACCGTATCTGTAAAGCTTAGAACTATCATTAAAACTTGTTTTTAACAACCCTAACACATTTCCTTCTATTCAATATTTAAACATCAGGTTTTAAATTTTTTTTTGTTAGTTTGTATAAAGGGCAGACTGACTTTTGGCAAGGAATTGTATGCTAAACATGACATTAAGTCCCATTCCAAAGTTATATATCGGTCACCAAACATCAATCACCTAAAAAGTAAGATCAATAAAAATTAATTCCCAATCCTAGGAAAGTACATGAAGTTCATGATTTACCTTCAGTCACTACAATATTATCAGATAAATAGAATAGCAAGTTAAAAGTATAAATTATGTTGCAAACAGAGAAAAGATTGCTGAAAGCACACTGCAAGGTGTGTTTGACACCGATGATGTTAATTTGTGATCAACTGCCCACCAACTCTAACTTGTAGGGTCATAGAATGCATCCTATCCACCAGTTCCACTGGGACAGAGTGCAATGGCTTGTATCTCAGCTTTGAATTTGTTGGCTTTGGGCAGGTACTTAACTTGTAAGTGCTTCAATTTTCTTACCTGTAGAAAAAAGATAATTATAGGATTTAATTTAAGGGTCAATATAAAGCATAAATAAATTTGAATATGTAAAGCACTTAGAAAAGGCTTACCATTATCAAAAGAAGTCAATAAAAGTGGCTTTGTACATTATTTGCTGATATGCAAGATAATACAATTACTTTATCACTTTATTCAAGAACTAAACCAGAACAAAAGTAAACTCTTTCAACTTAAAAATAGAATCCCATTCACTTTTAACATCAAGATTTAGTTTGGGGCGCCTGGGTGGCTAAGTTGGTTGAGTGACTGCCTTCAGCTCAGGTCATGATCCCAGGGTCCTGGGATCGAGTCCCGCATCGGGCTCCCTGCTCTGCGGGGAGCCTGCTTCTCCCTCTCCCACTCCCCCTGCTTGTGTTCCCTCTCTCGCTGTGTCTCTCTCTGTCAAATAAATAAATAAAATCTTAAAAAAAAAAAGATTTAGTTTGAATTCCTTTTAAAATGATTGTATAAAATAAACAAGGAGATTCTCTAGATTTTCCATAAGAGCATCAATACCTTTGAGGTGACTATCCTTGTTCCATCAGATTTCAAAGAAGAGTTCATGCTGCAGAAGAAATGTATACACACTATAATATACAATACTATATATATAATATATAGTATATATAATATACAATACTATATATATAATATATAGTATATATAATATACTGTATATATAATGTATATACACTATAGTATATACACTATAAACTTCTTATGTGCTTTGTGTCTTATTCTTTATTAAAAAAGCTAAAATTATAATTTTAAACTGTCCATTGAAATTATAAAAAATTTTAAGTTTCAGTATAAAGCTATAAGTATCCAATGAAGGTCCTATATATAGTAAGTACAGAAATACCAATTATATTTAATAGAAAGTAAAATAAAAAGCATTTGCCATGTTAAAGAAATATGAAAATGCAAGTTTTCCCCAAAACAACATGACACGCTTTTTGTAAGAAAACCAAGGAAAATACCAGTGCTCTTGACCTTGTACTGAAAGAAGAAAACTAAAAGCCACATGTATGAATACATGTATAGTAAGAGACCATTTCTTTGGCTTAATAATAAACTTAGAAGAAAATAACTATGATCTTTGGTAGGGAATAAGAAAGAAGATGTGGTTTATATACATGATGGAATATTACTCAGCCATCAGAAAGGATGAATACCTACCGTTTGCATCAACATGGATGGAACTAGAGGGGATTATGCTAAGTGAAATAAGTCAAGCAGAGAAAGACAATTATCATATGGCTTCACTCATGTGTGGAATATAAGAAAGAGCACAGAGGACCATAGAGGAAGTGAGGGAAAACAGAATGGGAAGAAATCAGAGAGGGAGACAAACCATGAGAGACTCTGGACTCTGGGATACAAACTGAGGGTTACAGAAGGGGGAGCTATCCAAACTTCGTTTGGATTATAAATGTTTGAATCCTCCCAAATGCCATCAGTTGAAAACAGGTTAGATAAATCTTGGTATATACAAGACAACTCCAAAAAAGAATGGGGCAGTACCTTAGGCACTGAAATGGGAAGATCTCTAGGGTATAAAGCTAACCAGTAAAAGTACAAAATAATTCACATTATATGCTACTTTTTAAGGATGATGTTTGTGGGGGTGTGGGAACCATGTATACATATGTTATTATATTGTATGTTATATTATACTGTATTGCATTACATTTACTTTTACATGTATGAAGAAACTCTAGAGAGAAAGGTATGCAGAAAAAAAAAAAAGGTAGTAACAGTGGTTACCTATGTGGGAAGGAACAGGAAATAGAAGGGTGAAGAAAGAAGGTAAGAAATGAATTTTTCACAGTAGATTCAATATATACACATATTTATAAACACACACACACAAATATATCTATGTATATAAATGTTACCCTGTGAAGCTATTATCCATTTTTATTAACTTTTTAAAATTAAAAACTAAATGAATAATTCTGTCTAGTAAATGCAGAGAAACATGCTCATCTAGAAAAATAAATATGTAGTGATATTTAATAAAAATATTGACAAGGGTAATGAAATAAGAGAGATTTGGAGTTTCTTTTCTAATGACTTCTAAGGCTATTTTCAATATGGGAGATCACAGCATTCCTTCATGAAAAGTACAACATAACCTCTCCTTTATGAATGATTCATCACCTATGTAACCAAACGTTCATCTTGATACTCTGGCCTCTCTTTTACTAATTTCCTTCTATCTTTGCTGCCCCATGGGCATCCTCATTAAAATCATTATCATTGTCACCTTTTGCCTTCTGCTGCTTAAGTACTTTATAGAGATAAATCTTTAATTTTCAACACAACCTCTTGAGAGGGGTTCTATAAAATCCCATTTTACAGATGCGGAATTTGAATAACAGAGAGATTAATAATTAGGTTAGTGTCACACAATGTTAAAGGGTGGCACATGATTCCAACTTAAGCTCTTAGTGTCCCTGTTTTTCACAATTTTTAAAATATGTGGAAAATTATAAAGAATATTTGTATCATGCACTTCTACCATCTTCTATGACCATTGGGATCAGGTTGATGGATGGAAGGGAGCACCTACTAAGCTCTGTGTATCAATTTCGTGTTTTCAAGGCTGGTAAACAGGTTGATAAAAGCAGAATGTTGCCATTGCTAACACCCTATATTAGGATAGTAGACACTCCATAGATGCTTGCTGGAATGGTGGCATCTATTAGAACATAATGGAGTGTTTAAAACCACATGGATAATAGCCTCCATTAGTACTATACATTATACTGTATGTCAGGATTAACAAGGTCTACAAAGTCAACTCAGAATCAGGTAGGCCAAAATTAGGTTATTTTCTATGGCTTACCAATAAGTATACATTCTAGTAACCTCACTTATAAGTTTTGAAACAATTTTAAATTTTTGCCTACTTCTATTTTTTATACTTGCCTTCAAGCAATTAAATTTAATATCTACCCTCCTAAAACATCTCCTGTTCTTTCACATGCTTTGATGAGAATCACTATTCTTGGAATTTTAAGTTCATTTACTATGTTACAGTCTTTTTTTGTTTTCAACTTTATTGAGATATAATTGACAACTAAGAAATGTATATATTTAAGGTGTATGACTTGAAGTTTTGATATATGTGTACATTATGAAATGATCATGGTGATCAAGATAATGAACATATTCATCACTTCACACAATTACTGTTTTCTTTCTCTCTCTCTCTCTTTCTTTCTTTCTTTTCTTTTCTTTTCCTTTCTTCTCTTTCTTTCATGGTGAAAACACTTGAGATCTACCCTCTTAGCTATTTCCAAGTAGAAAAATACTGTATTGTAAACTATAGTCACCACCCTCACAACTGACTCTTCTTTCATAACTGAAACTTTGTACCTTTTGACTATCTCCTCATTTCCCCATCCCCCCACCTTCTGGCAACTACCAATCTACTATCTGCTTCTGAGTTCAACTATTTTGAACTCCACATATAAGTCAGAACATGCAGTATTTGTCTTTCTGTGTCTGGTCTATTTAACTTAGCATAATGTACTTCAGCCTCATCCATGTTGTTGCAAATATAGATTTCTTTCTTTATTAAGACTGAGTAATATTTCATTTTATGTATACATGAAAATGGTGACTATATGAGATGATGGGTACAAGAAAAAAATATATATATATGTCTGCAAGGTAGTACAAAGTCTTCTGAATAATGATTAATTGGTCCATTTGGGAAATTATTAACCAAAATTGTCATTTGGGAAACTTAAAACTAAAAAATTAAAGTAGAAAAATCCATTTAGACATATATTTTTTTTCTTTCCAAAACAGGCAGTGTTTTTTTCTCAATATCTTTTTCCATTTAATACAGATCCTGGTTGTATCTTGTGCATTACCAAGATTTGTAATATTTTCTCTCTGATTCCAAAATGAAAGATATTTTGCTAAATATTATAACTTTTTTAAGAGGGAGGTGGGGGAGGGGCAGAAGGAGAGGGAGAGAGAGAGAGCATCTTAAGCAGGCTTCACTCCCAGCAGGGAGCCTGTCACTGGGCTCCATCTCACAGCCCTGTGATCATGACCTGAGCCAAAATCAAGAGTTGGATGCTTAACCGACTGAGCCACCAGACACCCCTAAATATTACAATTTTATGACCTCTGGATTAACCCTATTGCAACAGATGTGATGTATGTATTGCTGTTTTAGCTAAGTGAGCAATTTGAAAGTAGTTTAATGTTTCTCCATTATCACAGTTAAAGCTTTTCCCTAGTGATACCAAAAAGTTGTCAATTCTCTCACCTTCATTTTTGAGTGTTCAGGAGTGCTGAGGTTTTTTCCAACTGCAGAATAACCATGCAAAATGGGCTTTTTTAAACACAAGGAGAAAAGAAGGCAAAATCTTTGAAGTAAAGACATGTTGCTCATATCCAGATGGTCAAATGGTGTAGGCTAATCTCTGTTAGCTAGTGGTTCCCCCTGCCACAGCAGAACTCACTCCACAGGGTTGTGTTGGCTTCCAGCCAGGTCTTTGATATTTTCCCCTGCATAGTACCTCTTTTCTTTTCCCCTTCCCTTTTCTCATATGAATTATAATCTTTATGCCCCAGTTGGGATTTAATCTTTGTTATTATTTCCACTGATTAAGACTTAGTGGAGACGAAAACATTCTGTTTAAATTCAATGAAAATAATTTAGTGAATGTAGTGGCTAATATATACATGAAGATTTACCACAAGGAATAGTAGTTACTACTCTCATATTCTCATGTATTATGAAACTCCTAAGAAGATCTGAAAAAATCATTATAAAGTGCACAGTCTTACAACTTAGATTTCAAAGTGATACAGTTCCTTTATATCCCCAGTATATGTTTATTTGTTTGTTTGTTTTTTAAGGAAAGGAAAGAAAGGTACAATGACATATTAGAAAATTATTTAGGAGCTACAATTTACAGGATGTAGTGAAGGTTTTAAAATTCAGAGGGTGAGAGAATGGGGAAGGCTATAGCTGCTATTTAAGGAAGGAGAGAAAATCAGGATTGGAGGGAGGTTTTATGAATTCAATGATAATTATGTTAAATGTGAACTGTTTGAGACATTAGAGAATTGTTCTTAGCAGAAAGGAGCCGGTCACCCAAAGTTGTACCCTTTCCTGAGATATAGCTTGTCTCTCAATGTCTAGTCAATGTGGATCATGGCCCCCTGGCCCCAGATGAACACATTTCTGAAGAGGCATGCAAATTCTGGACTTCCATATGGAATTGGATGATCCTGTCCAGGTTTGTCTGAGACAGAGTGTTTTTGAGACTTGAGCCTTTCAGTGCTAAAACTGAGAATGTCACAAGCAAACTGGGATAGGCGGTCTTCTGTAGCAATTAAATTATAGTTTAACTTCTTGCTCTGCTCAGTCCTTCCTGCATTCCCTTACCAGTGTTGTCCATGAGAATACATCCTGTTAGTCCGTTGCAATAAATTTTCATCTCAGAGCTCATTTCCTGGAAAATCCCACCTAAGAGAAAAAAAGCCATGTTCCCTATAGGAAAAGCAGCCAGCCTTAAGGGGTCCTATATTTAATGGATGTATATAAGTCTGCAAGAGACTCAGAACAAGTATCACTTTGTCTTGTTTTTGTCCCTTCTTCCACTATATGTATATAGTCTTTAATTTATATTCCCACACTCCAAGTATTTATATTATCTATAATATTTTTTAAAGATTTTTAAATTTTATTTATTTGAGAAAGAGAGAGAGAGCAGAGGGAGAGGGAGAAGCAGGCTTGATCCCAGGAACCTGGGATCATGACCTGAGCCAAAAGCAGATGCTTAACTGACTGAGCCACCCAGATGCCCCTATCTATTATATTATTTTTTGTCAGAGGTAAAGATTTTAGTTAAATCTCTTGAGTCTAGCTTTTAGATTTACTATATGATCAAACATTAATAATGCATGCAATCAATAGTTTAAAATTAGAGTAGGGCTTTTTGGAAAAAGTTAATATTTTTCCTTTTTATAATTGAGTTAAACACTCATCTAATATTTATTAGAATTTATTCTCCAAGATCATTTTTTTTTATTGTTGTTAGGGGAAGAGTTTGCATTTTTTCAGTCTCTCAGCTTAAAACTAGAATTTCACTGATACCATCTCTGTTATCTCTGGTTTCAAAGATAAATATTTCACAGCAGTAATGGATATACCATTATTGACTTTTTACAAAACAAAAGGGTATAATTGAAACATTCCTACATGGTTTCTAATTTTCTCCCTTTTTTGTTCTTCTCTAGCGTGATTTTAAGACTTTAAAAATGTTGCATGTCCATTAAAATTCCCCAGTTACTTATATCTTAAGAACTTGAAATGACAGTTACATTGGAGTCATTCTCTGCAAACTTATCAAGTCCATTTAAAGCCATACCATCACCATGAACAAACATGAGACTTGATTTATGAAACTGATGCTGACCATTTGAGTCTTTGTATCTCATGTTTTTTGTTTTTTTTTTTAAAGATTTTATTTATTTATCTGAGAGAGAGAATGGGAGACAGAGAGCACGAGAGGGGAAAGGTAGAGGGAGAAGCAGACCCCCCACTGAGCAGGGAGCCGGATTCAGGACTCGATCCTGGGACTCCAGAATCATGACCTGAGCCGAAGGCAGTTGCTTAACCAACTGAGCCACCCAGGCACCCGTATCTCATGTTTTTATGGACAATTACCTCACCTTGATATGCTCTTGTCTATCCCCTATCCCCTATCTCCATCTAGTTAAATCAGAAGAAGTATGCCACCATCTCTCACAAACAGCTCTTCTTATGTACTGCCTTCAAATTTTTGTATTCATGTGACAAATTGTATTTTCCAAAGATGACTTCAACAATATCCCTCATCCTGCATGATCTACATTATGAACTTAACATTCCCCAAACAAAAGTGGTGTCTAGTCCCCTCTTAGTGAATCTGGGTTAGCTTGCAACTACTTCAACCATTTGAACATGGCATAAGTGGTCTAGATAACTTCCAGTGCAAAGTCAGAAAAGGTCAAACTATTTCTGCCTGGATCTTTTGGGCAGGTGGACATTCTTTCGACCATCTTTGGAATTTGGATTTTTTTTTTTGACACTTTGACACAAACTCCACATTAAAAAAAATCCAATTACACTGGAACCATCAGGCTGTAAAAGCTATATAGCCAGCATTAATGGCCAGATATCAAAACAGTTTGGGGAAAAGATGCCTGGAATAAAAGAAGTATTTCATTTGTATTTTTTGAAAGATCACATCAGAAATATTAAACTTGGCAATCTTAATTATCAGTATGGGTCCATGCTTACTGATTACTTTGCAGTGTTCAATTCTAATTATAAATTTAATATCTATGAATAGCTCAGTGCTCACTTTCATCTACCTTATATAGATATAGAACCTAAAACATCACTTCTAGAAAAATTATCATAGTATTAATTTAGATTATTGTGCAAGTTAAAGTATATTTAAAAGTGAGAAATTTCTGCCTAATTGGATTATATTTAATTCTAGGTCAAATATAATAAATTTGTTCAATTCAAATTATCCTTGGAGTGGCTAGCTATGACTCTTCAATTAAGAGTATTGGATGAGTTTCATGTCCACTCAAAACCACAAGTTATGAAATCAATGAGTCAAGTACTTAATTAAATTAATTTGGATGGCATGTTTGACAGTTATTGCTTAGTGTGTCTTAATAAATCAATGATCTACTCCTTCCACAGGGCGGAGGGCAGAAATTCTGCCTTTAAAATAAAATATACAAAACCAAGTCTTATTCTTTTTTTTTTTTTTTAAGATTTTATTTATTTGAGAGAGAGAGAATGAGAGACAGAGAGCATGAGAGGGAGGAGGGTCAGAGGGAGAAGCAGACTCCCCGCCGAGCAGGGAGCCTGATGCGGGACTCGATCCCGGGACTCTAGGATCATGACCTGAGCTGCAGGCAGTCGCTTAACCAACTGAGCCACCCAGGCGCTCACCAAGTCTTATTCTAACACAATTCTTTTTTTTCTTTTTGTTTTTTGTTTTTTGTTCTTTTGCTGTAGCTTTTGTTCGTTTGTTCATTTGGTTGGTTGGTTGGTTGGCTAGTTGGTTTTTTGTTAACAGCATTTATGGTTTCCAAGGGAAAAAGCATTGAGGGAAAATTTTATATGATTATAATCTTATGAATGTTAATTTTCTAGAACTCTTTTTTTCAAATTTCACTTATAAACAGTCACTTCATTGCCATAAAATATCTTTATGAACGTCTCCCACCCCTTTTTAATCCTTAAGTTCTAGCTAACAGTTTTTTTGGTACAATTTTTTTTTCCCCTGGCACAGCAACCTAATGTACTGTGTTGCTTAAAAATTTGAAAGTATTACTCATAATTAGGGCTATTTGTTTAAACTGATTTTGCACAGATTTCTTCAAAGCATTATGAAGTTTCCTGAAATGTAAGTAAAATGAAATAGCCATTGATGATTGAGTGTCTGAGCTGTGATTAATAATTACAGATATTACGATTATTAAGAGTTTACTTTGTGAAATTTTGCTATGCTGATATTTTATGAAAATTTACTGACTTCCCAAGAAAGCAATGGATGGGGAGAACATAATGGAATGACCTTTATAAAGTGCTCGAGGGAGCACATACACACACAAACACACACACACTCAAAGACACACAGTCAATTCAAATTCTATAACCACTGAAATTATTCTTGAAATAAGGATGAAATGAATACATTTTTAGATAAATGAAAGCTGAGAGAATTAAATATATAGCCACAGTACAATTCCTATAGTCTTCATTCTTTGGCTACTATTATATATCTTATAATTATATCTAGTATTTCCCCATGATACAATGTTATCAGTTATCCTACATTCTGATGCCCTTATATAATGTTATTTTTCACATTTACTCATACATTAATTTTCATTCCTTACTGTAAATCTAAGTTAAATCTGGTGAAGATGTCCCTTCTGTCTGAAGCTCTTCTTTTAATATGTTTTGTAGTCCAGGTCTGCATGTGATGAATTCTCTTATAAAGTTTAGTGTTTAATGCCCTATATTTAAAATTATAACAAAAATTTTAGGAAAGGCAGATACATAAAACTAGTGCATTGAAATTTTGAGGTTATATTGAATTAATGTAAAACCCTTTGAAATTGTATGACTTACATGCAATGTGCAATAGTAAAATAAAAGTCTGTCTTGAATTGGAATGATTAATCTCCCATTTTCTCAGGGGGTTGGCCTAAAATGCCTGACCACAGGTGTTTCTCCAATAGTCATTCACTGGAAAAAGTCACCAAATACAATATCCCTTAAACTCTTTTTTTTTTTTTTTAAGATTTTACTTATTTATTCATGAGAGACAGAGAGAGGGAGAGAGAGAGGCAGAGGGAGAAGCAGGCTCCCAAAGAGCAGGGAGCCCGATGTGGGACTCGATCCCAGTACCCTGGGATCATGACCTGAGCTGAAGGCAGACGCTTAACCATCTGAGCCACCCAGGCACTCCCCCTTAAACTCTTATTTTATCCTTGCTGTACAGCAATCTAGTGTCAGTAAATAAGACAGTATGGCAAATTACATGGCAATACCAAGTGCTTTGAGACTGTAGCAGCTGCTTCAAAGTAGGTATGAGATCACGAATTATGTAATAAAACTGTTTACTGTGAAACTGCACTTCTTCCATTTCTACAAATTTTTATTCCATATCCATTCAAGCAGTCAAATATCAATTAAACATACCCAATCAAATATCCAATTAATCAAAATCTATTCAAGTAATCAAAGTGATTATCTGAGTTTTTCTCATTCTTTTGTTTTATTTTTGCTTTTTACTTTTTTCCAGCTTTTTTAATTGACATAAGGATCCCTAGATTATTTTTTATAGAGAATTACAACTTTCCCAGGCATGGTCTTTCTATATAACAACTGTGGATGCCTTGTTATTTGAACCACAGATCAGTCCCTGGCTCTTATTTATTATTTTTGTGATATTTATGAAATACTAATATCATTACTAATGGTGGATATAGATGAAATAAGTGAATGGACTTACTGCTTTTTCATTTTGAAGTTTAAAGTGAACAGTTCAAGAAGTGGATTACATACCATATATAGTTGTATCTCACCAGATTTTCCACTTTTTTAAAGTTTCATACAAGTAGTTGGATACAGATTGATAATAGCAGAATTGGTTTTAATTTTAAAATTGGCAATTATTTCTAATATGTGTTCTCTCATTCCAGAAAATAATTGCATTTTATTAGTAAATATGGAAAAAGTTACATATTTTACATGTAATAGTACATGAGTACTTGAAAATTAAAATGCATTTATAGGAAATTTCTGGGGAGCATATACTTTTTTTAATGTTAAGTCAATTACGTGTTTTATTCATGTTAAATGTTCCTAGTTCACAGTTTTCTGTGATATTTAACATAAACATATTTTGACTTTATAATATGTGGATTCTCTTATTTTAGAAATATTCAATCTTTGAAATAAATGAGAAAGATATATGAAATTAGTGGTGATTAAGATGAATCAATAAGTAATCTTAACAAATTTATTTCCAAAAAACTATTTTGTTGATGGTCATAGTCTCTTTATTAATATTATAAAAGTTTAGTCTGGGCTTAATGACAAATTGAAGAGTGGTAATTTTTTTTTTTTTTTTTTTTTTTAAAGATTTTATTTATTTATTTGACAGAGAGAAACACAGCGAGAGAGGGAACACAAGCAGGGGGAGTGGGAGAGGGAGAAGCAGGCTCCCCGCAGAGCAGGGAGCCCGATGCGGGACTCGATCCCAGGACCCTGGGATCATGACCTGAGCTGAAGGCAGTCGCTTAACCAACTGAGCCACCCAGGCACCCAAGAGTGGTAATTTTTAGGGATTATTTAAACTATAAGTGTATTTGGCAAAATCATTGTTGCAGCATTGTGGATTATTTCTTTGTTTGGTTGTGTGTTGAGGGGACAGTATATAGCACACCTTATAAAGAAAGACCTACAAGAATAATTCAGGTTAGGAGTAATAAAAACTCAATTAAACAAAGATAGAATGGAAAGGAAATAATGGCTTAGAGTAGTGTAATATTGGAATCAGAAGAACTTGGTTGTTGTGTAGATATAGAGGTAAGGTAAAATAAAGAATCTGGAATGGATCTCCACACTGAAAAATAAACCACAAAATAACACTAGATGGTGAGAGATGACATATCATTTTTTGAGTGAGTTGATATCTATGGGGACCTGGAGCACAAAAGTGTCTGAGCCTAATATTTGATTTTGAAAGTCATTATAACATATGTGGCAGTTGAAGACAGAAGAAAGTTTGGCATGAGGATAAAATCCTCTTAAAGGCAAATTTAAAAGTCCTGAGAGACAGCAACAGTTATAATTTGAGCCGAGAAAGAAGATGCACAAATGATAGATAGATGATAGATAGATAGATAGATAGATAGATGATAGATACATAGATAGATAGGTGGATAGATAGATAAATGATATATATAGATATAGATGATGGAATGAACATAATGATATAAGAAAAACTAGGGGAAAGTGATTTCACAGATCTTAAGTGAAAGTTTCAATTACTGTTTAGAATAGTAAGAAATTCCAAATAAATATGATTGCCGCCACCAGGCATAGTCAGCCTTATCATCATTGTCCTGAAAATTGCTGATCCTGGAATTTGTTGTGAAATCATACAGAAGTGATCACCAGAAAAATTGTGCATCTGTAAAGAAATACTTTCACAAATAGCAACCATTAAGAAATTGCTGGAATATGGGCACCTGGGTGGCTCAGTAGGTTAAATGACTGCCTTTGACTCAGGTCATGATCCCAAGGTCCTGGGAGTGAGTCCCATGTCTGGCTCCCTGCTCAGTGGAGAGCGAGCTTCTCCCCTTACCTCTGCCTCTCCCTCCACATGTGTGTGCTCTCTCTCTCTCAAATAAATAAAATCTTTTTTTAAAAAATTGCTGGAACAGCCTTGTCGTTGGGAACCATCAGCAAAGGAGATCATTATCAAAAGCTTGAGATAGAATATTGAGCTAAGAGACCATCCTCCTCCCATGTTCTCTCATTATTGTAGGAAGAACCAATACTTATTTTTAAATTCCTCTAGAGGGAGATTAGAATGTTGTGTTTGTTTTTTTTTTTTTTTCATTAAAATTCCTAGTAGGCATATAGATTCGACAGTTGCCTGTGGACTTCTTTTTTTTTTTTTTAAAGATTTTTTTAATTTATTTATTTGACAGAGAGAGACACAGTGAGAGCAGGATCACAAGCAGGGGGAGAGGGAGAGGGAGAAACAGGCTTTCCGCGGAGCAGGGAGCCCGATGCGGGGCTCGATCCCAGGACCCTGGGATCATGACCTGAGCCGAAGGCAGACGCTTAACGACTGAGCCACCCAGGCGCCCCACCTGTGGACTTCTAATAAAGCTATGTTTATTTTTATATATGTTTAGATAGCTAAGAAGGTAAATATAGATGATACAGATATAGATTGAATGATCCAATGCAGTAAGAATTAAAATAAAAATTTTCAGAGACAGACAAACTAGAGTCCAATTTAATGGGAAAATCACCATATTTTCCACATTTTAAGTTATAAGAGCTCTTTTTAGCAGTCAACACTTGCCAACTCCCTGCAGCGTTTACTATGATCAGTACATTTGCCCAAATTACCATGACTACTGTTCTCATCAGCTTTTGGCAAAAAAGAATAAGAGGGAATAAAGTGTATTGACCTGTTTAGCAGTTAGGGGACTTGTAAAGAGGTAATTTTCTCCTCTTTGTAAAGGAGGGGTTCTCTTTCCCAAAGCTGGATGATAGATATTCCAGAAGATTACTGTAAAACAGCAAAGGCTGATCCCATGAATGGATGTGTGTGTGTAATCACCTTGGCCTCCAGCACTGACACAAACCTGTCCCCAGGAAAATCTGTAGAGAGCCTGCCCCAGTTACACCCCTCATATTTCCACAGCTTGAGTTACTCAGAATGTAAGAACTCACCTTGGAAAGTATCTGGGCCTGAGCCACCTTGGTGACTGTTCTGAAAGAGGCACTCACCAGGTTAGGGTATCTTACTACCATTGCATGAGAGGTGCACCTCATACGGTGAGAACTGGAGAGGGAAGAGAAGAGGAACAAGAAGTCTAGATAGAGCTCTGCTTTCCATTTCAGGAGGGGAGGCCCCCACAGACTTCAGAAGAATCCATTCAGTACCCCATCATGAAAGCCAGTAGAGGGCTCATCAGTGAGGATTAATCAGACAAAATAACTGGCAACTGGAGGCCACATAAGGAGATTCACCTCTTCTAACTCCTGCCCCTAAACCAGAGTAGGAACACATAGAAAGAGACAGAGGAGAGCCTAAGAAGCACAGACAAGTTTTCTCCCCTACTTTAAGCCCATTGGTATACAAACAAATGAACTAAACTTTGAATGGAGTTTGAGAATGAGATTTTAATACAAATAATACTGAAATTTTATTATGAAATTATTCCATTAAGATTAACTGCAAACTTGGGGCGCCTGGGTGGCTCAGATGGTTAAGCATCTGCCTTCGGCTCAGGTCATGATCCCAGGGTCCTGGGATCGAGCCCCACATCGGGCTCCTGACTCAGCAGGGAGTCTGCTTCTTCCTCTCCTTCTCCCTCTGCCTCTCCCACTGATCATGCTCTCTCTCTCTCTGTATCTCTGTGTCTCAAATGAATAAATAAAGTCTTTAAAAAAAAAAAGATTAACTGCAAACTTATGAAACAAGGCCCATTTGTCATCAAATGAGAGAATAAAACAAAATTCTTACATAGCACAAGAAGATCAATATTAGAAAAATAAAACGGGGCTCCTGGGTGGCTCGGTCATTAGGCGTCTGCCTTCAGCTTGGGTTGTGATCTTAGGGTCCTGGGATCGAGCCCCATGTCAGGCTCCCTGCTCAGCGGGAAGCCTGCTTCTCCCTCTCCCACTCCCCCTGCTTGTGTTCCCTCTGTCGCTGTGTCTCTCTCTGTCAAATAAATCAATAAGATTTAAGAAAAAGAAAAAGAAAACAGATCCATAGTTATGCCCCCATGTTTAGAGATTCCCCAAGTTAATACTAATTTTTGTAAATGCCAGTACATTTTTACCACTAAATTTAACAAGTTTAGCTGTATTTATTTTTACAAGGCCTGATTATATAAGTAACACCCGATTATATTTCAGTATTCTTACCTTTGTCTTTTCATTAGCATTTACTTGTTAGTAAATAACCAATTTAAAACAAAAAAAGGACTTTAATTAAATGAATCAATTCTTTTATTTAGAGGAATTATTTCACATTGAATATAATCTTTTAATTAATGTGTTTATAACTATAATTTAGTACTTAGGAATGTTTTCGGTTGGCACAAATGTAATCTGAATTAATGAGATAATTATACAAGATCTTTATTTCATTTTCCCTGTGTGATGGTGGACACCAGTAATGTTTTTCTGTCTCAAACATTTTCACATCAATAACATCTTTAGGACTATCGATCAACTTATTGCCATTCGCTTCTAAAATATGGAACGATAAAAGCCACCTGACGCAAGATTCTACTAATAAACATTTAGCCAAAATGAAGTATCAATTGCATTCAAAGAGCTCACAAAGTTATTTTCAAAAGCAAATTGCTTGAGAAAGTTTTATATTTCATATTTTTAAGTATTTTCCTCAATTTCTTAAAACTAGACACAAAATTAAAATGTTGAATTTTAAGCATAAGCGTTTTAGGCAATCACTGATTTGTCTTAAAAATAGCACAACTGATAGTCTTATCCTGTTTCAATAACAAAGAAATATATTTAAGAGTATTAAAAAATCTAACTATTCATATATGGATTTAGATATGTAAATATGTACCTATGTATGTCTGTTTATCTGTCTTTTTTTTTTTTTTAAAGATTTTATTTATTTATTTGAGACAGAGAGAATGAGAGAGAGAGAGCACATGAGAGGGGGGAGGGTCAGAGGCAGAAGCAGGCTCCCTGCCGAGCAGGGAGCCCGATGCAGGACTCGATCCAGGGACTCCAGGATCATGACCCGAGCCGAAGGCAGTCGCTTAACCAACTGAGCCACCCAGGCGCCCTATTTATCTGTCTTTCTACCTACCTATCTGGCCACCTCTCTCATCTGTCTAGGTCTTTGTTCTCACCTATGATGCCATGATCCAATTAAAGAAAATAAATTGACATCATTACTTTTACACGGTTATTCCACTCACTTTACAACACTTTATTTGGAACCTCCTTAACCCATCTTTTGTCTACCTGATTTTAGGGTCCATTCTTATGAACAAGCTATTAACGAACTTATATTAAATTCAACCATTGTTTTGGTGTTTTAGCAATTTAACCTCTCTTTCTCTCTCTGTCCAGAAAAATGATGATTCTGTATAGTTTTGTAACTGTAGTTAGTTATAAAACAACTAAATACATCGAATTGTTAATATGTTTCAAGAATTCTACTAGGCCCGCTATATAAATAATTATATTTAATCTAAACATGCACAGTTACTATTTTGGTCCCTGTTTTAGAGATAAAGAAAATATAGTGCTGTGTATTTAAGAAATACACCTAAAATACATAGGTGGAAGCAGCAAAGCCTTGATTTAAACCTACATTTTTCTATAAAGACCTTAAATTCCTAACTTTTAAACTACACTTCAAATTGCTTAACATATTTGAGACAGTTTCCTCATCTAGAAAGTAACTAAGGCATTTATTCCTTCATTCAGTTAGTTATTTAATTAGTCTACTATGTGCTGGACTATATTTGGGCACAGGCACAACTATTAAACAGAAACAAAACAGACTATGTGTCTGCCTGTAAGGGTGTGACTTTCCAGTAAAAAAAAAAAAAAAAGTCAGAATGAACATAGAAATAAATTAGTATAGCATGTCATGTGGTGGTAAGGGCTTTGATGAAAAATAAATCAGGATAAAGAAGAGAAAAAGTGTAGCAATGGGAGTACTATTTCTTTCTTTTTTTAAAAAAAAATTATTTTTATTTACTTGATAGAGAGAGGGAGAGAGCACAAGCAGGGGGAGTGGCAGGCAGAGGGAGAAGCAGGCTTCCCACGGAGCAGGGAGCCCGACTCGGGGCTCATCTCAGGACCCTGGGATCATAACCTGAGCCAAAGGCAGATGCTTAATCCTCTGAGCCATCCAGGTGCCCCAAGGGAGTACTATTTCATATAACATGGGGAAAGAACTCTTTGCTAAGAAGATACTTAACAGTAAGTCTATTCTGGGAGCAAAGAAAAACAAATGGACATAGGAAGATGTTCTAGGAACATTGTGAGGAAAGCAAAGTAAGCAAGGAGGAAAATGATAGAAGATTATTTCAGAGCAATGCCAGGGACTAAATAATGTAGGTCCATGGAAGACATTATTATCAGTTAATGTCCAGGAGACCAAAACAACACAGTCATTTGAATACGAGAAGTTTAATGTAAAGAACTGTTTACTCTTGTAGGGGATTATCTTCTGAAGGGTAAAGAGGGCACTAAAAACGTAAGAATAGCCAATATAAGGCACAGCTACTGATCCTTCTAAGGCTTCAGGCAAGGACTCAAAGAAGGAACAAATCTGGAAGAATCCCTACCCACCAGAGCTGAGATGCAGACCTCCCTGGACAGGGTGTGTTTGTGGCCTGCTAGATAGCAGAGAATTCTGCTGATGCACTATGCTGGGAAAGCTATTTGGGAAGCTGCCACCTGGGGGGCCACAGGAAGCTGTTCCCAGAGAGCTGCTGTCGACTGCTGGCCTCTGTGCACCAAAGTTGCAGCCGAGAGGAACACCAAGGACCTAGGAAGAAGAGTCTCACCCTTTTCCAGAATCCCATCAGTAGGCTTTACAGATGACAAAGCAAAACAAAAATGTTCCATTATCACCAGCAGGGTAAAGAAGGGTAGATGTGGAACTGATGGTAACTGACACCACTGTGAAATAGCTGGGTTTTGCTGCCCCCGTTTAAAGAATGATGGAGGGGTGCCTGACTGACTCAGTTGGTATATGCGACTCTTGATCTTAGGGTCATGAGTTCGAGCCCCACATTGGGTGTAGAGATTACTTTAAAAAAATGATAGAAAATCTGTCAGGTTTTGTCTGAAAATGTTTTAATTTTATCTTTATCTTCAAAGATATTTTTGTTAGGTAGAGAACTGATGGTTAGTTGTTAGATTTTTTGCATTACTGTAAAGCTCCACAAACTTACTTTCATTGGTTTTCTTTTTTCTTTTTTTTTTTTTTTTTTTTTTGGTTTTCTATAGTTCCATTGCAGAGAATTTGTCTGCCTTCCTGAAAATGTAGGTTAATATATTTCATCAATTTTGGAAAACTGTTAGTAATTAGCTTTTATATATTTTTCTGTCCTACTCTTATTTTCATTGCTCCAACATATATATTAGATTTTCGCAAATATCCTCAATGACTCAAACACAAATGCCACATCTCTCTCTCTCCTCTCTCTTTATATATCTTTGTAAATCTGTATCTATATATGTATGTAATATTTGCTTGCATACTTTTATTTTAGTTATTTAATGATATTACTCGTAATTCACTGTTTCTTTACTTAGTTATGTCTATTTGCTGTTAAACTAATCTACTGAGTTATTTTTTCTTCTTCACATTTTTAATATTTAAATTTCTATCTGTGTAGGTTTACTATAGTTATTATTTTTTGTTGAATATTTCAGGCTAACTTCATCTCCTCCAACATAGTATTCTTAGTTGCCTTAACATCTTTTTTTAATTTTTTTTTTAATTTTGTGTTTGTTGATTTTTTTTCTCACTGTGTATTTTGGCTTCATTTATCTATGTCTCTTTGAGTGTATTTGCAAAATATGGTATGTTAACACTGTTTTGACTGTGTTTAGAAGCTTGAATGATGTTTTCATCCTCAAATGATTATCATTTACTTCTGTAAGGAGGATAAGGGCACTCAAAATTCTGAATTACTTTAATATAAACTCAGAGTTTGGGATTTTCTGGGCCACTTAAGTGAATAACAACCAGGCTACATGTGCTAATTGGTTTAATTTTGATTCCTTCATACTACTTTAGTATACTAGCAAACTTTAGTATCCTGATTCAAACCAACTCCTCAGACCTTGTGGACCCTAACAGCTCCAACTTTTGCTCATTAACCCTTCAAAATTAGTGAAAAGTAACTAGTTGCTCCATCAGAAATAACATACAGCTCCAGGGCAGAAGCAGCCCTCATCTCTCTAGATTCCTTTTCTCTCCTACATTATAGCCTGACAATTCTTTACTGTTTATTTACTTACATGTGAAAGCCAGTTTGGATTATTCTAAAATACCTAGTCTGCAATTATCAGAAGCATAAGTCTGACATTTATTCACTACTAAAAATACTTGAAATTTCTTCTCATCTCTAAACTCTTTGGACATTGACCTCTGTTATGAATTTGGCCAATTGACACTTGTTAAGTAGAGCACCGGGAGCCAGCTGGTGAGTCACAGTTCCAGAACAGACCACAGAAGACATGGGAATTGAGAAATTTATTACTCATATGTCTGGCAAGAAGTGCCCATCATGTTTCATGGGGCCACACAGGGAGGTCAAAGCAGAGTACAGACAGAAAGGCAAGGTCATGGGCACATGTCTTTATTAGGGTCTGTGGGTAGAATGCTTTGGGGAGCCCGGATTAAGGCTGGATTGGTCAATTCAAATCGAAAGAGTAGGATTTTGGTAAGCCCCACAGGAATCTTACGTGAGGAGTACATAAAGGGAAGACGCTAGGAGGCAGGGGAGACTTTTGATCCCAAGAGCTGTTGGAGAAATCGTTTCTCCAACTTACATTTCCTTGTGACTCTGTGGGCTCCCATCTGGGGAAGGAACTTGTATGAAGGGCTAGTGTCAGTTTCAGGTCATTGAAGACAGAATGAAAGTTGAGACAGCAACACCATGGAGTAGCTTAGCTAAACAATTGACAACCTCATAAAACCATCTTTTAAAATGTACTTGAGGGGCGCCTGGGTGGCTCAGTTGGTTAAGCGACTGCCTCCGGCTCAGGTCATGATCCTGGAGTCCCGGGATCGAGTCCCGCATCGGGCTCCCTGCTCAGCAGGGAGTCTGCTTCTCCCTCTGACCCTCCTCCCTCTCGTGCTCTCTCTCATTCTCTCTCTCGCAAATTAAAAAAAAAAAAATTAAAATGTACTTGAGGGGTGCCTGGATGGCTCAGTCAGTTAAGCATCTGCCTTTGGCTCAGGTCATGATCCCAGGGTCCTGGAATCAAGCCTCCGCATAGGGAGGGGGAAGTCCCTGCTCAGCGGGGAGTCTGCTTCTTCCTCTCCCACTCCCCCTGCTTGTGCTCATTCTCTCTCTGCCAAATAAATAAATAAAATATTAAAAATGTACTTGATTATGTCTGACAAGCTTGAACTTGAACAAATAAACATTTTATTTATTTGCATCACTCTTGAAACTTTTATCTGTTAGATGAAGAGAAACAAAAGGTATCTTAAAGTGTCAGTACCAAGTAATGCATAATAAGTAGCTATGTGGTAAAAAAGAAATTGTAACATTTGTTAATATATTTCTCACTATATCTATTGCTGCTTGTAATTTGAATGCATTATATACAGGTCTTCCTCAACCAGGACCATAGAGTTACATCCTGATAAATCCATTGTAAGTCAGAAATACATTTAATACACCTAACCTATCAAACATCATACCTTAGCTTAGCCTATCTAAAACGAGCTCGGAACACTTACACTGGCCCACAGTTGGGCAAAATCATCTAATACAAAGCATGTTATAATAAAGCATAGTTTGTCAAATATAGTACTTAAAGTGAAAACCAGGACGCTTGTGTGGGTACAGAATGGTTGTAAGTGTATTGACGGGGAGCTGTAGTTGCCACAATCCAGCATCATGAGAAAGTACTTTACCACATAAATCTAGCCCCGGGAAAGGTCAAAATTCAAAATTCCAAGTACAGTTTCTACTGAATGTGTGTCACTTTCACACCATTGTAATATCAAAAAATCTTAAGTAAAGGGGCACCTGGGTGGCTCAGTTGTTAAGCATCTGCCTTCGGCTCAGGTTGTGATCCCAGGGTCCTGGGATCAAGCCCCGCATCAGGCTCTGTGCTCTGTGGGAAGCCTGCTTCTCCCTCTCCCTCTCCCCCTGCTTGTGTTCCCTCTCTCGCTGTGTCTCTCTCTGTCAAAT